>NC_044387.1:3484346-3843096 GCF_006542625.1 Nomascus leucogenys
CCAGTGCCAAGGCCATACCCTTCTTCCAAGGCACCACTCTGGGCACAGAGGCGTGATTCCGAGGGCCCAGGATGACAGTGAGGGGCCTGACAATAATCCCCTGGGGCCTGGGGACCTCAGGGAAAGCCTGGCAGGTTCAGGACGGGGACAGAGAACAACGCGCCAGTGCTGGGCTAGTCTGAGTTCTAATGGCTCAGGGCTGGGAGGGGTGGGGGATGTGAGCCCCAGGACCCTCTGACTCATGGAATCTTCCGTTCAGGCTTTTGCCAGCTTTTCACAGCGGAACCAAACATTTCAAAGCACCCTGGCAGGCATCACCTCCTTTGACCATCTTAACAACTTTGGGGTGGTAGAAAATAAATGTGAAGATTGTCGCTCCAGATCAAGGATCTTCCAAAGAGGAAACACGGCCTCTCCTCCCAGCACGATGGTCGATTGCTGGGAGAGGCCAGTGAACCCGAGGGGCCCACAGGTGAATGTGCAGGGAAGGGTGCACAGAATCAGCTGAGGGCAGGGTGGGGACAAGGCCACCAAGGCGGAGCGGGGTGGGAGAGGATTTAGTTTGAGGCAATACAATTCTCAGATGTAAGCAAGGGAGTCAGCAAGCATCCTAGTCATTTATACTAGATACGTAACATTGTATTCTGTCACTTTTACAGGGGATGTAGCAGTAGCATAGGCTGCACTGGTAAAATTACAGGGCTTTTCCGCACGGGCAGATTTTCTATTCTATGAATTAAAGGGCAGTAGGATGAGGATTTGAGGTCCTCAGGGAAAACAAAAGCTATGGAGAAAACCATAAACATCTGGAGACGAAAGTAACACAGAGAAACTGCTTTAAATCCCCACTCCAAACGTCTTCTTTAAGCAGGGCAGCGTCACCCATGAGCTATACTGAAGCAATGTGAAGCCACACAGGCAGGTGGAACCCTAATGTGCAGGCTGCTCCATTAAACACTTTATCCCTTAGTTCCCCAACATTTGCTGAGGCTGCTGTACAAACTGGGCATTGGTTACAGGGTACCTGGGGATGAAAATGTAGGCACATGCTCGAAGCCAAAAAAGAAGCAATGACCACTCCTCATTTCAAAAGGGCACATTCGACCTTCTAATCTCCTCCCAGTTCTCAGGGTCATGAGGCAGGCAGGGCACCATAAGGCACAAGATGCTGGTCAGGAGTCCCAGGAGGAAGCGTGGGGAGTGGAGGTGGAGGGCCTGACCACAGGCACAGCTGCAGGCTGTGGCTCCCAAGGAAACCCTGGAGCAGAGACAGGCAAGCCCCCTGAGCCCATAGGACACCCCAAGCCTGCCCAAGTGGGTAGGGAGGAACTGGGAGGGCTCTCTCCTATACACCAACCCAGGATGGGCAGTGCTGGAAGCAACCTGGAGATCATCCAGCCTGCGGAGAAGCTGAGATCAGAGACGGGCAGACTCTGAGCATGGGGATGGGGCCCATTTATGCACTTGATGGGGCTGTTATGAAAAGTCAGCACAATGATACAGATAAAGAGCTGAGAACAGTGCCCAGTACACTGCAGGCACTTAATCAATGTGAGCTGCTGTTATTATCATCATTCCCAGCAGCAGCCCAAGGCGAGGGTCAGGGACCGAGGCTGGACTACAACCCAGGTGTATATTCCTCATATATTATTTTTGGGATTACATGAAACTTCTATTTCTTTGATTTTTTGTTGTTGTTCTATATAATGCATCCCTCTTCCCAAAAATGCTACAAAATATCCATTTAGAGTTTCAATGGAAAGCACATTAAATCAGCTTGACTTAAGAAACTCAGGATGTCCATCCAACAAGAGAGCAAATTCCTGCCTGGGGTAGCCCGGAACCCAGGCTGCAGACAGGTTCACCAAAATGATTCCAACAGACAGTGATAAGCAGAGTCGCCCGGGTCACAGAATAAACAGCCATGTTCAGCTGTGAAGGCCTGCTAAGCAGAAGGCCCGTGGGGACCAGGACTCTGCCTGAACCAGGAGACCAGGAGCACAGGAATGCAGCCCTTGCCAGCACACACAGCGTGCCTGCCAGAAAGCCCACACACACCTTAGACCGCACATAACAGCAATTACGCATGTGCCTTGCCAATTGTCACGTCCTTATGTCTCAAATGAAATATCACTATCATTTCAAACGCTCAGATCTGCCCTTCTGGAGCCTAATGAGGACGAGAGCCGGGGGAAGGGAGCCATGCTGCCTGTTCCCCGGCCTGGCTGCACCGCTGATTTATCCTCTGCTTCTCGGCTGCTTACTTTGTAGGGGTAATAAAAATATTTCCACCAGGGTGGTAATAAAGCTGAATCTAGTTTCCTAGCTGTAACTGAATTCTATCTTAAAAGAATAAGTCAATTTTAACCTTACAAGGTAGTCAAGACAACTTTCAGAGAAATTTCATTAAAATCACATTTAACCTGAATTAAAAACACAGGAAAGGGAAAATGTTCAGGTACATAAAGCCGTTTCCCACACAGGTGGAACCATTCTCCAGTACCACATTTTGTTGGCATTTTCTTCCTTATACGTGAAAGTGTAAGATATGACTAATAACAATGGCCACTGTCACCTCGGTGCCCCTGACTCAGACTCAGCCAGTGTCTTCCACTCCAACCAACCTCCCTGGGGGCTGGACAGAAGAGGCTGCCTCAGGAGCAGGCATGGACAGGGCCCTTGGCAGCTCAACAAGGTCCAACGTGGGAGAAGCAGAGCCCTTCAGACTAAACTTCCAACACTCAGCCCCACCATGGACCCGTCTGCTGCACAGTTCGTTGATGGTGATGATGGTGGTGGTGATGATGGTGATGGTGATGGTGATGATGGTGATGGTGATGGTGATGGTGATGGTGATGGTGATAGTGATGGTGATGATGATGGTGATGCTGATAATGATGGTGATGATGGTAATGATAATGGTGATGAAATGATGATGGTGATGATGGTAATGATGATGGTGATGAAATGATGGTGATAGTGATGATGATGGTGATGACGGAAATGATGGTGATGAAATGATGATGGTGACAGTGATGATGATGGTGATGATGGTAATGATGATGGTGATGGTGATGATGATGGTGATGAATGATGATGGTGATGGTGATGAATGATGATGGTGATGGTGGTGATGATGGTGGTGATGACATAACGATGGTGATGATGGTGATGATGACATGTTTATGATGCTGGTGATGACAATCATGATGATGGTGATGATGATGCTGATGGTGATGATAATGACAATAATGGGTACTACCACTGCATGAGACTTAAGTGTGCCAGGCACTCCTGTAAGCACTTTACTCCCATGACCCGTCATGCATGGGGAAACAAGGGCTAGAGAGGGGACATTCCTCACAAAGCCAATCCTCCAGTATACAACACAGCCAGAAAGTCAACCCAAGTCTGCCAGCTTCCAAAGTCCAAGCTGTTACCCCATAGAGCTGAAAAGTAGATTAGAATAAGCCAGAAATGTTCAAGAATTATTCCTAATAAGTCCTTTCCTCCTCTAACCCACAAACTAGTCCCCAAACCTGAATCTCCCATTGTTGCTCCTGGCCTGGCATTTTCCCTGTCACTCAGCCACCAAAACGTAGGGAACTAATTTCCTTCTAACTTCCCGATGGGAGGTCAGCCTGTTCCTGAGGTTTCTACCAGTTTACAGGCACCAGCTTGTTTGCTCTACATGGAAGAAGGGACAGAAGGCTCTCTTGCCTCTCTCGACGCCTGCACCCAGGCCTCACTCCAAGGGGCCAGCACTGGCCTCCCTGAGGTCATCAGGAAGCACCCTGGGCAGGGACAGGCTGCCTTCCAGATGCAGCCTTGCCCCATGCTGCAGCCCACCGTTGTCCTATCCTTCCTGCAGATACGGACCAGGTCAGGGTTGGGATGCTCCGCACAGCAGGTGGGCAGATACACTGGACACAGAGGCTGCCTTACAAATCAGCCCCCACAAAGACTGGCCCTGAAACGTGGATCCAAGGGAGGTGTGAGAAGGCCCTGTGCTGGTTCAGGTCCCAGGCAGGGTCTCCAGGCCAACTCTATGAGGGAACTCTATACCTGGGGAGAGTTGGAAAGTGCCAGTCATCAAGGCCACGCCCACAGCTATCTGCATCTGCACCCTCCAGGCTAGAAAATGAACGGAGAGGGCTGAGAAAAGGGCACCCGACCCCAAGATGCTCACAACCTCAACCCACAGCACACTGAGAGCTCCACAGAGAACAAACATTACAAACATTGGAAGGATCTCATTTCGTCAACAGCCATCTATCATGAACCAGCATTCTGGAGTAAGTCCTTAACGGCCATTTCAATGGACAAAATCCAAATTTGCTGGTGTTTTTTGGTGCCCTTGATTATAAAGCTTCAAAGACTCGATTTCAAACAGTCTTTCGATTTCAAAGAGTCCCCTCTTCCTTCCCTCATGGCATTATTTTGATTTGGAAAATGTGAAATATTTGAAACTTGATTCTTCTGCTCCACCTGCCCAAGACATGAGTCATGCTTCCTGCTAATGGATGATAATGATGATCATTTCTTCCATGAACTGTATCTTGGTCTAAACCCCACACTTCCAAGCTGAATGTTAGTGTTTCCCCAAAATTCCTATGTTGAAGCCCTAACACACAGTGTGGCTGTATCTAGAGATGGGGCTTCTAAGGAAGTGATGAAGATTAAATGCGATTGTGAGGGTGGGACCCTGATCCCGCAGGATTACTGTCCCTATAAGAGATGGCAGAGAGCTCCTGCTTGCTCTCTCTCTCCCATTGCCACCCCTCCCCACCACCGCCACCCCCATAGGCACCCACCTCAGAAGGGCTATATCTACATGTGAGCAAGAAGGCAGCCTTTTGCAACCCAACCCTAGGGGACAGCCCTCACCAGAAACCAAAGCAGCTAGAACCATCATCTTGGACTTGTGGCATCCAAAACCATGAGAAAGTAAACTGTGCTTTAAGCCACCAGCCTGTGGTATGTTATTATCGGTCCAAGCAGACACAAGCCATTTTATCTCTGGGGAAGGAAAGCCTTCCCAAGGGCTCCTCTGCCTCTCCCATGTGCTCTTACAATGCACCTGTAGCTCTGTGACACTTATCAGTCACTGTCGGAAGCAGCTGCCTTTTCATCTGTGCAGTCCCCAGGTCACCCTGCTGGAAACGCTCTGCAGAGGTGCAGGACACATGTTCTGTGCCTGCCCAGTGCCCTAGGCACAGCGAGCCAGCTGTGGCACACTACCAACCCCATTCAGAAGTACTCATGATGGCCCAAAACCAGGAGGAACATCACAGAAGAAAACTCTTCAGGGACCCAGGAGTGTTGGGACCCTGGGTCGAGGTCAATGTGACAGTGACATTTTTCTGGGATTCTGATAGCGCCTTTTTGTCTTTGGCCTGAAGAAGGGGCCGCCTGCAGACCCCTCCCAGCAGGTGTACCGCACCGTCAAACACATGGCACAGAGTCCTTCTTGGGCTGGCATCTGGCTGTTTCCTGCTTATGTGTTATTGTCCCCAGCTCCAAGCTCTCTGAAGCCCAAGGTCCTGTGTGACACTTGTTTCATGCTACTCACCCTTGGTTCAACCCAGCAATACTTCCTCCTACCTCTGAGCACCACCAAGAACTGGTGTGGTTGGGCACAAATGAAAAGCAGCCTGTCAGGGAAGGCGGCAGGAGGGCAAGAAAGGGTTTTAGACAAAGGAACCGTCAGGAACAAACGAAGTGCCAAGGCAGAGGCCTGAGAGTCTTGGCTGTGGTGTCACATGGCCTAGGGTTGGAGAAACAGGAGCGGAGGGTCTGGGGTGCAACCACCACTAGAGCAGGGGGAGAAGGAACTAGAGAGGAAGAAAATGTAAAGCCGATTAAGGAGCTGCAAGGCAGAAGTCAGATGCTCCTACAAGGTCAGATCAATGGGGCCGCCATCCTGGGTGGCCGCCATCAGGCCTGGGTGGCCTGAGACAGCCACAGAAGATGTGCTGTGGACGCAGGCTCACAGCCTAAGGTCTCACCACCCGGGGTCACCGCCAAGATCCAGCCAACTACAGGGCGGTCCACCTCCACCCGATTGTGAATACATTCACCAGAGGAGTCAAGAAATCCTAAGCCAGGCTTTCAGAGAAGAAGAAGAAGGCAGAAATGGGCCACAAACTGACCAAAACTAATGAAGGGCAGCTTCGCTTCAAAGCAGTCACTGGGTGAGCAGCCTTACCGCGATGCCTGCACTGTGAAAAGTCAGATGAGAAAAGTTTATTTATAGCTCAGTCGAAGTCCTTAGCCACCAACAAGAATCTCTCCTGGAGGAGACATGGTGGCCCTCCTCTGACACATCAAGCAATGGAAATGTGTGACCAGCATCAACACATTCCGCAGGAATATGGAAACATAAATGGCCTCAAACGCAGTGACCATGCCAATGAGATAAACCATATCTAAAGTGGGTGTGTCTAAATATGTGTGTGTGTGTAAAGCCATGTGTATAAGGGTGTGTGTGTGCATGTATAGGCATGTGTGTATACGGGACTGTGTGTAGGTGTGTGTGTATAGCATGTGTAGGGGTGTGTATATATAAGGGTGTATGTGCATATGGGTATGTTCTGTGTATAGATGTGTGTAGGGCGTGTCTGTGTATATGGGGGTGTCTGTATAGGCATCTGTGTGTAGCTGTACATGTGTATGGGGGGTGTGTGTATATGGAGAGTGTGTATACAAGGGTGTGTGTGTGTATATTGGACATGTGTATAGGTGTGTGTATACGGGAGTGTATATGCATATGAGGGTGTGTGTATTTAGGCGTGTAGGTGTAGGTGTGTAGGTGTGTATGCGTATGTGTACACGGGTGTGTGTGTGTACAGGCATGTTTGTAGGGGGCGTGTGAGTATACAGAGGTGTGTGTATGTGTAGGTTCACATGTATGTGTATACACATATGTGTGTAGGAGGGTATGTGTGAATACGGGAGGATGTGTGTTACAGGCATGCATGTAGGTATGTCTAGGTGTGTGCAGGCATGCGTGTGTATATGGCGGGTGTATAGGCATGTGTGTATAAGGGTGTGTGTTATAGGGGTATGTGTATATATGTGTACTGGCGTGTGCATAGGGGTATGTGTGTACAGGCTGGTGTGGAGGTGTGTGTATATATGAGGGGTGTGTGTGTATAGGCATGTGTGTAGGGGTATCTGTATACAGGAGTGAGTGTATATGTGTATAAGCATGTGTGTAGGGGGTATGTGTATAGCAGTGCTTGTGTGTATAGCAGTGCTTGTGTGTATATATGAGGGGTGTGGACATATGGCAGGTGTGTACAGGCATGTGTGTATAGTGGTATGTGTATATACAGGCATGTGTTTGTGTATAGACACGTGTGTAAGAGTGTGTGAATACAAGGGTATGTGTGTATACAAGCATGCATGCATGTGTATGTGGCAGGTGTGTGTACATGGTGGGTGTGTATAGGCTTGTGTATATGTATAGGGGTGTGTGTGTATAAAGGCATGTATGTGTATGCATATATGACAGGTGTGTACAGATGTAAGTGTGTGTATATAGGGGTGTGTATGTAGATGTATGTGTATATGGCAGGTATGTATACGCAGGGGTGTGTGTATATAGGCACTTGTACGGGTTGTGTGTGTGTACAGGAGTGTGGGTGTATCTATACATGGCAGGTGTGATGTGTAGGAGTGTGTGTATACAGGCATCTGAGTGTGTATACAGAGGTGTGTATGTAGCTGTGTGTATGTGTATAGGGCAGGTGTGTGTATGCATGAGGCGTATGTATCTAGGCATGTGTGTAGGAGTGTGTGTATACAGGCATCTGAGTGTGTATATAGAGGTGTGCATGTAGGTGTGTATGTGTATATGGCAGGTGTGTGTATGTATGAGGGTACTGTGTATCTAGGCATGTGCATAGGTGTGTGTATACAGGCATCTGAGTGTGTATATAGAGGTGTGTGTATGTGTATATGGCAGGTGTGTCTGAGGGGTATGTGTGTAAATATGCACATGTGCAGGGGTGTGTGTATAGGAGCCTGCGTGTATATATGGCAGGTGTGTGTATAGGCATATGTGAAGTAGTGTGTGTATATAGGCATGTGTGCAGGGTGTGTATGTGTATATGGCAGGAGTGTGTATATAGGGGTGTGTGTAGGGCTGGGTGTGTATACAGGCATGTGTATACGTATGAGGGTTGTGTGCAGGGGTTGTGTATATAGGAGTGTGTGTATATGTGTATGTGGCAGATCCGTGTATATAGGGGTGTGTGAGGGGTGTGTGTATATACGCATGTGTGTAGGTGTGTATGTATGAGGGTCGTGTGCAGGGGTGTGTGTGTATAGGAGTGTGTGTATATGGCAGATGCATGTATGCAGGGGTGTGTGTGAGGGGTGTGTGTATATAGGCATGTGTGTAGGTGTATATGTATGAGGGTTGTGTACAGGGGTGTGTGTCTATAGGAGTGTGTGTATATGTGTATATGGCAGATGCGTGTATATAGGGGTGTGTGTATGTATGAGGAGTATGTATATAGGCATGTGTGCAGGGGTGTGTGTGTAGGAGTGTGTATGTGTATATGGCAGATATGTGTATAGGCATCTGTGAAGGGGTGTGTGTGTATATGAGGGTGTGTGTGTATATGAGGGTGTGTGTATACAGGCGTGTGTGTAGGGTGTGTGTGTATACTTTAATTTCAAATGACACATTACATTTAAGGCCACATTCTTGTCATCTGTAACCTCGGGGAGCAAAGGGTAACCTAGAGCTCAAGCCTGGGTCTGAATTCCACTTCACCCCACTCAGAAATCACCCCTGGAGGATTACCAGATAAATACAGAAGAATCGGTGAACTCTGAATTTCAGTGTGTGCCAAACACTGCTCAGGGCATACTTATATTAAAAAACTGTTCACTGTTTATATGAAACTGAAGTTTAACTAGACGTTCTCTATTTTTCTTTGCTCAGTCTGGCGCCCCTAGCCCTTGGAGGTTCCATGGGGTTAGAAGGTAGAGAGATGCAGTTGTTCCCATTTTTTACTGAAGACAGGCGAAGGCACAGTTTGCAGGAGAAAACTCAGAAGGCACATGGCTGTGGTCCATCCTACACCCTCTAGGCGGCCCTGGCGACGGCTTCGATGCTGTTGCTGGGAAGGCCTCTGGACTGCTGCTCCTTGCAAGCTAAGTTCAGATCAGCTTAGCCACGATCAGGTTTTTCCAGCAGTTCCTCCTGACCCATGAGGGCCTCCCAGCCTTAAGTCCCCTGAGAACAAAGTGAGGGTGGAGCCCACCAGAACCGGGGCCCCAGGGAACAGCTCTGCCCACTCCCCTCATCCAACGGTGCCCTGGCACCATCACTGTAGCACCAGAAACAATCCATGATTAGTGCCAGTGTCACCCCCAATGGGACAATTCTCTGATCTGAAATGCAGTTGTTTATGATCTAATCTTAAATCTGAAAAAATCAAGAATGGACATAATCATAATCAAATGGACACATCTGCTGAGGTTTCAAATATTCTTTTTAAATACTGAAAAAAGTTCTCCACGGTTTTTTTTAATAAAAAAATGGAGCAAATATCTCATTTATACAGACATCATCTATGTCACAAAAGATGCATGACACTGAGTACCAGGTGGGGCTGGCCCCAGAATTCAGACAGAGGGGCTCTGACTCCAGCCTTTGGAAAGGCTAGGGCTGAAAGCCCACTCCTCTGGCCATTCTCTCTTGGGGGCAATCACGGATCATGTGATTTCAGAGGTTAACATCAGACATAACAGATGTGACAGCAAAATGTACAGGGGACATCATTAGGATGCACTGCAAAAATGTGGAATTTCAAGTATGTGTAAGCGTTCTCGATGTAATACAGAGTGGAAATCTCATCTTGTGCTTTATACGTTGAAATTCTATCAGTTGGAGAGTAAATGTAAATTTATTATTACAGCAGTAAATTACTAAATAATTGGCGCAAACTGTTGATTTTATATACTAAATCCTTTGCTAAGTAGGGAACAGATTGACAATTAATAGAAATATTGAGAGCACATTAGCTAGATAATTTTAGAATGAACAGCGTATCCTCTTTGAGCCTACAAATGCTTATTAAATTTTAAGCAACACAAGGCAGGATAATACAGATTAGGTGACATCCTAATTCTATTTTTTGTGGAGTTGCTGGACACATGCCCTATTCTAACATAAAACAAAATAAACTTTAAGACTTATATTTAATTTTTAGTTATTTAATTCCACTTAGCCATGAGCCTTGTTTCGAGAATTTTTCAGAAAAATTATTCTTCCTGAAGAAAAATGCCAAGCCCTTAAAATACTCCAAAAGATTATATAAAAGAATTAAATTTGGGGTAAAACTCCAGATTTATACTCTTATCTCTGAAGTCGTTTCTAGGCTTGTGCCTGTGGAGCTCGGCAGCACTAGCCACCAATTACTCACTTGGAATCATCCACAGGTTCTTGGAAGCTGTGACCTGAAGCAAAACGACATATAATGAAACCAATGTTACCATAGGCTGATTGATAGAAACAAGAGGTAAGTTTCAATGGCATATTTCTGTTCACAAAAACGTCACCCAACTTTTTTTTTTTTTTTTTTTTTTTTTGAGATAGAGTTTCACTCTTGTTGCCCGGGCGGGAGTGCAACAGCGCAATCTTGGCTCACTGCAACCTCTGCCTCCTGGGTTCATGTATGTGGGTCATTTTATTTGAAAAAGGTGTTTGGAGTTATTAAAAAGAAAAAAAATACAATTTCAGTTGTAACTTCCTCCAGACAAGATTTTGTTTTGCTCCTCACTAGCATTCTGGGGTACTCCAGTACAGAGTCATCATACCTGAGGTTCAAACAACCCTGATCCTCTCAGGTTGGAACCTAGATTTTATGAGGGTGTATCACTTCCACTTTGCCCTCACGTGTCACTATTCTGGGTCTCACAAACTATATGGGCATTTCTCAGATCCCTATCCTGACTAAACGGGTTGGACACAAGCACTACATGAGGCGCCCAAACCACAACTAGCTTTGGGATGATGTTTCTTCTGCATCAGGAAACACACACCCAGAACACCGGTGGCTTTAAAGCTGGGCATACCTAGCCAGGTCCTAGCTTCACTCTGGCGCAGAAGTCCTTATTTTGTAGATAGCAGTTCAATGCTTTTAAGACATTTATTTTTCTTTCCTTTTTTTTTTCTTTTTGCTTTGTTGGCTTAATTTAAAAAAACAAAAAAGTCTTATCCAATGGGAAATGTGGTTGAAATTATCTAGCCTGCCACGACTGAAAACGCACATTCCTCCTACTCTCACCTTTTTCTTTCACTCCAAATTCAGTGGCTCCAGTCACCCTCTCTGATTCTGTGGGAACTCACAGTGTCTGTCCCGAAGGATACAGGGGGTTCCCACGGAGTTCCCCATCCGCGGGCTTGCCTGGAGCTTTACTCCCCGCCCAGCACACACCCTCGAAGGCTGCCGCCCATCCTCCTCTCCACGCGGCTTCCATTACAGACACAGCCCTCTCTCTTCATTCTCAGCACCTTCGTGTCTCCGTGGCAGACTTTTACTAAAGGCTTAGGGATGACAGAAAAGGGTCACACTACTACTAAAGATAGAAGAAACTACTCAGAAGTGCTTTTGAGAGATACTTTCACAACTCCTTACCACAAGAAAACAAGAGTGATGCGACCCCTCTTCCGATCTACCCTCTCACCCCTCACCAGGCTCCCCTCCATCCCCAAGACCTCCCCCTCCTCCAGCTCTCTGCTCGCTCCTGATGAGCCCTTATCCTCGCGCCACCACTGCTGAAACTTCCGCTTGACTCTGCAGAGCAATTCAGCTCTGTTCTGAACTATTCCCGTCTGGGCAATGTCCTCAAAACCTCTCCATTCTTAATCAACGAGTCCATGAAGATGTTTTCCTTCACCGAATTATCAAAATTTTCTGAAATAAATGCTGTCCTTCTCCTAAAATGCAGAAAAGAGGGAGAGGCTTGGTTTTTAGTTTGTTTGTTTTTGAGACAGAGTCTCGCTCTGTCGCCCAGGCTGGAGTGCAGCGGCGCAATCTCGGCTCACCGCAAGCTCCGCCTCCCGGGTTCACGTCAGTCTCCTGACTCAGCCTCCCAAGTAGCTGGGACTCCAGGCGCCCGCCACCATGCCCGGCTAATTTTTTGTATTTTCAGTAGAGACGGGGTTTCACCATGTTAACCAGGATGGTCTCGATCTCCTGACCTCGAGATCTGCCCACCTCAGCCTCTCAAAGTCCTGGGATTACAGGTACAAGCCACATGCCCGGCCTGAGAAGCTTGTTTTTTTTTTAACCAATTTTTTTCTTCCTAGAATATCCTCTGCCCTTAATACAATCTTTACAATCCCTGCAAAAGTTCCAACCCACAAATCCTTTCTCTAGGAGGCAAGTGACGCAACAGGTGAGGGGAGCTTCACGAGGCCGAGGCCTGCAGATGCTTCTCCCAAGCTTGCTCAGGGATGATGGCTCCCACCGGTCCAAGAGCTCAAACGCCAGAAATTCTATTTACTGCTTTAGCAGCCTGGATGTTCTTATTTCGAGGCCATGATAGAAATTCCTTAAGGTTTCATTAGGAGAACAGGAACAAGTGAGACAGTTTAACCTCTTAACGGCAACACACATCTTTCTCTGTTTTGAAGCACTGATTCTTTAAACAAAGAACTGCCATATGAAAATGGCCTACTCAGAGGCTGCGCTGAAAATAAAAATATGATTTACTAAAAAGTACAGATTTCACTGGGGTTCCTTTGGTTATTGCTGCTGTTCTCTTAAACAATCATCCATCAAATCCGCAATGTGCTTCTTTCTAAACCACAGCACCAGAGAAAATCAATTCAAGTATTTCCCAAACTGCAGCACTGGAACAAACGAGCACTAACCACAACTTTCTAACCTCCACGAAAACATGAAATATGCCTTCCAAGGGACACAAGCGGAAAAGGAGGAACCTGCTCAGAACGTGTAATTCACATCTACTGCAAATCGTATTTCAAAGAACTCAATGAGGTTGGGGAATGCTTGTGAAAGTGCTGGCAGGGAAAAGAATCCAGCCGTACCCAAAGAAGACCTCATGGTGAAGCGTGCGATGAGCGCACATGAACGCACTGAGGGGGGCAAAAACAGTATTTTTAACAGATGATAAGTTGAAAAGCAGCTAAATGTAATACTGAAAGTATTATCAGAAGAACTGCAGACAACTTCATAATATGGAAATTAGGTAATAACCATTAGACACAGAATTAAAAATCAGATTCAATCAAGGAACAAAATGGAGTTTGTAATTTGTAGGAGTCCATTTTAGATCACTCAGCAGTTTCCCAAACCGAGCGCCTTTCCCGTGAAGACTGCTGTTATGGCCTTCCGTGCTAAAGGCGCAGTGGGGGGAAAGGCACTGTGACCTGCAACGCTCAGCGGGCAGGACCCTGCAAGGCACGTGGCCAGGGCTAAGTTCCCAACAAAGTGCAATTTCTCTCCACATTCTGTGAAGTAATTTGCCAAGCGCGCATGGGACTCTTTGTGAAAGAGCATGTCTCTTTTCCATACCTCATCACTGACCAGCTGGTATCACAAATACATGCCTAGTTCTGCTTGGCATCACTTGGTTAATGCTCTGTTCATTAATTTAACAAACTATCAGGCGAATATGCCTGGAACGGGCAAGCATTATCTCTCAACTTCCATTTAATTAAACTCTGCTATTGTAATATGACAGTCAGCACATCGCAGGGGGAATTATTTTAAAGATGAAGGCAAAAAGTATTTCAAAGCCCCCACTTAAACATGAAAGCATAATCTAAAATTGCCTGAGCACACACTATAATTTTTCTATAACATTAAAGATGTTATTTCCAGACTCAGTAATTAGTTAGATTCCATGGAGAAATTATTCTAGCATCCTTGACAGAAAAATGATGCACAGAGGCAGGGAACAGAGTACCGAAGGACCACCATAAACAACCATCCGTCACCTAGATTATGACAATCACCAGGCTTAATAAGGAGTGAGCGCTCCATGCTTCGGGTGCACACTCACTACTCTCCTGCAAAGTTAATGTACTGAATTCTGATGATACCACCTTAATAAGAAGAAATAAGAGCAGCTCACGCACCAGCAGCTGTCTCAGAAGGATGCCCACGAGGGGTCCTGAGCAGGCCAGGATGCTACCGGGGGCTGAGGGCGGCACCCTGTCCCACCGGGGGCTGAGGGCAGCACCCTGTCCCACCGGGGGCTGAGGGCCGCTTCCCCCCACCCACAGAGAGGGCTGCTCAGGAAGCCGGCTTACCATCAATCCGGCTCACGAGTTCTTCCAACATTTTCACTTTCATCTGAATCCCAGGTTGGGCAAAGGTGTAGTTGTCCTAAGGAAAAAACAATAATGGGAATCATATGCATATAAAATAAAACACACTTTCCAAAAGGGAAAAAGGCAGCTGGGATAAAGTGAACAGCTTTATAATAGGATGAATTCACAAACAGAGATTTTATCTTGAGAAACAAGTAAGTGGACGCACCCTGCACAGCGCAGCCCCTTTGCGGCACCGCTGAGTGCTATTCTGAGAGGGGAAAGGCCAGTATTTCCTGATGTCAGGTGATGAGCACGCGCATCTCAGGGAACATGGAATGGTACATTTCTATTTGTAAATGTAAGACACTTACATCTAAATTGAAAAACAGGCATCCACGTGCATAGCTCATTGACCAGAACCGTCTGCGGGAACTGACCACCTCGCTGGCCACCTGGACCCTGAGCACTCAGCCCTGCCAGGAGCCAATGGCAAAGGTGCCCGGTGCTGACAGCACCATCATCGTGGCCACAATCCAAATGCTAATGACACAGTCACTGCATGGGTGAAAACAGTGGACATGTGACTTTACTCTCAGAGCTATAGTTGGGTGAACTCAGGTGAAGTTCAGACACTAACATAGGAAGGTCTGCATAGCATCAAAGGGAAGGAGGCCTGGGCAGTTTCAAGTCAAACAGCCCAGGAATGGGGCCCCAGCTCTAGGACTCAGGAGCTGTGTGACCTTGGCAAGTAACATAACCTCTCTGGGCTTCCATTTCATTACCAATAACATGAGAGTAATAACACTGCTTTCTAGGACTGTCTGAGGTCTCAAGGAAACAAGCAAGTGGAATGTGGAAGAGATTTCAAGACACAACAGGTACCGGGGCAGTGACAGGTCTATTACTCCTGCTGTCACCACCTAGGAGAGCATACACGACACGGGGGGGCGCTGCCAGAGAAGACTGGTCACACTGCCTCATTCCACAGCAGGAACACGAAGAGGCAGCTCCCACCAACAAGAGAAGGGCATTCCCTATGGAGGCTGCCCTTTGGGCCTCAGCCGGTGCTTGGGGGCATTTTCAGAAGGAGGGTTTCAACCAGACTCATGGTTAACAGACTTAATCTGTACCCAACAGCAGTGAATGTGAAAGGCAGAATAATAACCAGCCCCAAAGACGCCCAGGTTCCAATCCCTGTAACCTGTGGATGTGTGGCCTTACGTGGCAAGGGGAACCAGGGTTGCAGGTGGAACTGAGGTTGCTAATCCATGAACCTGTGGAGAAAGAATCAGAAGGCAGCAAAACAACAGGTGCTGTGCCTGTGGCTCCTGTGGGTTCTGGCCTAGGCTTCGAACGCTTTAGTGAGCACACAGGGCCTCTGGCCCGGCCAGCACTGGGAGATGACTGCCTACGGCAGCTCTGCCCTCAGGGAGTGACACTGGGGATGGCCCCATGAGCCTCAGCTAGGGGAAGCCAGGCAGGCCACTAGCCTCAGTAAGGGCACAGGTAATGCAGTCTTGGTCCAAACAGGAGGTGTTGGGCACAGGCAACTGCAGCTCACCAGGCGGGCTCAGGCCACCAGGCAGGTGCTGGCTTGCAGCAGGCAGCGTCAGGGCAGCCTTTCCGACAGTGAGGGATGATCTGCTGCCAGTGGGCCGGAGGGGGCAGGGGTCTGCAGGCACCACTTGGCAGGAGGGAGGTGCTGGCTTTGCATGGCAGGAGGGAGGTGCTGGCTTTGCATGGCAGGGGGGCAGGTCTACATGGGCAGCTGCCCACGTGGCACCCGGCATTCAGGGCCCAGGAGGGAAGTCGAAAGACTGATCTGGACTTGATACTGATACTCCTTTTCCATAGGCTCAGGACTGGAAAACAGTTCGAGCACAGAATTAAGGGTGAGAAGTAAACCAGAGAGTGGTGTGGCAGCCTCCAATACGGAGAGGTTCCTGGAGGTGGTCAACCAGGCAGGCCTCCCTGTGCTGTGAGGGGACGCGGCCACAGAGTTCACAGAATCCGCAGGTGGAGGAAGGGTGACAGGGCACACAGCAAGGGTGTCAGCCCTCGGGAGGCCCCAGTGATGTGGAAACAGCACTCACAGAACCCCCAGCTCCACAACCCAGGAGGGGAACCCAGGTAAGACAAACGTGGAGCTGAGCGACTGCCTTCGGCCAGCAGCATTCCCAAGTCTGGAAAGTCAAATGTGAACACACGCAGCCAGCACTCTCTACATTTGTCTCTCTCACAGACACACACACACAAAGCGCGCACACACACGCAGAGCACACACGACATCTCCTAACAAGAGCGGGCACGGCAGCCGCTGTGGCACAGAACACAAAAAATGCCTACAAGGCACTGAGGATTTTTCTTTCCCTAGAAATGGAAAATGAGCCGAGTCAGACCTGCCGGCTTGCTGAGGGATTTCTCCCAGGTGGATTTCAAGTGACAGGCTCTGGATTCCAAACTGTCATATCTCTGAGGGCAGAACCGCAAAAACTCCGTTTGCCACCTTCACTTAGGATGACGCCAAGGCCCTCCGGTGACCTTGGGTAGCAGGAGGGATGGGCTCCGGGGAGAGGATCTCTGGAGTGACTGTTCCAGGGCCTGGGGATGATCTGTTTCCTAGACGCTGTGGGCCAATTCAGGGATAAGCCTGGAGGCCTCCTGAATTTGGCTGTCCAAAATACGGCGTTTAATGGGCAGGACTTTTAGGCCCCGAAGGAGCTGCGATGGTGTCAGAGAGACCCAGGCACCTGTCTGGCTGAGATGGAGCTGCAGCAACAGTTAAGGACAAATTGTGAGCTTTCATACATTTGAAATTTAACAGGAGTAAGAAATTTTGGCTCCAGACTTGAATTCCTTTGACTGTCATCATCTTTGGACCTGAACTTGCAATGGTTAGCCTTTAAGACTTAATTTCTCCCCAGAGATTGGATAACAGAAGCAGATTGATGTTAAAATTTAGGGCATACTGTGTGTTGCAAGTTTACGTCATGTCATTTAACCTCGTGGAAGAATTCTGATGAGCCCGGTTGAACAACACAGTTGCACAGAATTAAAGGTGAGAAGTAAACCAGAGAGTGGTGTGGCAGCCTCCAGTACACAGATGTCCTAAGATTATTTAATTAATGTCCTATTCAGACAAATTCCAGAGCCATGGGGAGCACATTCTAACCACCCCATTGGTCTGTCCTGAGGTCCCTGTGATCTCTTCCACTCCAAGAGAGGCCACGCCCCTGGCTGTCCAGGGCCCTGATGGTTATGTGAATAACAGACAGACCTGGAGCCAGCTTCCACGCGGAGGGAGCGCCGCCGCTGCCTCTCCTGGACTTGCTCTAGCCGCAGAAATGCTCATCCCATGGAGGCTAAAACAGGGAGAGGCGAAGGTGGGTTCAGCCCCTTGCACTTCTCAGAGGCTCCACAGCAGGTGGGCAGGGCCCGGCCTGCAACACTGGCTCTGATGGGGTGGGTGAGCCTGATGGGTCCTGGGATCAGTCAGCCATTCAGTGGCTCTCCCACTAAGACAGGATTTCAGGCTCTCATTTAGCAGAAATAAAAGTTATTCTTTGGCCTCCATCTGCCACAGTTTTATTTCTCAACTTGTTCAAAACCCAGGTAGGGAAAACGGGTTCTCAAAAATCCAAACAATTAAAAAAAAGGATGACACCTGAGAGCCAATAATGAAAAGGTCTGCATTTTGAAAGAGAAAATGTTTGCATTTTGAAAGACCTGCAAAGACTGACAGCTATGGCCTTGGCATTCTGGCTTCAGGCTAGGGGCGGAGAAGGCCAGCCTTCAGAAGGCTGTAGCAGGGACGCCTGGCCCCACCTCCGGAGGGCGAGGCGCCAAGGCTAAGGCACAGGGGGGTCGGTCTGGGCCCTCCTGGCTCAGGAGGTGAGCCCAGGCTGCAGAAGGCCCCGCTCTGGGACCAGGAAGCCTTCGAGGGCACTCTTAAGAAGGCAGACACCGTGGCCAAGGAATCCAGAGCCAGGCGGCTGAGGAAAGGAATGAGAAAAGAATGCCCCATGGCCCTCACAGCAGCCTGTCCCGGGGAGGCACTGACCGCCCAGGCCCTCCCAGCAGCCTGCTGCCCACAGGCTCCACCAAGGCCCCTGGGTAGATCACAGGCTCTGTCTGCTTAAGGCCCAGAAACCAGATTTGCCCTCGGGATACCCCAGCCCAGCGCCCCGCCCCCCACACCTGGCACCCGGATCACCTGTGCTGGTGAACATGCACCTGGGCGGCAAAACAGCAACTAAGCAAGAATACTCTACACTTACAAAAATGTCATTAGTAATAATATTAACATTATTCCCTTCATAAAAAGTAAATATGCATATCCTTTCCAATTGAGATCTGGTATCTTTTAAAAAGGACATAATTTACAAAACATATGCGTCAGAGGGAAGACAGGAAGGGCTGAAGACAATGACCTTTTGTGAAATGTTCCACAGAAGGTAAAGTCTGTGAATATAAATTTTTTAAAATACGCTCAGCTTGCCTTACACCTGCTGCCATTACAACATCACACTCCTCCCAATAACAAATAACACTTTCTGCACTTTTCGGAAGAACAGTAGAATAAAATTTTCTTAGGGAGCATTTTAGAGAAGAGTTGAAATATAAATTCCTATCAGCTCAGCTGGAGTACCCAGAGTCAAACCTGCCAGCTCACGGAGAAGTGAGGCTCCCTCCTGCCTCTCCGACAAAGCGCTCTTCCACCAGGACCAAGGATCCACCCTCCCCACAAAGTCCAGCCTCTTCTTTCCAGGCTAATTTCACTGTAATATAGTGTCTTCCCCACGCTGAAACCAAATGTGCCTTCCGCACCCAGGCCTTGACCTGCCTCTGAAACACCTCAGGAAGTCTTTTCTGCAAGCAATGGCCTGAGAGACTTCCATTTCCTTCAACTCTTAAAAGACTCCCTTCCACGTCCTCTCGGGGGGCCCCTGGCCACCAGCCCTGAACACAGAAGCTGGGCTCTGACCATGCAAGGACAGAGCTAGGAAGGCTCCTGTCACAGCTGTACTCCACTGTCAGCCATTAATACACTGAAGCCATTAATGCATCAGTCCAGCGGAAGGCAGAACCACATCAGATACTAGTTCTTTCATCTGTTCAACTCTGAAAGCCTCCTACGTGCCAGAAAATCAAGTCCTGAGTATCGATGTGCACGAAGGAGTCAGACATGCGGACCTGGGAATGCTATCCCCAGAGAGTCCTGCTTGCAAGGCCGGTCCCCGGCTGGTGCCTAGAATGTGGGTTTCGGGAGAGTTCCCGTGATTCCCTGACTGATCTGGATGACTCGGTGGGCCTACACTGTGCAGGGTGGTTCACCCTGGGCACCTGCTCTCCTCCTGGGAGGCTGCATTTGGGCACGTGCCAAGCACAGAGTGTCTGCATGCCCAGTCCCCAGTAACATTCTCGGTACTGAGTCTCTAATGTGCTTCCCCAGTAGGCAACGTTTCGGATGGGTCGTCCCAGCCCCGCACTGGAGGGATCCAGCGTGTCCTGTGTGACTCCGCCAGGAGGGGGCTTGGAAGCTCATACCGCTTCCTCTGGACTTTACCCCTTGATGGAGTCTCCTCTGCATCCCCGCACTGTGAGGAATCACAGCCACGAGTGTGGCTCTGTGGGGTGGTCTTGGGATCCCCTGACACAGACGGGGGGAAAGTGGACAGGCAGACAGGGCCCTTCTGTTCACAGGGATGACAGTCTGGCAGCTGAGCCAATGTTCACCACACGCCAGGCAAGTGCACATTTACTGCTAACGAGGACCTGGGTGGCCACACCATCATAGCACAGAAGCAGGGCTGGTCCCGGAAGACCACTTGAAGGGCGTGAGGTCTGAGCAGAGATGAGAGAGAGGGTTCAGGCACCAGGCAGCAGAGCCCCAGCGACCCGAGGGAGCATGTCACATCCCAGAAATGAAATGGAGGCCAGGGCAGCTGGAGGGCAGCGAGGAAGCTGCGGCTGAGGCAGGAGGAGACCGTTCCGAGGCAGGAAGGCCATGTCGGAGTCAGCGGTGAGACCCAGGCAATGCTCTCAAATACAGGTAATGAAATGCAAATGGAGGCCACTGCAGGTAAGAGATTTGCATCACGGAAAGATGATGTAGAAACAATGGAATGAGCCAAAAGAGGATGGAGGGGTATCATTCATGAGGCAACTGCCTTAATCCAGGCAAAGTGACCACATGCACTTCCCACGGAAGACCAAGTCAACCCCTAGCTGTCCACACTGCCTTCTGCTGAGCTGACTGGTCGGCTCATGAACCTGAACGTAGGACTTGCCATTTATTCCTATTAGCTCATTCATCTGATTGGTTCCTGGCTGGCATTGCAGGCAGCTGAACCCGTTCTGAATCTTGATTGTGCCATCTATCACATTCGCTGTCCCTCCCAGCTGAGAGGCACTGGTTAAACGGATCCCCTTGATGTCTTCACTACAGTCTCTGCCAAGAGGAGGGAAGGGCAGGGCCAAGGACTGGGATCTGCAGCCAGCACGCTCTCAGAAAGTGCCCTCAGGGCAGAAAGGTGTCAAATTCTATGCAGCCTTGTTTAACCAACCCCCTGCTTTCCCACCTGCCAGGTTCATTTCTCTGATCTTCTGTGT
Organism: Nomascus leucogenys; assembly: GCF_006542625.1. Classification (NCBI taxonomy): domain Eukaryota; kingdom Metazoa; phylum Chordata; class Mammalia; order Primates; family Hylobatidae; genus Nomascus; species Nomascus leucogenys. Next base: position 3,505,264 of record NC_044387.1, read on the forward strand.
TCCCATCTGTGAAATGGAGAGAGGAAGGTCTCCATCACAAGGGCACAGAGGTTATTGAGTTACTGTGTCTAAAAGAACCTAAGACAACATCCATACAAAATGCAAACCCAACCTCCCCGCAATTCTGCGCCTTCCATGATGTGTCAGCCATCAAACAGTGGTTTAAGGCTGAAGGCTCCCAACCCAGCCAGGCCAGAGGAACCAGTGCCTCCGTAAACTGCTGGAAACGTGGCTGTCACTTGTCTTCAGACACGGGCCAACCAGCAGAGTAAAGCGGCACACCAGCAGGAGGAGGCCATCCACGGTCACTTCCAGATGCACACTGCGAGGGGCAGAGCCACCACAAACGCCGGCGCGGGAGGGAGACAGCCAGTAAGCCAACGGGAAGAGAAGCAACGGCAGCAGGTGCGGTGGGTTGAACAGGCTCCAACTGCAGGATTTCAACTAAGTCACATTCTGGCAAAGGTGGAACTATGGAGACAGTAAAAAGCCCAGGGGTTGGGAGGAAGAGGATGAACAGGCGGGGCACGAGGGTGTTCAAGGCAGGGTACGACACTGTGCGACACTTTCTTGGTGGACTCATGTCACTGCACACCTTTCAAAACCCACAGAACCTACAACACAAAAAGCCTACAACTGGTGTAAACTGTGGACTTTAGTTGACAACAATGTATTGATACTGGCTCCTCAATTGTAACACATATGCCGCACTAAAGTCAGTGACGTGAGATGCCAATCACAGGGAGGCTGGGGCTGAAGGAGGACGCTGAGGACTGCATGGGGCCTCTCTAACCTCCTGCTCCATTTTTCTGTAAAGCTAAAACTGCTCTAAAAAAAAACAAACTCCATTAATTTAAAAAAATAATCAATTCATCCAAAGAAGGTAGGGAAAAAAGAACAAATAAGAAAAGATGAAACAAACAGAAAGTAAATAGGAAAATGGCAACCTAAACCCCAACTGTATAAATAATTAGGTTGGACAGATTAGATGAATATATATATGGTCTAAACATACACTACAAAGTTAAGAAAGCAAACTGCAAGAATAAACTATAAGAGTACATTTTAAATAAAACATACATTTTGTGGCCGGGCACGGTGGCACACATCTGTAATCCCAGCACTTTGGGAAGCCAACGTGGGCAGATCGCTTGAGCCTAGGAGTTCAAGACCAGCCTGGAAAACATGGCGAAACCCCATCTCTACCCAAAAATATAAAAATTATCCAGGTGTGGTGGCAAGCACCTATAGTTCCAGCTACTCAGGTGACTGCGGTGGGAGAATCACTTAAGCTTGGGAGACAGAGGTTGCAGTGAGCTGAGATCGCACCACTGCACTCCAGCCCGGGCAACAGAGTGAGGCCCTGTCAAAAAATAAAAAACAAAATATATAATATATATTTATATACATATTATATATTTATATACATATTATATATATATGATATATATTTATATACATATTATATATGCATAATATATATTTATATACATATTATATATATATTATATATTATATACATATTATATATAATATATATTTATATACATATTATATAATATATATTATATACATATTATATATATAATATATATTATATACATTATATATATAATATATATATATAATATTATATATATATTATATTTATACATATTATATATATATATTTATATACATTATATATATATGTACTATATACATATTATACATTATATATAATATTACTTATATACATATTATACATTATATATAATATGTACTTATATACATATTATACATTTATATATATATGTATTATATACATATTATACATTTATATATATATGTACTTATATACATATTATACATTTATATATAATATGTACTTATATACATATTATACATTTATATATAATATGTACTTATATACATATTATACATTTATATATAATATGTACTTATATACATATTATACATTTATATATAATATGTACTTATATACATATTATACATTTATATATAATATGTTTATATACATATTATACATTATATATAATATGTTATATACATATTATACATTATATATATGTGTTTATATACATATTATACATTTATATATAATATGTGTTTATATACATATTATACATTTATATATAATATGTTTTATATACATATTATACATTTATATATAATATGTGTTATATACATATTATACATTATATATATTTTTATATACATTTATTTATATAATATGTTTATATACATATTATATTTTATATATAATATGTGTTTATATACATATTATATTTTATATATAATATGTTTATATACATATTATATTTTTATATATAATATGTGTTTATATACATATTATATTTTTATATATAATATGTGTTTATATACATATTATATTTTTATATATAATATGTGTTTATATACATATTATATTTTATATATATTGTTTATATACATATTATATTTTTATATATGTGTTTATATACATATTATATTTTTATATATATGTGTTTATATACATATTATATTTTATATATGTATTTATATACATATTATATTTTTATATATAATATGTATTATATATATTAATTATATATTTATATATAATATATTTATATATAATATGTTATATATTTTATATAAATATATTATATATAATATATATTTATATATATTATATATTATATAATATATTATATATAACATATTATATATAATATATTATATAATATATATAATATATTATATAATATATTATATAATATATATAATATATTATATAATATATTATATATAACATATTATATATAATATATTATATAATATATATAATATATTATATAATATATATAATATATTATATAATATATATAGTATATATATATAATATATATAGTATATTTATATAATATATATAGTATATTATATAATATATATAGTATATTTATATAATATATATAGTATATATACTATATATATTATATATATATATATAGTATATATACTATATATATTATATATATTATATATAGTATATATACTATATATATTATATATTATATATATATATATATATACTATATATATTATATATATAATATATATTTATATATACTATATATATTATATATTTATATAATATATATATATATATAATATATATTATATATTTATATAATATATATTCATATATAATATATATTCATATATATGTATTCATATATATTATATATGCATATATATTATATGCATATATAATATATTCATATATCCATATATAATATATTCATATATTATATATTTATATATAATATATATTCATATATATTATATATTTATATATTCATATATATTATATATTTATATATAATATATATATATATAATATATAATATATATATATATTATATATTATATATTATATATTTATATAAATATATATTATATAATATATATTATATATAATATATATATATTATATATTTATATAAATATATATTATATAATATATATTATATAAATATATATATTATATATTTATATAAATATATAATATATAATATATATTTATATAAATATATAATATATAATATATATTTATATAAATATATAATATATAATATATATTTATATAAATATATATAATATATATTATATAAATATATAATATATATATATATAAATATATAATATATATTTATATAAATATATAATATATAATATATATTTATATATTGTATATATTTATATATTATATATTTATATAATATATATTTATATATTATATATATTTATATATATTGTATATATTTATATATTATACATTTATATAATATATATTTATATATACTATATATTTATATATTGTATATATTTATATAAATATATAATATATAATATGTATTTATATATAATATATATTTATATATATTGTATATATTTATATATTATATATTTATATAATATATATTATATATTATATATTTATATAATATATATTATATATTATATATTTATATAATATATATTATATATTATATATTTATATAATATATATTATATATTATATATTTATATAATATATATTATATATTATATATTTATATAATATATATTATATATTATATATTTATATACATTTATATTTACATATATATTTTTGTGTATATTTTGTGTATATTTATATATTATATATAATATATATTATATATAATATATATATTATATTATATATAAATATATAATATATAAATATATTATATATAATATAAAAATATATAATATATAATATATAAATATACAATATATAAATATATAATATTTATGAATATATTATATATATTTTGTGTGTGTGTGACTGTCACATTTTGGCAATTCTCTTTAATATTTCAAACTTTTTCATTACATCTTTTATGGGGATCTGTGACGAGTGATCTTTGATGTTACTATCGTAATTGTTTTGGGGCGCCATGTAAGACAGCAAACTTAATCAATGTTTTGTGTGTGTTCCAACTGACCCGCTGACCAGCAGTTCCCCATCTCTCTCCCTCTCCTCAGGCCTTCCTATTTTCTGAGACACAACAATATTGATATTAGGCCAAGTAAAAACCCTACAGTGGCTTAAGTAAAGTGTTCAATTAAAGAAAGAGTTGCACATTCTCTCACTTTAAATCAAAAGCCAGAAAGATTCCATTTGGTGAGGAAGGCAAGCAAAAAGCTGAGACAAGCCAAAAGTAGGCCTTTTTTTTTTTTTTTTTTTTTGCCAAACAGCCAGGTTGTGAATGCAAAGGAAAAGTTGTTGAGGGAAATTAAAAGTGCTACTCCAGTGAACACACGAATGTTAAGAAGGCAAAACAGGCTTCTTGCTGATGTGGACAAAGTTTCAGCGGTCTGGATAGAAGATCGAAACAGCTACACATTCTCCTAAGCCAAAGCCTAATCCAGAGCAAGACCCTAACTCTCTTTAATTCTATGAAGGCTGAGAGAAGTGAGGAAGTTACAGAAGAAAGGGTGGAAGCTAGCAGAGGTCAGTTCATCAGGTTTAAGGAAAGAAGCCATCTCCATAGCATAAAAGTGCAAGGTGAGGCAGCAAGTGCTGATGGAGAAGCTGTAGCAAGTTCTCCAGAAGATCTAGCCAAGATAATTGATGAAGGTGGCTACTCTAAACAATAGGTTTTCCATGTAGATGAAACAGCCTTCTACTGGAAGAAGACACCATCTACGACTTTCATGGCTAGAGAGGAGGAGTCGATGCCTCACTTCAAAGCTTCGAAGGACCAGCTGACTCTCTTGTTGGGGCTAAAGCAGCTGGTGACTTTAAGTTAAAGACAAGGCTCATTTACCATTCTGAAAATCCTAGGACCCTTAAGAAGCATGCTCAGTACTCTGCCTGTGCTCTATAAATGGAACAACAAAACCTGGACGACAGCACATTTGTTGACAGTAGGGTTTACCAAGTATTTTAAGCCCACTGTTGAGACCTACTGCTCAGAAAGAAAGATTTTGTTCAAAATATTCCTGCTCATGGACAATGCACCTGGTCCCCCAAGAGCTCTGATGGAAACGTGCAGGAAGATGAAAGTTGTGTTCATGCCTGCTGATGCCATATTCGTTCTGCAGACCATGGATCAAGGAGTAATTTCAACTTTCAAGTCATTATTTGAGAAATATACTTGATAAGGCTACAGCTGCCATAGAAGTGATTCCTCCAATGAACTGGGCAAAGCCCAGTGAAAACCTTGTGGAAAGGACCTGCTTTTCTAGATGCTATTACAAACATTTGTGATTCATGGGAAGAGGTCAAAATATCAAGATTAACCGGCAGTTAGAAGTTGATTCTAACATTCGTGAATGACTTTGAGGGGTTCAATACTTTAGTGGAGGAAGTAACTACAGATATGGTGGAAATAGAAAGAGAACAGAATTAGAAACAGTCTGAAAATGTGCTTGAATTAGTGCAATCTCACAGCAAAATTTGAATGGATGAGAAGGTGCTTCTTACAAATGAGGAAAAAAAGTGGTTTCTTTTTTTTTTTTCTTTTCCCAGAATGATTGGACTCCAAGAAAGTGGTTTCTAGAGACGGAAGCTATTCCTGATGAAGATGCTGTGAACATTGTTGAAATGACAACAAAGGATTCAGAACACTCTATAAGCCTAGTTGATAAAGCAGTGGCAGGGCTTGAGAGAACTGACTGGGGTTTTGAAAGAAGTCCTACTGTGGATAACATGCCATCAAGTAGCTCTGCAAGCTACACAGAACTCTTTCAGGAAAAGAAGGCTGCACTGACATGGCAAACCTCAGATTGCTGTCTTAACGAATTGTCACAGCCACCCCAACTTCAGCAACCACCACCCTGATCAGTCTGCAGCTGTCAAGACGAGACATGACCCTCCACTGGGAAAACGATTACAACTTGCTGAAGGCTCAGATGATCATTCGCATTTTTTAGCAATAAAGTAGTTTTGAATCCAGGTATGTACACTTTTTAGACACAATGCTATTGTACGTTAATAAATTAAAGTATAATATAACTTTTATATGCATTGAGAAAGCAAAAAACTTGTGTGGCTAGTTTTATTATGATAGTTGCTTTATTGTGGTGGTTTGGAATTAAACATGCAATATCTCCAAGGTATACCTATAAAAACCATTTGTCTTACAAAGAAAGAAGAGTCTCTTTATTTGCTGATGACATCATTGTGTACAGAAAATCCTAAGGCATCTACTAACAAGCTCCTAGCAATAATAAGTGACTCTAGCAAGATTACTAGATACAAGTAGGGTATTTTCCAAAAGTGGCCACATTCTCTCCTGTCCCACGTGCTCTTTCAGGAGGTGACCATGCCACTCCGGCATCGAGAGATGGAGACTAATTTCTCCCTCTTTGAATTAGAATAGGCTTGTGACTGCTTCCACCAAAAGTGTACAGGGGGCATGACTTCTGAGTGCAGTGTGTGACTTCTGAGGCTCAGTCATGAAAAATGCAGCTTCCACCTTGTTTGCGGACAGAGTCTCACTGGGAGCCTTGAACCATCCAGAGAGGTCTGACTATCCCAAGGCCACCATGCCACGAGGACAATCAGCGTGTGGAGAGGCCAGGAGTGGGCGATTCAACCCAAAGTCCTACTCTTAGAGTCACACAGGCCCAGGGCGCCAGGCTCTTAAATGAACGGGAGTCTAGATGCTTCCAGCCCCCACCTGAGATTCCAGACATCGTGGTGCACAAATCAGCCATCCACGCCATGCCCTGACAGAGATCCTGACCCACAGAACCCGACAGCACAAAGGCATGGCTGCCTCCAGTCAGCGGGTTTGGGAGTCATTTGTTATGCAGCAGCAGCCCCTGGAAAACTGTCCGTTTGCAAAAATCAACTGTATTTGTATATACCCCTAGTATATCAATCCAAAATTGATTTACTACAAATCAATAGTAAAAAATACCAACAAAGCTATACCATTTGAAGTAACATCAGAAAAAACAAAATATTCAGAAATAAATTTAACAAAGTATGAGCAAAACCCTCCACCAAAAACTGCAAAATGTTTGTGAGGATAAATTAAATAATATCTAAATAAATTAAGAAATACACTATGCTCATGGGTAAGAAGACTCAATATTTGCTAATATTGTCAATATGAGGGAAACTGACATACAATTCCACATATTCTCATTCAAAATCTCAATAGGCTTTTTTTTTGTAGGAAATGGCAAATAACAAACTTTATATAAAAATGCAAAGGACCAAAAATACTTAAAATAATTTTTTAAAAGAACAAAGAGGACTGGCCTTACCCAACACCATGAAAATCTGCAGTAATGAAGACAGTGTGAACTGGATTAAGATCCATTCGTACGTCAATGGGACAAAACAGTGTGTCCTGAAACAGACACACACCTATACAATCATCTAATTTTCAGCAAAAGTGAAATAGGACAAAACTGTTTTCAACAAATGGCATTGTGTTCACCAGGATATCTGTAGAGGAAAAAATGAAGCCTGACATCTTCCTTACACCATATACAGAAATTAAGTCAAGCTAGATTATAGACCTAAAACTAAAAACTAAAATTATCAGTCACAACATGGGTATATGTTGGCATCGTGGAGGTAGGCGGGACACAGAAAACTATTACCACAAAAGAAAAAAATGATAAATTAGATTGTATCAAAGTTGAAACTGTTGACTCATAGAAGACATTGTTAATGAAATGAAGTCACAAGCCACAGGAGCAAACATTCTCAAAATATCTATCTTGACAAAGGATTCCTATCAGAATCGGAATAAATGAAGACCCTGTGGGGAATGCAGTGTTGGAGAAATCTCATTCTGACGTGGAACAGCCAGAAATTAACAGGCATCTAGAAGAAGATGTGCACATGAATGTTCACAGAAATGTTATTCACAACAGCCCAAGACCAGAAACAGCCTCGGCTGCCACCAACAAGAGGACGGATAAACTGTGATAGATTAACACGGTGGAGTATTACTTAGTAATTAAAAGGAATCAACTATTCATTCAGGCAACCACATGGATTCTTGTGGTTTTCAAAGCTATTGTAAATTGAATTTTTTAATTTTCATTTTTAAATTGCTTGCTGCTCAATGATTCATTCTTAATGAACCTTCTGTCACAGCCCAGTAGCTACCACATTCTTATCTGTGTAATAAACCTTTCTAAAATCTTGGCAGGAGTCCTCGATTTTGTTGACTGGGGCTCTGAAATCATGTATCTAAGATTCTTCCCTACAGGGGCACATTTGAGCTGGCATCTGGGGCAGGTGTGGATTTGACACATCTAAACGGACTCGGCACTCCATGCATTCATTCTCCCACCCCAGGCCTCCACCAAGCTCGCCACTGCCCCATCCAGGTGAAGACTCTGCTTCTTGACGTATACAATAAGTGCCAAATTAGAGCTCAGTTGGAGTGCACTTTCTCTCTGCCACCTTCCTGGGCATCAGACCAGTCCTTCCTTTGTTATTCTCTTTCAGATAACCACATCCCGGGGCTTAGTCCATTCTAAGTTCCAGCTGCCTGAGCTCATGGCGGAGGCTCCTGAGCCGCCCTCAACTGCCTTTGGCCGGCCCCCTCTGGGAGCAAGCACTGTAAGAAGCTGCATGTCTCCCCAGCTTAGTGTGCAGGACAGGGCTTCCCCCAACTACCCTGTCGCCTCCCTGGTGTTAACATCAATGGTCAACTCACAGCAGCCCCACCTGAAGGGCAACACTTGCTCACAGGCAGAGTCCACTCCACTCCGAGTCATGGGCCTGGCCGTTTCCTGACCTTTCTCTAAATGAGTCATGACACCACTGAGTTTCTGGCCTTTTCTCTGACAAGTTCCGAGATAATTTAGTCAATTTCCCCAATATTCCTAGTACCTCCATGCCACCAACCAGTTCTTAGAATTCAATAATTCTTCCCCAAGGAAAGGAAATGTAAATGACTAATTATAAAAGGCAATGGTTCTTTTCTACTCAAAGAAACTGTCCTGTTAAGTCGTGAATCTAATAGTATGACTTCAGGGTAGGCAAATATGGAAGCTGTAATTCAAGAAGTAATAGCGAACCGACAACCTTGGCACGAGTGCTGTTAGTGAAATGAAAAGACTGGCAAAAGTGCAAGACTAATCCCCTAAAAGCCTGAGAGGGCCTCATCCAGCCTGGAACTTCTTTTTTTTTTTGAGATGGAGTCTGGTTCTGTCGCCCCAGCTGGAGGGCAGTGGCTCGATCTCGGCTCACTGCAACCTCTGTCTCCCAGGTTCAAGCAATTCTCCTGCCTCAGCCTCCCGAATAGATGGGATTACAGGCACGAGCCACCATGCCCGGCTAATTTTTGTATTTTTAATAGAGACAAGGTTTTACTATGTTGGCCAGGCTGGTCTCGAACTCCTGACCTCAAGTGATCCATCCACCTCGGCCTCCCAAAGTGCTGGGATTACAGGCATGGGCCACCGTGCCCAGCCCAGCCTGGAACTTCTCACTGGATACCAAGTTTAAACCCCCAGGGAGAGGGAGGGGCTGAACGGCATTACATTCTACTGCCCAGAAAGCACACACTCAAAGCCAGTTATCTTCAGGCCCCGAAGCCAACATGCTGTGTTAAAGCAATCCTTTTTTTTTTGAGACGGAGTCTCGCTCTGTCACCCAGGCTGGAGTGCAGTGGCGCAGTCTCGGCTCAGTGCAAGCTCCGCCTCCCGGGTTCATGCCATTCTCCTGCCTCAGCCTCTCCGAGCAGCTGGGACTACAGGCGCCCGCCACCATGCCCGGCTAATTTTTTTTGTATTTTTAGTAGAGACGGGGTTTCACCGTGGTCTCGATCTCCTGACCTCGTGATCCGCCCGCATCGGCCTCCCAAAGTGCTGGGATTACAAGTGTGAGCCACTGCGCCCGGCCAAAGCAATCCTTCTTAAAGAAGTGTTCCCTCAGCTGGAATCGGCCCAGGTGTGTTTCTACACTAAAAATCATCCCCAAAACATAGCTACTAATACCAAATAGCATTAAAAGGGCACATCCATGAAACCATTGAAAGAAACACCCCACCAAATTTTTTTTTTTTTTTTTTAACTAAGTATCTGGCTGGAACCTTCACAGCGTACTTGGTTAAAAAAAAAAAAAAAAAACCCTGCTCTTCTCATTCTGGCACCAGCTACTCTTCCAGCTGGTTGGGGGAGCCACAAAGGACCCTCCCTCCAACCTCACATCCCAGGTTACTCCAGAAAGCCAGAACCCCGGAAACCCACACACAGTGAACCTGTGCACACCCACCCAACTCACATCACCCAGAGAACAAGACACGCACAGAGTGAAACTCAGGCAAATGGGCAGAAAGCCCAATCAGGAAACAAAGTGAAAAATAAAGACAAGAAAGAAATTATTTCTCCAAATTAAACTTACCTGAATTTTTTAAAGTACTTAGAATCAAAGCTACCACACAACTCAGGAAGAAAACACAGAAATTCTGTCCTCAACATTGAGGATTAGTCCCCATGAGGCTTAAATGGGAGGCTCAAGGTCATCACTCCCAAACTTAGTGGTGTCTTGCCTTGAGAGCAACCCACCCCTGCCCTACCTCACAGCCATTTGCCCACAAGCCAGCCTGGGCACCCTCCTGCACTGTGGAAACCTCTGACCAGATGGTCTGCCGTGCCAGATCCAAGACACCCATTGCACCACAAAATACAGGACTTGTCTCACAACCTCATTCACTCTCAAGATGAAACCATCCAACTAGAGTCACTAACAGGGTCACGCAGGTGGAAAATGTTGAGCCCAGACCCGATGACTCCAAGTGCAGCATTCCTACATGCTTCTTACTGCGGTGCCACGAAGGTTCTTCCCAGGCGGAGCTGTCAACGCAGAGGCATCTCCCGGTGACGGCAACTACCGAAAAGCATCCCAGACATTTCTAAGCAGCCCTAATAAGCCAGGAGGGCACTCCACTGCTGCCACCGCTCCACACCGGGCACTTGCTCCACATGGCCAACAAGGTCTACAGCTGCCCTCGGTGCTCTTGCACCTGCCCGACAATGCCTGTCCCGCCACCACCTAGTTTAGGCTCCTGACACCCCTCCTTCATCCAAATACAGCCCATATCCCTCCACAAGCTTAGACATCCCTCATGGCAGCGCCAATGACCTCGACTCGTTGTTCACACAACTGGCAGGCCGGCAGTGGCTTTCCAGGCATTACTTGCTGGACAGACCATCTCCTCTAAGACCAGCACATCTGGAAATGTAGCTGCTCTGTCTTTTCCCCCAACACCAAATACCCCTGACTAAAAAGACTGTCTCTTGGCCGGGCATGGTGGCTCACACCTGTAATCCCAGCACTTTGGGAGGCTGAGGTGGGTGGATCACGAGGTCAAGAGATCAACACCATCCTGGCCAACATGGTGAAACCCCGTCTCTACTAAAAATATAAAAATTAGCCGGGCGTGGTGGCGGGCACCTGTAGTCTCAGCTACTTGGGAAGCTGAGGCAGGAGAATTGCTTGAACCCGGGAGGCAGAGGTTGCACTGTGCTAAGATCATGCCACTGCACTCCAGCCTGGTGACAGAGTAAGACTCCATCTCCAAAAAAAAAAAAAAAAAAAAAGACTGTGCCTTAAACACCTAGCAGGAAGGGCATCCATCCACCAGAGATGAGTGATCAGGCTTTCCAGAGCTGTCAAACATCAACCCAGCTTCCCAGCCTCAAGCTCCAGCCCACACTCCTACTCCCTAAGCACTCTGAGTGATCCCACACCACGGAGTCCCAGCTTAGTCTAGAATGCTCTTCTCAATCTGCTAATCTCCCACCCAGACCTTGGTCTATCTGGCTCCCTGGTAACTGCTGGTATTGCCATTCTTATAGATCTTCTGTGCACACTGGAAAAGAATGAATATTCTCTGTGTGCTGGATATGGGGGTCTAAATATGTCCATTTGCCCAAACTGTGCAGTAGACGTCCTCCCAAATCTTCCAAATTCTTGTCTGCTCGATCTACTGTATTAGTCCGTTTTCATACTGCTATGAAGAACTGCCCGAGATGGGGCAACTCATAAAGAAAAGAGGTTTAATGGACTCACAGTTCAGCATGGCTGGGGAGGCCTCAGGAAACTCAGAATCATGGCGGAAGACAAAGAGGAAGAATCACCTTCTTTGCAGGGCAGCAGCAAGGAGAAGTACTGAGCAAAGTGGGGGAAGAGCCCCTTATAAAACAGTCAGATTTCATGAGAACTCACTCACTATCAGGAGAACAGCGTGGGGGAGACCGCCCCATGATCCAATCAGCTCCACCTGGTCTCTCCTTTGACACGTGGGGGATAATGGGGATTACAATTCAAGGTGAGATTTGGGTGGGGACACAAAGCCTAACCATATCACCTACTAATCACTGAGAGGCAGGAAAGCTGGTACTGGACTGTGTGGGTCTAAATCCCAATGCTGCAACTAACTAGCCACAAAATTGGAAGTGCCTTACGGTTGTTGTGAGGGAAAATGAACTAATATTACAACGAAGCAGTCAGGACAGTCTCTGGCACTGACAACCACCACCCCTCTCCCATCATACTTATGTACATGTGCAGAAATACAGGGTCAAGGTCATGCACTCAAGATTAACTCTTCCCTGGTAAATGTATCCACTGGCAGTGATACTCTTTGTCTCTAGGAATGCTTTCTGCCTTAAAAATCTATCTCATTTAATAGCTCCATGGCTATTACACAGTTACATATGGGCTACAGAGCTACAGAACTATTACTTTGGTTAATATTCTTCTGTCGCATTTCCTTTCTACCTGTCTCCTTGTGGTTTAGGTGTCTTGTAAGTAGCATACAGCTGGATTCTGTTTTTAAATCTAATCTGATTGGACAGCTATTTTTCTTCTGAACATCAGACACATTATTCTACTTTTTTCTGGCCTTTCTTTTTTCCTATCAGACTTTCTCTTCTTCTTATTCAGTGGCTTCAGTCTCATGTCTCTATAGGTAATTAGTTTCAACTCATCTTTCCGGAGATTTATTAGATATTAGTAACAACATCTCATCAATGCTGGAAAATTCCCAGCCATAGCTTCACAAATATTGGCTTTCCTCCAGTACATTTTCTCTTTCTAGTTCTATTTTTTAAATTCTATCTTTCATGTCTTAATCTGTCGTATTTTCAGTATCTATCTGTGTTGCCCAGTCGGTAATTTTCTCAGCACTACATTCAATTATAACTAACTCTCTCTTCTGTCTAATGAGTTTTAAATTTTAGTGACTCTAATTTTGATTGCTAGAAGTTCTGTTTGGTTCCATTTAAAATCTGTGATTTCTAGCCGGGCACAGTGGCTCACACCCGGGTAATCTCAGCACTTTGGGAGGCCAAGGCAAGGGGATCACAAGGTCAAGAGATCGAGACCATCCTGGCCAACATGGTGAAACCCCGTCTCTACTAAAAATACAAAAATTAGCTGGGCGTGGTGGTGCGTGCCTGTAGTCCTAGCCACTGGGGAGGCTGAGACAGGACAATCACTTGAACCCGGGAGGTGGAGGTTGCAGTGAGCCAATATTGCACCACTGTACTCCGACCTGGGCAACAGAGCGAGACTCTGTCTCAAATAAATAAATAAATATAAATAAATCTGTGAGTTCTTTCTTCAGAGTCTTTATTTTAAACTGTTTCGTTCTCCTTAATATTTTAAAGTTACACATTGTCTGGTTCCTTTCAAATCGCTGTTCTAGTGTCTCAGGTCTCTGGCTACAAATCCTCCTAAAGAGAGTAATCGCTAACATTTATTCCCGGCGCACTCCTTCTCTGCTTGGTTTGTACTTCGTCTGCTGTGAGGTCATCTGCAGATGCCTCTCCCCATGGGAACGCCACAGGCCTGTGGCAGGAGATCATCCCTCCTGGGGAGAAGTTCTCAGAGGGTAGCCAGCCAACTCCTGGGGGTCCCTAGACCTTTCAAGGGGTCTGTTACATTGAAACTGCTGTCATAGTAACATGAAGGCATGATTCACCTTCCTCACAGTGCTGACATTTGTGCTGACAGTACACAGGCAGTCGTGGGTAAAATTGCGGGCATGCTGGCAGCAGGCAGGGCAGTGCCCTCACCACACTAAACCGTCACTATGTTCCCAATACCACATGCTCACAGTGTGAAAACAAAAGGCTGTTTCACTTAAGGATGCCCTGGATACGGCAGGAAAGGTCACTCATCTTACTATTAATACTGTGTTCAGGCTCAGCCCTGAACAACAGGTGGGAAGAACATGGAAAGCCTGAGGGGCAAATCCAGAAACAGAAGCTTCGTCAAGGAGAGCACTTGGTGTGCTGGCTTCAGTTGTGAGCTGAACTCAGCACTTTCTTCAAGAAACATCATGTTTACATGAAAGAAGGACTAGCAGACAAATCAGTTATTCAAACGTGGGTCTCTGGAAGATATTTTCTCAAAAATGAAAGAAGTTGGCCTGTCACTTCAAAAGAAACAAGGAACTGTGTTTGTTGCCAATGATAATATCTGCGCTTTTAAATTAAAAATCTGAATTTTGGAAGACTTTTATCTGCCACCCTGGGCCTGACAGCTGCTTCTTATGAGACGGTGGTAATACTAACAAATTTGATCATACGATGAGATGTGTCAACATTTAAAAGATGTGCACACCTCAGTCAGCCAGTATTTTCCAAATCACCAATGAATGACGTTACAAAGCCAATATATGGGTAAAAGATCCCATCAAAGGGCAAGAGAGAACATCAACTTTAATGTAACTGAGCGTAAAACATTCACTGATGACGTTTCAGATTTCATATCACAACTAACCTTTAAGAAACTACCATTTGTTGAGTAATAGTATAGTATTAATGAAAAAAGAATCCGAAATTACCTGAAAAGGCTATTAAAACACTTCCTGGCTGGGCGCGCTGGCTCATACCTGTAATCCCAGCACTTTGGGAGGCTGAGGGGGGCAGATCACTTAAGGTCAGGAGTTTGAGACCAGCCTGGCCAACACGGTGAAACCCTGTCTCTACCAAAAATACAAAAATTACCCAGGCATGGTGGCATGTGCCTGTAACTCCAGCTACTCAGGAGGCTGAGGCGGAGAATCGCTTGAACCTCGGAGGCACAGGTTGCAGTGAGCTGAGATCACACCACTGCCCTCCAGCCTGGAGGAGACTTCATCTCCAAAAAACACACAAACAAACAAAAAACACACTTCCTTTTCCAACTATGTATCTATGTAATGCTGGATTTTCTTCATATTCTTCAGCTAAAACAAAAAATACCACAACAAATTGAATGTAGAAGTAGATATGAGAATTCTTCTTCTATTAAGTTAGACATTAAGGAGATTTACAAAAATGTAAAACAATGCCTTTCTTCTCACTAAACATTTTTGTTTCGAAAAATAGTAATCTATCATAAAAATGTTACTTATAATAATATGTAATGGGGTTTTCATTGTTGTTTTTAAATAAATTACTAAATATTTTAAATTTTCTCTATTTGAATTTCCAACATGGCAGTTATCAAGAGAATTAACCCACACAAACAAAAGCTCTTCGAGCTCTTCAATAACGTTTGGAGTGCAGAGTCCCAAGGCACACAGGCCTGGACATGTCAATGGCAGAGCCGGTGTCTGTGCTGTGGGCAGCACCTGATCTCCCTGCGCAGGACTGGCTTCTGTGATCACACCTCGCCAGGGCAGGAAAGCCTGCACTCCTAGCCATGAGCTGGTCTGACAGTTCCCTCCAATTCACTAGTGTCAGCCAGTGGAGTCGGCACCGTTCGCTCCTGGAGGACCTCTCTTTGCTGTTAAGGAGTCCCACAATGCGTGTTAAACAATCTTTGTTCAATACCACTGATACGGTTTGGATCTGTGTCCCCACCCAAATCTCACGTTGAATTGTAATCCCCTGTGCTGGAGGCACGGCCTGGCTGGAGGTGACCGGATCCTGGGGGCAGTTTCTAATGGGTTAGCACCATCCCTGTTAGCGCTGCCTCGCTGCCTCATGAGATCCGGTTGTTTAAAAGTGTGTGGCACCTCCCCCAATCCCTCCCTCCAGCTCTAGCCCTGTAAGACGCATCGGCTTCTCCTTCACTTTCTGCCATGATTGAAAGTTTCCTGAAGCCTCCTCAGCTATGATTCCTGTACAGCTTGTGGAACTGTGAGCCAATTAAACCTCTTTCTCTATAAATTACCCAGTCTCAGGTACTTCTTTAAGCACTGCGAGAACAGACCAATCACCTAACGTTTCCAGGGATTTGTCGGGAGAAGAGTGGTTTGTTCTTTTTCCTAGTTTGCCATCTTACTGGGGGCGAAGAGCCTCCTCTCCCAGCATTCTGTCCTCGCCTCCGTCAGCTGTCCACTCCCCCTGCTCCACCCCACCAGGCTCTGAGCTTCTTGGGGACAGAGGGGTGACGCTGACTCACCCCAAAGTCTTCCACCTCTCTGAGCACCTGTAGAGAGAGGGCAGGTGCTTCACACATCCTGGCCAAAACGACAAAGTTAATTAATTACTGAAAACAAGTAGAATATGGAATCTCAAATTGAGTCTCCAAGGTGAGCCAAAAACATAGTTATGACCATCCAGGACATCCAAAGGTAAAAAAAATAGACAGATGTGGTGTCTGCCCTCTACAACTTGCCCTGCAAATGGAACTCACTTCTATCTATTTCAGCTAGGAAAGGTCATAGGGCAGCCAACGTGGGTTTTAATACAAGCCATGTCACCTGGGCAGTGGGCTTCATCTCTCTTAGTCTCAGCCTTGTGTGCTGGGTGTAACTGAGCTCCAACCTGTCCTGGGAATGCCCACACCAAGAAGCACCGTCACGGTGGAGACAATGTTAGTTCCTCACATTCATTCCCATGGTGACTGCCTACCAATCACAGAAACTGTGGGGCTAAGAGGCCCTTTAAGATCCTCTTCCTGGTGAGGAAGAGCCCCTGGCACATGGTTCTGGTTCAGCGGCTCCACGAAAGCCTCTGCAGCAATGGCGTGGACAGCTTCCACAGAGCCGATGAATAAACACGCCTTTGAAAGAACACTGGGAGCAACTGGTGGAGGCCAGGCTGAGAGCGTGCACTTCAGAAAACCGAGAGAGCTTCCCCAAGGGTTTCAATCAGGGCGATGATGTGATGAAAAGGGTGCTTAAGGAAGATGGCTCTAGCAGTTCCAAAAGAATGAAATGGAGATAGTAAGACCAAGAGTAGGGAAAGGAGCTAAGAGGCAGAAGCGGCCAGGTCCTCCGGGAGCTGGCACGCCGGTCTGCGTGTTGCCTTGGTTTTAAGTGAGTACATAGCCTCATACTTCTCTGAACTTAAAACAGCGGCAGTGCTTGTAAACACTGAACAGTCCCTGGAGGAGCTCTGCTTGGACGGCCTTATCTACAGGAATCAAGCTGAGCTGCCAAGTCCCCTGGATGGTGGGAACTGACATCCCTCAACTCTTGCTCCTGGGAGGATCACGTGGAATCCATCGTGGCACGTGAGAGAAAGATAAACGGCTGCCACAGGACGGTGAAGTGCTATAAACACACGCGCCAGGAAAGCATGATCCCTTACACTCATCGGCTCTGCCAATAAACCATTTCATCAGGCTACAAATCTCAGGTGAAAAATGAAAAGCCAGCATCGATTTCATTGTACAGCAGATTTTATTTACAAATAGAGGCCAGATAATCTTGTATTTAAATGGCACAAGTCCCATCACTCACCATCAGAGAAGCGACGTTTGAAATTTATAAAGTTTTACATTATGATTCAATCCTTTTTCTAAGGGGGCAAAAAGTCGAAAGGTCTAGCAGAAAGAATAAAATGCATGAAAATATCAGTAAAGGAGGGGAAATGATAAATTGGTGCTTGGGCCAAAATATATCTCTAGTGGGCACATTTTTCTTTACAAGGAACAAAGTAAGTCATGAGGAGTCTGGACCAGCCAATAGATAGGAGGTTTCCATTCTCCAACCACACAACAGGCTTCTACTTTCTCTTTTTTCATTCCTACGTTATGAAAAGTAATCGCAAAAACCACACATCTTTCCTCAACAGAACCTTTTAGCTAATATATTCAAATTAAACTTGGAGTCTAAACCTTAGACCACAGGCTATAAAAGCCATATTCTGACGATTTCGAATCAAGCAGATGAGCTGAGACCTCTTCACTTAGTGGTATCAGGAACAACCTTTACTGCAATGGCTCAGGAAAAGCCAAGCCCTGCTAGGCAATGCAGATGACAAGTGACAACCCCGTCTCTGTGTCTCTCAGATGAGGGCCCCGCTTTGAGCTAGGATAACAGGGATGCTGGCAGAACACGCAGACCCTCCCGGGAGGCCCCAGCTCTCAACAGGGAGCCGTCTACATGCGAACACCCGTGATGGCCTTGGCGTTCGGTCGCTCAGAAAACGATTACCGACCCAAACCGTGCTCTGGGCTTTGACCCTCCTCTATCTGACAAGTCCTGCTTTGTCAGCAAAATTCACTGTCCCCTGAAATCTACTTCTTCCCACCTTTGGGTCCCCTCATGCCATACTTACCCGTCTACCCTCCACCCCCAGTGAGCTTCCGGAGCAGGCCTCACCCTTACTCGCCACTATTCCCGGGTGTGGAGCACAGCACCTCACAGGAAGCAAGTGTCTAGAAAGGATGTGCCGGCCTCAAATAAACTAAGACACCCACACCCACTCCAGGGCCCGTCCATCCCCCTCAGCCGTTCCTCTGTAGTATCAGCTGGCTCCAGTCCTCATTCCTGACTCAGCTACCAACAAGGCCCTTCCCAGGTACTGTGTGGGATTCTGCACCTACACCATTCCATAGGATTGGCCCTGTCACTGGGAGACCTGTGGCTTTTCTACAGAAATCTCAGCCACTAACCCTAGCTGACGCAGAGACCCGCAGGGTCCCCACTGTGGTGCAGGGGACTCCCACCAGCTCGTGTCGCTCCCTGGGAGCAGGCACAGCTGCAGCGCCCCACACACCTGGAGCCCTGGCCACCAATACTGCAGGCGAGGGCTCACAGCCTGGTGTCAGAGACCAGGAGCTGCGGCCCCCGATCTGAGGCCCTTTAAGGAGGATCCCTCTTAGCACAGCTAGCCACACACACGTAGCTACCGTGAGCCTGTGCCCTATTCCGTGGTGGTGGCTACAGTCTGCAGGCAGCAGGGGATCAGACTCTGCACCTCGCCTTCCCACTGGGCCCTCAGCAGGACACATGACCGTGCCCAGAACGAGGGGCACATACACTGTGTCTCACACTTCGTCAACCTGGAGGGGTCTGTGCTATTCCAGATGTAGAAAAGTGAGGCTTCAGGAGGGACTGCACGGCCACACTGAGACTCAGGAGCAGCCTAAGGCCTCAGGCTCTCTTCACCGCAGGGGCTGTGGGCGTGGGCTGTGTCCCCGTGGGTGTGGGCGCTCACCTGAATGCCATCCAGCAGCTTGCTCATGCACCAGTAGGTGTCGGCTTCAATGTTGCGCAGCACCTCTGCGGGCACGCCGGAGACGTCCACCGTGTCCACCTCCTCTGCCTCTGGGCGGCGCCGAGCATGCAAAAGACAAGGAGACTTAGCCACACGGGACCTCAACCCACGAGGAGGCCCACGGAGGAAGAGAGCTGAGCCCGCATCCAGCTCCCTCCACCCACTCTCCTCAGTCTAGCTAAATGACTCATGCAGCCTTCCACCTCATCACTTAATGCTTCTCAATCTTAACACCTAATTAGTTGCAGATAATTAATATTCTGAATCCTCTCCAATCAATTAACATAATTAATACATTATAAATTATTGCTTCTCAGGCATTTCACATTCTAATAAGAGAGAAAATAGAATATATTACTTAATCCTAACAGATCTGAAAGTTTTTTCATAAGATTTTGAAAACTGTGCTTCTGATATATTTACATATTCATTTGGCAATAATTCCTCTAAAAACCTCTTTCCAAAGTTAGAGTTTCCAAAACTACACTGGGTAAATACTTCCATGCTATGATCAAAAACCCCAGAAAGCCATAACACAGATGTGCTTCAAAGATAGAATAGACAATGGCGCTCTAAATAATTTCCATCTTAAAGTATAAAAAACCTAATGAGAAAACACAATCTAAAAGTTTTTAAAATGCAAAACAGATGCCTAATTGAAATGGCTTATCAGATATTTGAACAAACTAATTTTAGATCCTTACAAAACTGCTGTCATCCAGCAAAATACTCATAAATGTTTTAAAAATTATCTTCCCTATTTTTAATTTTTTTTTTACTTTAGTTTTATTTGCATGGCATCTTCGCAAGGAAAATGTTCTTTAAGAAAAGAAACATTTCAACCCAAAATATATTTAGAAAGGTTGAAGCAGATAAACACCACAATCATGATACGGATGATAATGCCGCTGGTGTTGACCGGGCTCTGCTGATGTGCCAGGCCCTCTCCTGTGCACTGTGAATGTGCGTGCTCATTTCAGCTGTCACCACTCTGCTGTCACCACCCTTGAGCCCCTGACAACAGTGGGGTAAACAGGGGCAGGGCCGTGGCTATGCCGAGCAGCCTGGTACACGTGGGGAGGGGGGTGCCAGATGCAGCCCTACCTACTGGTCCCAGAACCCAGGTCCCTAAGTGCTCCCCGAGGACCCAGAGGCACACCTCACATTCGCATTGTGCCCAGTCCTATCCCATCGCGCTTCTTCCCCAGTTGCAGCCCTGCACAATTGCTAACTCACACTAAAGTGTGTGACTGGAAGAGACTAGGTGACACGCCACCTCCCACGGTTCTTGGTTCACCCCAGAACCAGCAGGATAAAAGGGGAAGAGAGTCTCCGTGTCTGACCCTCCAGCAGGAGTGAGCAGCTGGGCGCTCGAGGGCCTAGACAGGGAGGTGACAGCCCTGGACACATCCAACATGGCGGGGCCTGCGGGAACGCAGGAGGGTGGGCAGATTCCAGCCAGTTCGCGCATCACTCCTCTCTCTGGGGTGCTGGGGGTGGATCCTCAGTCACTCCATGGATATTGCTTTGATTTGGTTCTGGGTTTTGTAAACAGAGAGATAATTCATCCGCCATAAAATCACTCTTTAGCGTGTGCGACGGAGTGGTCTTGAGTAGGGTCACAAGCGTCACCATTAGTTCCAGGGCCTTTCCATCACCACGGAAAGAAACCCTGGACCCCTCAGCAGCCGCTCCCCACTCCCCACCCCACGCCTGGCAACCACGAACCTGCCCCTGTCTCTATGGAGTTGCCTATTCTGGCCATTGCACACTGCTGGAATCCGGCTCTGCAGCCCTCTGTGACTGGCTCCTTCTCAGTGAGCACAATGTTCTCCAGAGTCATCCATACGGCTGACCGTGTCAATGCCTCACTCCTCTTCACAACTGAGCCGCACCCCTACGGCCAGGCCACGCTGCGTCTCTGCATGCCTCGGCTGGTAGACCCTGGGCTGTCTCCACCAAGGGGTAATGTGGACACAGATAGCCAGTCCCGTGGGTGGGATCTGTCCCTATACGCCAGGCACCAGGCACAGACATGAGTGAGAGACTTGACGCCCTCAAGATGCTCATGAATTAAAGGGGAAAACAAGTGACTTTAAAGATTGAAAACATGAATGTTAGGTGTCGGAGTCACCCAGTGGCATGGAGAAATGGATGGGTTCCTCCTGGGACCCAGGCTTGTGAAGGACACCATTGTCCACAGCATACTGGGTGCAACCAGGCCCTCACTCTCTTGGCCCGTGTTTTCACCCTAGAAGGCAGGTCCCAGTTCCCCGTTCCTCGAATGCGGGGCTAGGATGACAAGTGCTGCTGGCTGGCCATGGCTCTGTCCCGACTCTCCTCCCAGCCAGGTGTGTCCATGACACTGGCACTCTCCTGGTGGCTCTGTCCACTCACCGGCTCCCTGCAGGGCTACAGGCTCCCCCTCCAGCAAGTGGCAAGGTGTCTGGCCTCAAAACTCTGCTGGCACAGGAGCCCAGGTTGACCTGAGCACACCCTCTGATGAAGCCCCCACAGGGACTCCCAGGGAAACGCCCTGTCTCCCAATTTCCCACAGCAGCCCAAGGTGGGAGGTGTTACTTCTGCCGGTTCACAGATGCAGAAACTAAGCCTCCACACGCTGATCAGTGTGCTTTGTGAGGCAATGGTGGGAGTGAGCAGGACAGGCCTGCCTGGACTCCAAGTCCAGCCCCCTCGTAACGCCTTTCCTACTGGAAGGACCGGCAGCAAAAGCCAAGCACATAGACAGGAGGGTAAGTGGCCTCCCCCGGGCACTACTTCCTCCCTGGGAAAATAGTTTGGGCAGAATCAACTCAACGTTCTGCTGGCCTAGAGTGGGTCTGATTTTCCTCTTCTCAGGGAACTGAATCAGCAGCAATCATCAGCGGGCTTCCTCTGAGAAGTTTCCCATCGACGTATCCTCTTTCAAGGGCCTTCCAAGCATGGACACATTTCCTCAGAGATAATAAGAGTAAACAGGGAACTAAGGCCTCCCCAGACCTTGAGAGCCTCTCCTTGAGTGCACAGATGCAGCTGGGCTGTGGCAGCTCTGACTCGCAGGGCCAGGCGCTGCGTGAGCCAGGCAGAAGCCTCGCTCTCTTGGTCTGTTTAGCTGGCTTGTTATTTTATCTGAGGAAATGTCAGTGGCCTATTCTAGGTGACATTTCTCACAATGGGCCATTTGTTACTCTTCAAGGTAATGAAGTAATGGCATTTAACTCAGCCCCCGCGGTGATTTGTCTTCTAAACGCCAGGAGAATTGGAATCACCCTTATTGTTAGAATGAGATAAATATCCCCCGCCAGAGAAAGCATCCCCCACTTTGGCAACGGCACACAGAGTGACACAGGGCACTCTGGACTCCAGGCTGTGACAGCAGGGTCAGAGCCAGGACAAGCTGCAGAAAATACCCACGGGCTGGTGTGTCTGGCCCCTGGGGAGATAGCCTGGTAAGGTCCAAGAGCACCCAGAGGAGCCCTGTCCCTGGGTGTATGGCCCAGAGAGAACTGCAGGCAAGATCAGCAGGTTTTCCTTGGCTTCCATCTGTTAGATGCTGATCTACAAAACCACCTGCCCCAAGGACCAGACAGAGTCCACTGTGGGGTGAGAATGGTCTCTGAATCAAGACTCTGAGATGGCAACACCCGTGACAGATTTTAACCTAAGACCTTCCCACTCGACGGTACACACTGTCCACCAGGCATGCTGCCATCCATGAGGCAAGGAGGGAGAACGAGAAGGGAGCAAGCTGGAACGAGGCACGACCTGGGAAGCCTCATGGCTGGGGCCTGCATTGACCAGCATTGGGATGCTCACAGCCGGGCAAGCCACAACAAGGAGGACGGATTTATCTCCAAAACATGTGTCACTCCATAGGACAGCAGAGATGACAGCACTGACACCAGAAAGAAAGATTTTTCAGGTAAGATCACAAATGAGAAAGGAAAACACAGACATGGTCATTCCAAGCAATCCCAGGGTTCAAAGGAAGAAACACGATTCAAAGGAAAAAATGATCAATATACAGGTGAAAGCAGAGGAGGGAGGCAGAAGCAGAATCAATGGAGGGCGGGGCCTAATGAAATGGCAGCCATGGCTGTGGCCCTGGGGGTGGGGGTCAGGCAGGGGGTGGCTCTCAGGCCCCGGGTCCTTGGGAGATCTGGGCTTAGAGATTTCTTCCTGAGCCATGAAGACATGCCCAAGCTGCCTGAAGGCAGCTGGATTCCAGGAGATGGTAATTCACAGGCACCCCTGGGCTGTGGGGAGGGCAAGGGGAGATGCGTACAACCTCAGCTTCCTCCCAGCCAGGAAGGACCATGACAGCCTGGGAGCCATGACAGAGATGGGCCACTGTGGGGACTTTCTAAGGTGACATTTTTGCAAACACATAATCAAAAATAATGAAATTTAAACCAGCATGTTTCCATCTGAAATACGATTCTTTTACTTTTCTCATTTAATTATAAACATTAACACCAGCATGTATAACAGTATTCTGGAACTGGCCCTTTCTTCCCCTACATCAGTCACCACACCTCCCTACAAGGGGCAGCCCCGTCCCCTATACCCTGGGGACACCAAGTTGAGAAAAGTGTGAGTCCTGACCCCAAAGAGCCTGCCAGGTGGCGGGGTGGCAAGTGCACAGGCTAACCCCAAGGAGAACCTGGAGGAGGCAGAAGAGGCTCCCGCAGCCCGGGGCAGAAGATCAGCAGGCCCAAGTGGACCACAACAAAATGTGAAGTCATGGGACATAAAAACAGATACTGAATTCAAAACCATCTCGCTTGCCCTCTTAGACCGTAGAAAGGCTTTGGGGGATGATTTAACTAACCTTCTTTGAAAATGCTGCCCTGCTATAGTATTAAGGAAAAAACCAATTTGTAAAATAAGCCCATTTTTATCAACAGCTCCATTTACATGGAAAAGTCTAGCACTGCATCTACATAAAACTACACAGAGGAGCATCATCCAGGGATGCACACACAGGAGTGTCTGAACACTCCTGCAAGGTGAGGGGAGTGGGGCGGGAAATTCGCACTATTTTCTGCAGAAGGGCAGAGAGTAAAAGGGAATGTCAATTTCCACAATGAGCAGTTATTTCTGCAAAAGAAAAAAACAATGTTTAGGCCACGTAGAACAGTTTAAATAAGACCTGTATTTTCCTCAGATAAATATCCCTAGAATAGAAGATCCCACGGGTGATGGTACTGCCCTTGTGAATGTTTTAAGAAACTTTCAGGGCATTTGGGGGTCAGAATGATTAGGGTGAGAGGTGCTGCTGGCATTCAGTGGGCAGGGCCAGTGCTACAAGGTGGGGATAGCACTGCACAGTCACCACGTCCAGCCTGAGACTCCACCAGTCCACGTGGATGGAGAGATGGACGAGTGGACAGATGGATGGGTAGGTGGGTGGATGAATGGTGGGTAGGTATACGAAGCTAAGTTTTTGAAATGGAGGATATTTAGCTTGGTCAGGAGAAAACCACATGGAGATATAATTGCCACTCTGCAATAAGCGAAAAGCTGTTTTAGGGAAACAAAGAGCAGAAATTCTTGGCCCCTCTTTCCACATCCAGAAAACAAAAAGGGTCAGAAGATTAAAGAAACAGGGGGATGGATGGGACTAAAAATCCAGATGGTCCTGGTGATGAAGGCTGCCCACCCAGGACCACCAGCCACGCAGTGAGGACGCCTGCACACCAACTGACAAGGCACTTGTGTGTTTCCACAGCAGGCCTTTCTGTGTGGGAGCCCACATGTCCACACATGATCCCACTCCATCCAAAAGCCCCCAGCAGGGTCCATGCCACGCTGCGCAGGTAAGGAGGCTGCAGGTAACATGCCCAGGTCCTGCGCTAGGAAGTGGCAGAGCCTGGCCATGAACCAGGGCTCTGCCTGATTAGTCTACATGCTTCTCATCGGGTTCACAGCAGGACCCCGCACAGCACGGAGGCCTCTGACTCAGTAAGGAGCGTCCATGCCGGGGCCTCCCTTGTGCAGCTCCAACTCCAGGCAGGTCTAACTCCAGAAATACAACAACTCTGCAGCCACGCCACACAGTGCGTGGGTGCCTCTCCTGTCACTCAGCAAAAGAGCCTGTCCCCACAATGCACCCAAGCTCTGGGTCTCCCGAAGGGCTCATTTCCCTCACGGCCCCCACCCCACCTCTGTGAGATGACGGCAGCCTCTGGAACTGGAGTAGAGGACTGGAATCGTAGCTTGTAATTACCAGGGGTGCACTGGAATCGTAGCTTGTAATTACCAGGGGTGCACGGAATCGTAGCTTGTATAGGGGGCACTGGAATCGTAGTTGTATTCAGGGGTGCTGGAATCGTAGCTTGTAATTACCAGGGGGTGCACTGGAATCGTAGCTTGTAATTACCAGGGGGTGCACTGGAATCGTAGCGTGTAACTACCAGGGGGTTCTCGAAAACAAAAAGGCTTGACGTGGGTTATCTCTCATATTAAACCACATGGAAGAGCTTGGTACTGGGGAAAGGGGAAAATCCTTCCAATGTAAACAGCTCCTTTCATTTCAAAGGATTCCAGGACACTGGTGGCAAGGTATGGAGAGCGGTCACCTATAGTACAAACGCTGTGGGGAAGAGCCAGCCCCCACAGGGAGTGCCGAGGAGGGAGCTATTGTCGTCACCACTACATTCATCACCTGCACTGCACAAACCCTGCAATAAGCCTCTTCACTTAATTAGGAGCTTAACTGGTAATCAAAAATGTTCTGTTTTATAAGTAAGATGGAATTGCTCTATGGATCTAATCTTTTGCATTTCCCAACATGGGAGTTTTAAATTGGAAACTCCAGTACTTTGGTGAGAGAGATTTGAACACTTCATTACGTAGATTTGGGTTCCAGGATGGAGAAAAAAGTCCTGTCTTGGTGAGACTGGCATCACAACTCAAGACTATAAATTCGCCAAACTCTTTGGTTCAGCAAAAACAACTAACGTTTAATTCTAATATAGATAATGTTCAACTCAGTCAAGGTTACACAGACTGAACCACAGTCACAGTTCCCGACTCTGCTCCACGGCTGTAAGCTTGGGCCGTCCGCCTGCAGCCCACAAACGCGGGCATACGGTGGGAGGGCGAGACGTTGGCAGACAATTATCACAGGACAAGGACAACGCCCTCAGCATGGCTAGGCAAGGTGGCAGCATCAGGCCAGCTCCAGCGATCAACTGCCGGCCCCAAGAGTGATCCCAAATGATGAGAACCAACATACTCTTCTCAGCAACAACACGGCTGTTTCCCATCCCACCACCGGCAAGGAGACCCGCAGTCAGGGGTCTCCAACCTCAAAACCCAAAGCAGGAGGCCTCGGGGCCTGGGAACAGGGCAGTGCCTGTGTAGCAGCTGGTCTACTTTTTGTATAAAGAACTTGGTACCAAATCCCACGTGGAAAAAGTCTGCAGACAACACTTGGGAAAATATCAACTGTGGGATAGATACTGCGGTAAAAAGTGGAAGAAACCTTCTGTATCTTTTACCGTCCTCGTTTTGATGAGGTCACTTTTGCAAAAAGCAAAAATTCCAATCTCATAGCATTCTTGTGGCTTGACTGGATCTTTAATGTTTCAATAACGCTGTGAGTAGGAGTTTTGGTTCATAGAAGAGCTGTTTGTTGAAACAGTGATTTCTTCTATTAACAAATATCAAACACTTCTATGTGTGAGAAACTGTGGGACGGGGAGAAAGGCGAAGAAGAAACAAAGAACGTGTTAGTGCCTGGAAGAGAGGCCGTGCCCATGCGCTCCTCTGACTCACCGACCCATGCGCTCTCCCGATGCTTTCCACCGTCTGTTACAGACAGACGCAGCTCACACAACCGCGCTGTGTGAGCTGGAACCTGCCAGGTGGAGAATGAATAGGGTGACGGGGCAGAAGGCACAGAGCCCAACCGGGCTGGAAAGCATGAGCACAGAGCCACTGGCATTCCAACCAAGCCTGGAGGGCGGCAGGATCGGACAGAGCGCAGGTGATACGAAGGCAGGCAGAGAGTTCACAGACGGAAGGAGGAGGAAGAGCTTGTGGGGAGCTGATGCGGAGGCCCCAGAGACTTCCCTGTAGAGGGACGGGAAGCGCTAGAAGACAGCTGTTTGTTAGAGTGATGCCCTCGGCACAGGGCCCCAGGGGAGCCAGCCTGCCACACGTGGGCAGGTGTCAGGGAGGGACGTGATGCAGCCAGTGCTGTGGAAACGAGGTGGGCACAGGCGGGTGGAGGTGCTGCCACCTGGGGCCTGCTGGCCCAGCACTGCTGAGGCACACGAGGAAGATGTGGGCCCACCACAGCTGCCCCTCCAGGTAGCAAACACACTGCTGGAGAACCAACGACTGCACCATCACAAAATCCCACACTGGGCCACCAGCCACAGGGACGGGATGAGGCAGACGGCGTGCCTGCTGCCGAGATGTTACCCCTGCTCAGGGCTCTGCCTGTGTGTATTAGTTACTAAATAAATTCAGTAAGATTCACCAAGCTCACCAATAAAACTGGCCAAGATTCCCCCACTGATACAAGTAACAAGAAACAGACCCTCTGAAGCACAAGGACCACTCAAAACAGTTCTCCATTTGCTGCTCCAGAGATGATGAATGCATTCTGCAAAACAATCTGACAAAGCACGTCAAAGGCTTTAAATCCACAGAGCTCTGCTGAGCCCAGACAGTGCACCTGGTACCGAGATGGGGGCCGTCAGAATCCAGGAGAAAAACAGTCCCGGGCCCTACACGTCCATGGCTCAGGGTCTGGCAGGGGAGTCGGCAAAAAGACACGGCCCCACAACAAATGAGAATGGGCGGGGCACCCTGCCGCCACAGGTCAGATGGCAAAATGGCACGCTGGTGTGGAGAAGGTGCCCTTACACTTTACTGTTAATAACACAATGAAAAAACAAGAAATACACCCACTGAAAAACACTATGCAGGTTCCTCTGCTGTTCAGATGAGGCAGCTAGCATCCAAAAGTGCTAACTGGAAGAGCTTGCTGCTCTAACTGACAATCCAGCGTACACTGACCGCTCCAGCAACGTGACTTTGGTTGGAGCCACTTAAAGAAGCCCAAGTCCCTTTCCTCATCAATCCTTGGTCTTCGATAAATCACTCCGATGCTCAGCCCCAAAGTTCTGCTCCTGTGTGGGTGCTGCTTACATCCTAGCTGGGAACCCCACCACTCAGAGCAAGAACGGGCGTGCAGCTCGCCAGTGCCCAGCGTGGCTGTGGCCCCTGTCGCAATTCTAACGAGCCTGTATGAAAGGCTGGCTGTGGTCACTCACCAGGCATGGCCTTGCCAGGAATCGGGTTGGCAACTCGACCCCTCAGCCCTCAGTGCCCCTGCTGGCCCATCCATCCGGAATCGATACATTTCAAAACACTCCTCCCTCTCTGTTATATCCAGAAAATGGACCATAAAAATCAGGTAAAAAACTGCTTACATTGTTAACTATCCAAACTGGATGGATATAATCACAGAAGGATATGAGGCTCCTGTATCAAAACCAAAATTGGACAGATCGTCCATGTATTATAGCACAAAGCCAAGGCAAACTAAGACTGCTTGCTTTCAGGATGTTTTTCAGTATACTTCTGTTTGAAAAAATTTAATCAATTGTATGGCTCTTCAATTTCTCAACAAAAAGAAACATGATCCACTGAAAAAAACATATGGGCCTCCCTTTAACAAAGAGGGCCCTTCCCTTCCAGCTTCTCAGGCCATCCTGGCTGGCAGAGGCCACAGGCTCTGCAGGTCATCTGTAGGTGGGGAGTGCCAGAGGGGCCTCCGCATGCCCAGAAGGTACTCAAAAGACATGACTGCAGAACAGCCCCACAAAAAACTTCTTCCTAAGTGACAGATACCGATATCATTTGCAAACAGTCCTGCTTATTCTCCATGCCTACCCTAAAGAGGCTTCACACAAAGAATGTGTTTCGGATGGCCCAGCCTTCCTACACAGAGCAGCATGAAACCAAGGCTCCAACCAAGTGCACAGCCAATTACTGTGCACCTGCCAGAAAATCAAACAGACGCTGCCGGCAGCCAAGGAGGGGCAGGAGCCTGGCCCTCACACTAACAGGCAGCTGCATTGCCCACACTCAAGTCCTGGTGCTCTGTTATCACAAGCGAACATCTCAGCACCCCACGGAAATGTGCATCGCTCCTGCTGGACCCAAGATCAGAGCACACAGAAGGAGCAGTGGCCAGCCAGCTCCTGAGAGCCTTCAGATAACAGGTGTCCCTGTGGGCCCGTGCCCTGCTCCTGCACCTGCCTCCCCACTGCTGAGGCAAAGGCTGGAGAAGCTGGCGCACGGCAACAGCCTCACCGTGTCCTCCCCAACACGCAGCCTGGAGGCCGGGAGGGGAGGTGCACGGCCCCAGAATGCAGAAGGGCCTGCTCAACCCAAAGGCCCCATGCCCTGCCCGGAGTGGCACTTGGGCCCAGAGAAGGATCCGACCCTTATGCCTGCAAATTGCCCTGTGCACCCTTGATTCAAGGATGAAAAGAAAGGAAGAGACGAGCCTTCTCGGGCTTCCCGAATGGCCTGTCTCTTGGGTTTTATACTTGCCAAGGTTTCTACTTTCCTGAACAGTATGTGTAGCTCTCACTGGGAGCTGGAGAAGGCACAGGAACAAGGGCCTGCTCCATTCAGAGCCAAAACACTTGGCCGGGAAAAAGCAGAACACCACACAATCGCGGAGGCCTGAGAGCTCCCTGAAGGCTCCCTGGGCCTTCCCAGCTTTGGGCACTGCGGGATCCAGGGCAGGCAGTGTGATGAGCACTGCATGGCCCAGGCAGGGTCTATAGGGCATGTTCAAGACACCATGGGGTAAGGTGATCAGGCACTGATTTTTTTTTTTTTTTTTTTTTTGAGACGGAGTCTCGCTCTGTCGCCCAGGCTGTAGTGCAGTGGTCCTCCGTCTTGGCTCACCGCAAGCTCTACCTCCCGAGTTCATGCCATTCTCCTGCCTCAGCCTCCCGAGTGGCTGGGACTACAGGCGCCCACCACCACGCCCAGCTAATTTTTTTTTTTTTTTTTTGTATTTTTAGTAGAGACAGGGTTTCACCGTGTTAGCCAGGATGGTCTTGATCTCCTGACCTCGTGATCCACCCACCTCGGCCTCCCAAAGTGCTGGGATTACAGGCATGAGCCACTGCACCTGGCCCAGGCACTGATTTTTTTAAAGTTATCGCCACAAAAAAACTTTTAGGAACTCACAATACTAAATGAAGAGGAAAATTAGCCACAGATACATTATGTAAAACACAGCCAGGATATCTGTTGGTCTAATTTTATCCCAATTTGTTTCTGCATAGGTTTTGCTCAGCTGTTACATGACTACAGTCGCATTTTTGCCCTGTAGAATCTGACGTTTTTAACAGGGATCTCCATTTTATAACATGCTCTTTGAAGCCATCGCCTCAGGATGCTGCATAATCATCTAAAGAACTGCAACCTCCTCGTCTACACAGCCGCATCCCTACTTTGGGATGCTGGCATCGTTTCAAACATCTTACTGTTACAAAGAACGCTCCAGTAAGCCTCTTTTCTCTATAAGGTATGTGATCCACAGAGAGAGATTTCCTTAAGATAAACATCTCAAGTGAAATTGGCAGGTGAAAGAGTAGAACATTTTATTGAGAGATATTGGTAAAATATTGGAAAGACATGTTGGAAGTTTATTCTACAGCCAGCAGGGCCTGAGATCATCCACCTCACCGATCCCTTATCAGCACCATGACCTTCCTTTCAGCTCTGCTCACTGGGAAGGTAAAAACATCTCATTATAGTGAGATCTAATTCACATTCTTTATTGTCTGGTAAAGTTTAGCTGTTTTCCACACATTTGTGACTGTTCCTTAAATCCATCTTTGATTCATGTGATTCTCAGTTAAAGTCAGGCAGAGCAAGAGGGGTGGCGAGGCGGCGAGTACCGATCCTGGGCAGAAGCCAGCTGTCCTCGGCTGGGATCCTGGAAGCACTCGCATCTCCCCCCAGACAGCACATTCCCCCAGGGTCAGAGGGCCGGACACAGTCAGCCCTGCTGACTTGCAAGAGGCCTGTGACGTGTATGTTCAACCACCTGCCACTGACGAAATCTGCAGTGACTTCTTGAAAACATTCAGGAAATCAAACAACCCAACTCACACAATCTGGATACATCTGTCAGAATACACACTCAGACACACTCACACTCGGACACACTCAATACTCTCTGCTAGCAAATTCCCCAGGGCTCTCACATGCCTCTCTGACGCTGGTGACGCCATCAATTGTGCCGCACTCACACCACTGACGAGTCCCTCTGTGCTGCTCTCGGCGTCTCTCTCAAACCCTGACAGAGTCATCCGTGCCCCCGTCCTGCAGTGAGGAAAACGGCTACTGAATGGAAAGTCTGGGTTCAAATCCTGGTCTCTATCAAACAAATTACCTGAAGAAATGACTTCAAGCTTCTTCTTTGCCATTTTCACATGGGAATTACAAAATGCAAAACCAGGGCTGCAAGCACGAAATGTTGCAAGCCATACAGAAATCTGGAAACTTCACTAAAACCACACGACCATTTGCTGAAGTTTCTGTATTTATTTCATGTGCATACAAGCTCTAAGGATGGTCTCAGAAATGTCTGGAGTCGCTTGAAAAGCTAAATGTAACGTGAATACAAAATTACACGGAAACGCACTATGAGCTAAGGTGCTGGTGTCTTTGAGCTGGCTGTGGTGGAACTTAGGTGTGAATCTACATCAATTATTCAGACTGAATCTGAGGACAAACATATAAGGAAGGTGGATGATTCTTGACATCATTTGCCATATTTTCCAAAGTTCTTGACTGATTTTTTACAAAACAAGATTGTCTTAATATTATGGTACAATGAGTATCTCTGTTTACTCAAAAGCAGTCTAGAAATTAGAGTTCAATATGAAAGCTGCCTAGGATAAAAAGTAAATTATCATTGACTAACACTAATTACCAAGAAAATGAAGAGTTTCAGCCTCAAAATGAGGCTTCAAAGATCTGTGTTTGTATTTTCCACGAAGGAGTCCTGGGCACGGGTTTTTTTTCTTGTCTCTGAGAAGATGTGTCCCCTTCGCTATGGACTGGGTATCTTTTTTTTGAGACGGAGTCTCGCTCTGTCTCCCAGGCTGGAGTGCAGTGGTGCGGTCTCGGCTCACTGGCTCACAGCAAGCTCCGCCTCCTGGGTTCACGCCATTCTCCTGCCTCAGCCTCCCGAGTAGCTGGGACTACGGGCGCCTGCCACCACGCCCGGCTAATTTTTTTGTATTTTTTAGTCAAGACAGGATTTCACCGTGTTAGCCAGGATGGTCTCGATCTCCTGACCTCGTGATCCACCCGCCTTGACCTCCAAAAATGCTGGGCTTACAGGCACGAGCCACCGCGCCCGGCCTGGACTGGGTATCTTTTGTCCTCAGCTATGCCTGTGTGGTAGTGGCAGAGCAGACTGCCTGGATGGGGACACTGCCAAAGAGCCAAAAGACGCCAAGAGGCCAGGCGTGGTGCCTCACACCTGTACTCCCAGCACTTTGGAGGGCTGAGGCCAGCGGATCTTTTGAGGTCAGGAGTTCAAGACCAGCCTGGCCAACATGGCAAACACCTGTCTCTAATAAAAACACAAAAATTAGCTGGACGTGGTGGCGGGCGCCTGTAATCCCAGCTACCTGGGAGGCTGACACAGAAGAATTGCTTGAACCCAGGAGTCGGAGGTTGCAATGAGCCCAGATCGTGCCGCTGCAGTCCAGCCTGGGCAACAGAGCAAAAACTCCCATCTCAAAAAAAAAAAAAAAAGATGGGTCCAACACTGTACCTCCTACATAATGTCTGATACGGCACTATACAACAGACCAGTACCAAAGACCGTGAGAAATGCACTAATAACAAGATTCCTGTTGGAGGCAGGTAAAAAGCACTTAGTTAAATTGGAGGTAACAGAAGAGACTCAGGCCCTTTTGTCTGCTCCACCACTAGCGGTCAGTCCCACTGTGTGATTCCCCTGCTAACTAACAAGATGTTAGTCTTTCACACCACCCTCTACTACAAGGAACCAGGGCTCTTAGCTGATACGGGTTCGGGCCAGAAGAATTCAAAAGGAGCCTGTGGACAAAACTAAAGGAGGCTTTCAGAGGTGTCTGAAGGCAGTGCTAAAAAGGCGAAGTAAAACCAGTCAGTTCCGAGGGCCAAGAAGCCAAGTAAATGTCAAAAAAGCAAATGCCGATGGCAGGTCATTAGAAAACGTGGAGTCTGGAAAAGCCAAGTTCAGGCTGACACTAAGCCACAGGAAAACCTCCCGAGAGGAGTGAACTGATGGGTGCCAGGCTGCCCAGAAAGCCGGGAGGCGCGGCTGGGCTTGGCCGGCTCTGACCAAGCAGAATCAGAGTGAATCAGAGGTCCATGGCAATCCCGGGCACCAGAACCGAGCCAAAAGACAGGAGAGGGGACAGAGAGGCCACCGGCACAAGGGACCAGGAAATGGGCCTTTCCTTCCTGGGGTCTGTCCGTCTCCAGTGTGGCAGCAGGGAGACAGCCTGACTCCTTGCAGGCCTCTCAAACCCGGGACCACAAAAGTCACAGCACAGAGGCAGAGGGCCAAGGCTCATGGGGAGGCGGCAATGCTGCCTGCTGTGGCAGCCACACCCACACCCTCTATCCTGACACCACCTGCACCTGGCCCCACCAACCAACCTGCAGGTCAGTGTCAGGACCCACGGTTCACAACACTGCATGTCTAGCTCCATGGCTGAGTCCAGGCAAGACCCAAAGTGTGCGTATCCCTCTCTCGTGCCACCCTCACACCAGCCCCATACCACAGACTCCTCACAAACTCATCATCCATCAGTCACGTAGTTTAGGGGTTGCTTTGGTTTTCGTTTTTTGTTGGATAGAACGGAAAACATAGGGCAAGATCCTAAAGCCCCACAGTTCCTCATCCAGGAATGCGAAAACCAACAAGAAACGCTCTGTCTGGCCGAGCTGTCAGGAGAGATGGCCGGAAGCACATTCTCATAATTGAAGCCACCTCAGTGAGCCACAGCCAATGCCTGTTTCATTTTATACTGAATTAGAAGGAGAGCGTCCCGCTTCACAGGCAGCGGGAAGAATGACCATGGTGTGTTGCATCGTGAAAACATCTTGTGTCTCTATGCATTTCAGGAAGGTACTCAGACAATGAGAAGGCCGC
This sequence comes from Nomascus leucogenys, assembly GCF_006542625.1. NCBI lineage: Eukaryota > Metazoa > Chordata > Mammalia > Primates > Hylobatidae > Nomascus > Nomascus leucogenys. The sequence continues at coordinate 3,540,413 of NC_044387.1, forward strand.
AGCTCTGTTTCAGGAACCACAGGCCTAGGCAGAGGCAGGAGACCATTCAAAGTAAACAGAGTGACTCTCCTTTCTAGAAAGAAATGCTAATTCCCTCCAATCCAGTAAGTCTACAGGTAAGGCAAAGGTCGAACAGCAACTTTTCAAAAGAAGCAAAGCCTGCTGTCTCCTTTGGAACACAGAAAACTGTTCCAGCAGCTAGGGGAAAAGTCCCGACGCTAGGCACAGGGCTAGAGACGCCCTGCTACAAAACGCTTATGCATGAAGAGCTAATCCTTGTGCAAGGTAGACACGGAGGCTGGCTGAGTGAAGATGGGCGGGAGGATTAACTCTGCATCATACATTGAACAGGTGGAACTGGCCAGGACTCCCAGCTCTCCAACGGTGAGACAGACGCCCAGATGGACAAGGTGGCGGCCTCCCCACATGCATATGCCGAGCCCCCCGCCCCATCCCAATGTAAGGACTGATGGTTGAGCAGCCACAGTGCAGAGAGGAGGCAGGCTGCCCTGGGACCACAGCCACAGGGAGACGTGAAGGTGCTGGGGGTCACAAGGTTTGCACAGCCACTCAGAACAGACAGCCAGCTTGTACCTCCGGCCCCAAAGGGAACCAAATAGAGGACTGAATGGACCTGATCAATAAACCTCCCTGGTTCTACAAAACTTCCAGGAGGTCACAACCACCAGAGCAGGGTGCCATGTAGAAATATAAAAGAAACGGTCAATCCTTGGGCCAAGCCCTCAGGGGTAACTGCTCCTCCATCTGCAGAGACTCCATCTAGGCAGCACCCTCCTCCAGGAGCCCCCAGGCCTGCCCATCACTCCCCCAACCCCCGACAAATGCAGGAGATGCAGGGTGCTCTGTGGGGGTTCGGCCACCACCAGTTCAGGGGGCTATCCTGTGCCTCCTGCCTCTGATGCCCCAGCTCCAGTCCATCCTCCATTATCTGCAAATGGATCTGTCCACCATTGTTAGAAACATGTTCCATGCTCACTGTTTGATGGCCGTCCCTCCCCTTGAGGAGGCAAACTGGGTGCTGGGTGGCTGCAAGAGGTGTGATCCGCTTCCTCACATAAGCAGCCCAGGCACAGCCTCACCTCTCGCCTGCCCAGGATGGTGTCTCCGGCGCTGGAAGGCCCCACTCAGCTCAGCTGGCCCGTGCTGTCCTCATTCTGGGATCCCGAGCCAGTTCCAACCCATCTGCTGATTGGCAGTCAAGGCACTTGATACGGTTTGGTTCTGTGCCCCCACCCAAGTCTCATCTCAAATTGTAATCCCCACATGTTAAGGGAGGGAGTTGATTGAATCGGGGGCGGGTGGGGGCCAGCGGGGGCGGGGGGGGGGCAGTTTCCCCCATGCTGTTCTTGTGACAGTGAGTTCTCACGAGATGTGCTGATCTTATAAGCACCTGACATTTCCCCTGCTGGCACTCACTCTCTCCTGCTGCCTTGTGAAGAAGATGCCTGCTTTCCCTTCACCTTCCACCATGATTGTAAGTTTCTTGAGGCCTCCCAGCATGCTTCCTGTTAAGCCTGCAGAACTGTGAGTCAGTTAAACCTCTTTCCTTTATAATGACCTAGTCTCAGGTAGTATTCTTTACAGAGTGTGAGAACAGACTAATACAGCACTACTCCAACCTCCCTCTGCAGACCTTTGTTTTATTTCCAAACAGCTGTATGCCCAGGTGAAGAGGGGCGCTTTCATGGGGTCCCTTGGCCCATCACACTTGGTGCCTGCAACGGGCACATCAGCTGGCTGGAAGGTGGAGACCGCGTCCCTCCCTAACAGAAAGGTCTCGAGGCTCCCCACTGTCTTCAGAGCAATGCCTCCACATGCGAGCCTTCAGGGACCTGCCATGGCCTCTGCCCAGCGCTGCCCGGGCTGGCTGCACCCCAGCCTTTCCCTGGGTTCCTTGTTTCTTATCTGCCCAACTCCCACACACCCTTCTGGAACTTAGTTCAGGCTGGATCTGGCCCCAGCCTCACCAGCAACACAAAAAACATGTAAATCCCTGAAAGCCGGTGTTCAACGGTCCGTGTTGGTTTAGAATCTAAGCCTCTATCTGAAAGACAGAGGAGGTGCCTCACCTAAAGCCTCTAGCATCTCCTCACTCACACCCCTCGGCCGTCTCACAGTGGCCTGTGTGCACCACCACTGCCACGCTGAGGGGAACGCGCCCCACAGACGGCGGACCACAGGCCCACAGGCTTCCGCACACACCACACGAGACACACTCAACTTTCGAGCTTGGCAGAGCACTACGCATCCCAGCACAACGCCTTCAACTCAGAGCTGACCAGGCTGACCCCCGAAGACGAAGCGGCCTCTGTCTGCTTCTTCTAAGTCTCTCTATACAGACAAAGAAGGAAACTTCCCAATTATGCTTTATTACATGATACTTGTAAGTAACTTGGAGAATACAGAAAAGCTTAAAAAAGAAAATTAATCATCTATTAGTGGAGACAGGGTTTCACCGTGTTAAGCCAGGATGGTCTCAATATCCTGACCTCGTGATCCACCCACCTCAGCTTCCCAAAGAGCTGGGATTACAGGCGTGAGCCACCACGCCTGGCCCCACATCTCCTCTTCTTATTAGGACATCAGTTCCATGGGGTTAGGGCACTCCCTAATGGCCTCACTTTACCGTTATTACCTCTTTAAAGGCCCTATCTCCAAACATCTTCTGTGGTATTAGGGGTTAGGACTTCAACAGATGAATTCTGGGGAAGTAATTCAGCCCCCTAACATTCACACACACATACACACACACACATTTTCAATAAAACAGAATTGAGACTAAATATGAAGTTTTATGTCCTATTGTTTTTATTTATATCCTGATCATTTTCACATACTGAAAACGGTTTTTATGAACTCATGTTTAGGGAGACACAGAAATCAATGTACCCAATGGCTTTAAACTTCCTCTATCGATGGGCATCTGGGCTGGTTCAAGCCTCAACTCATGCAAACATTTGCCTCCACAGTGAGCCCCGTGCTCAAGCTTCACACAACATCACCTTCTATGTCCTTGGGACAGGGAGGCACCGGGCTGTTCAGTGGCCACCAAACTGCTTTCTAGAATGGTTGTTTCATGGCAAAAGACTGGAAGAGTGTCAACTTCACCTCACCGGAAAAGCACTGAGTATTATCTTTTTTAATTTGTGATGATTTGATAGACAAAAATAGAACTGCATTATTGGTTCAATTTGCATTTTCATTACCTGTGAAGTTAGACAGTTTTTTCAGTTTATTAGTCATCTGTGTTTCCTACTTTGTAACATGTCTGCTTATTTCTAAAAGAAAGAATTTTAATTTATTCATCTTCCCAAACATAAGAAATGGCTCATAAAGACAAATACCACCACACACACACACACACACACACACACACACACACACACACACACACACGAAAACATGTGTCAAGGTGAGTAGCACAGGTTGTTTTCAAAATGCAAATACAGCCTCTGCTGATACATATGCCTAAGAAGCTGCCAATCACGGCAAATCCTTCCAGTGTGAAGCTGCCTTTTTACATAAACATGAAAGACTGCTAAAATTCTGAAACTATTCAGGGTGACTGGAAAATAATTTATTTTGTTTGGCCTTTCTTATTCATCATTAGCATACTGTTAATCAAATATATCAATATGTAGTAATTAACCCTGCTTTGGGTAAATCAAAAATTAACAAACCACTTCAATAATAAATCAAACAAACATAATTGGTATTTTAATTTTTAATTTTTTATAAGTAACATACCCTGTAACACTAGGCTGAACATTACATTACCACCACATAATGACCCCACAGCATAGCAACAGCCTGTCCTTAACACTGTTACTAGACTCATGAAATATGCTTCCAGAATGAGAAAAAACAGCTGTCAAGAGCCGCATCTTATTATTCAACTATTAAACTTCTTTAATCATCAATCAGTTTAATTGCTCCTGACATGGGTTATAAATAACATTTTGTGGTTCAATAAAATACCACAAGGATAACCCCTTCGCTTCCTAAGCTGATCAGAAATTCCTCCTTGAAATATTCCAGTACAATCCATTTATCCTTTGCTGGGATTCAATTATTTCCAATTCACTTGCATGTAACATTTTGAAGCATTTTGCTAATTTGGGCTAAAAAAAATGTTAAGAAATCACTGTATTAAATTGCACAGTATCATTTTCAATTAGATCCCTAATGGGTAGATGACCCATTTCACTCCGGCCCAAATGAATCAGCTGAACACATGCTGGTACTCAGCCACGTCTGGTGGCTGTTTTGTCCCATCCTCCACTTCACTGAGCTCAGTGTCCTCAGCTCCTGCTCTCCACCCAGAGCACGGAGCCACAGACACAGTGACATCATGACGGCTGTGCTTTGGAAAGATGAGCCCAGGAGAGGGGGCCAATCAGAGGGGTTGAAAGGTGAGGCAAGATGCTCGAGTGTGTGCTATGCCCACAACTCGCAGCCTTGAACAAGGAAATCAATGTATCTGACCTGCACAAAATCCAATTCATTCATTCAACAGATAGGAATGAGCACACCCCAACCAAGAAAAACTTCCCAGTGTTGACTGCAGCACTCACATACACGCATCACGTTTCTTAATCCTGATCTAAAGCGAACAGCAGCTCTCACCTATTTAAGAGGTAAAAACACAACTGAGCAAGGCAAAGGACATGTTCAAAGTCACACAGCCTGCAAGAAGCAGAGCGGGACCAGAGCTGAGACCTGTCTGACTCTAGTACCTATGGACTTTCTATTGTGGTAACAGCATTTTAACTACACTAGTATGACCCTGACCTGATCCTAGACCTTCTGAAGAGGATGAATTCAATAAAGTGGTTAAGATGCAGATTGTCTCTGGCATCAGACCATCACAGCTCTGCTACCTCCTAGTTAAGTGGCCTTCAACAAATCAGTTAACCTGATCAACTCTCAGCTTCCTTACCTATAAACTGAAAAACACCACCTCCCTCCCTCCCTCCCTCTTAAGGGTGTTGGGAGAATCACACACATGCACAGCTAAGCTGAACAAAGCACCTGACAGAGGTAAATACTCAGTCAATGTTAATATTAGAGCTGGCTAACTTTGACAGAATTCTACCAAATCCTAAGCCATGGACCAAAGATAATAATGACAGCAGACTTCCAATCCGAAATTATGCAGGACAAAAAGACAATAGAATGACAGTGTTAAAGGACTGGGAATAAAACTGGTAACCCAGGATTCTGTACCCAGTAAAAATATGTTTCAAAAACAAAGTGAAATATTTTTTCACACAAACTAAAGCTATACTACTAAAAGTGTTAAAGTTCTTCAGGCAGAAGAAATCATGTGTAAGGCCAAGTAGACACAGACCTACACAAATAAATGAAAAAACAGGAAATTATAAAAATGAAGGTAAAGATGAAAGGCATTTTTAAAATAATTTCTTTAAAAGATAATTGACAGGGAACATACCAGGCATACAGATCTTGGCTTTAATACAACCCACCAATAAAAGGAACTAGGGATCCTTGGAGAAATGGCCACACACACACACAGATGAGAGTGTGTCATGGGACCCAGGGGCCAACAGAAAGAGCTCCCAATGGCAAAGCTGAAACAATCTGAGCAATAAAACATATAATGTAATATTGACTATAACTCGAAATATGAAGTATTTTAAAATTCATATTGATGTAAATAATTGGATAAATTAACAAATGTGGAAAACAGAAAAGTCTCTCATGCAAAAAAATTCCAAATAATTTCTGAACATGCTCTCCCCTCACAGAAGTGAAGTATGACCCCCACCCCTTCAGTGTGGGCTGCACACAGTGACTTCTTCCAGAGAGTGCAGTATGGGAAGCAAGGAAAAAAGAGTGACTTTACAGTGAAGACACCTGGCAAACACTTCACCAGGCGGTCAAGGTCACAGACCTCGGCTGCTAAGACAAAGATGACACCACCCTCGGATCAGACCTGGTGAAAGGCCATCCAAGCAATGTGGCAAGAGGATGGGCAGAGGCAGGAGACAACGGGGTGGTCCTGACATGGAGGACAGGAGGGGGTGGCCAGGAACAGAGTCAGATCTGGTACCGACAATGTTGAGGGGTTCAGAGAGAGAATCCAGGGGCCCTCAGGTGACTGGGCAGATGTACTGACCAAAGAATACCGCCAAGGCAGCAGGTGTGGGAGAGCAGGCTGCCTCTGCCTCCAGCAGGTGTGGGAGAGCAGGCTGCCTCTGCCTCCAGCAGGTGTGGGAGAGCAGGCTGCCTCTGCCTCCAGCACTGGACTCTGTGGTACTAGCATCTTCAAGGAGCTGGCAAGGAGGCAGGTGGATTCAAGGGAGTGGAGCTCAGGACACAGATCTGGGCTAGAAAGCTGACATTTCAGAGTACTACATCTTAACCTTGCAGGCCAACACCCACGCACAAAACTGATAAAAACGATGCTTCTTTTATCCAGAAAAACGTACAGAGATATAACATTTGGCATCATGTCAGGAGGCTCCTAAACCTGCTAAAAGCCACTTGTGGGCTTTTAAGTACACAGTGTAACGAAGACACTAGCATGCAAGAGTGGAGAACGCAGGATGAAAGGGGAGAGGGTCAAGAAGAAAGCTCGAGAGAACCAACAGCCCAGGCAGAGGAGGACAAGCGGCACACACAGGAGCCGAAAATGTGGTGAGGAGGGACAGGGTCCACAGGAATGCCAAGGCCAGGAAGACTTGCTGTCCTGGAGCCTGGGAGGAAAACGCTTTCAAAGATGTGGACGTGCTGTGAGGGATATGATGGCTGCAAAGTGTCAACCAAACACAGGGCAGGCCAGTCACTTCTGACCTCAGTAAGAACTTGCTTGCCGAGGGCGCCTGGCCACAATCTGTCCCCCTGTGGACATCCACGTGCCCTGTGCTGTGGGGCTCAGCAGGATACATCTTATTCACAAAACTCGTAACAAACAGCCTGCTCTGTGACTTCTGCTCTTAATGTGATAACTGGTCCAACTCCAATAAGCTAAATGGGATTTCCTGCAAGATGAAAGGAGACCAGGTACACCTGCTTCCTCGTCTCCCCTCATGCAGAGCCTCTGGTGTCATCACCTGAACGTGCTCAGGGATGAAAGCATCAGGACACCTTAAAGAAAGACATTTCCTATAAAACAAAGCTCCGCATTTGAGCCTTCTGCTTCCAGCAGCACAAATTCCACTGGTTATAAATCAGGTTTATGAATTTTGCATGGATCTGAAAGAAAAAAACCCATCAGTCATCACTGAGACGCTCGTCCACTTTACACCTCGCTGTAACTGGACAGGTGACACAAGGTGCTCAGCTCTGATGACGCATTATCACCAAGTCAAGCTCCGAGGGCTCCAAGATGGCGCCGGCTGCAATGACAGCCCCCTAACTGGCGTGAAATACAGCCATGTCCGTGCAGACATTCCATCACTCTCTTAGTACAACTGGCCCAACTGTACATTTTCAGGACTCACTGCCCCGGGCAATCCTGCATGCTCTTGATTATTCTTTGAAAATGCATAATACATGAATTGCAAAATTGATTGTGAAGGCCCAAAATTAGACACTGCTGCCCGGCCTCAGAAAATGCTATCATTTTAGAACGTTTTTCTAAAGTGGTTTGTGTTTTATTGGCAAACCAGTATATTATTATTGTAATAATAATGATTTAAATATAAATACCATTAGAGCTACAATAATAATACACATGTACTTTGTGATTTTACTTCAAAGGCTTCCCAGCACTATACATATACTCAATCATTAACCTCCCAGAGAGAAGAAAAGCTGCAAGGATTGTCTCTATTTTGCAGATGGAGAGTCTACGACAAAGAAGCAAAGGGTGGGTAGGCCCAATGCCACGTACAGGGACAGGTGAAAGCTCTGGAAGTGCTGAGCTGTTTCTGCTCATAAACATGCGTGTATGCCATACTCACTTCTACGGATGGATGCAGACTCACACACGTATCTCAGCACAAACACACATCCCGAACACTTACAAGGAATGTGAGAGGGAGATTATTTATAAGGAACTTCTCTAGAGAAAAGGAACAGAATTAAAACTACACCGGTAAACTGGAGAAAAATAACACAGAAGTGCAGAGGTGTGGGGTGTGTTTGGTTCTGCATTGTCCCCGGCTCTCCATGCACACATCCAACCCAGAGACACAAGGGTCCGTAAAAGGCGCTCTCTCTACCTCTTCAGATTCTCCTCCACACTCACCCGTCATTCACGCACATCTACCATGAATAACCCAATCTAGGAAAGCTACCACCACCATCCTCCTGTTGTTCCTTGCAACTTCCTGATGAGATATCGCCATGTCCACACTGGAAAGGAAGAACAGGAAGCTCCGAGATGACAGCTGGCTCTGACCTCAGAAAGGAAAGTAGGAGCCAGTGGGCCCTAAAGCCTCCATCCAGCCATCGGCCCTAAAGGACAGTCCAGCATTTCACAGCGGACACAAGGACCTCAAAACGGGGGCAGAAATCAATGACTGCCTGGGAGGACAACGTAAAGACCCGTGAGGTTTTGACTAAGAGTGTTGAATGATTAGGATGTCCAACAGGCCACACAAACAGCACCCATCCAAGACTAAGCTCCTGCCATCCTTCCAAACCCAGAAGCTCTCCCACCAACCACTCAGGAATGGCAACTCTACCCTCCCTGCCAGTGAGGCACAAACCTTGGAGCCATCTTCAACTACCCTCTCACTCGTTCCTCTGATTCATGAGCAAACCCTTTCATCGGCTCAACTTTCAAACCAGAGTCAAATCCAGTCACTAATTACCACCCTCTTGCTCCAAGCCACCGCCATTCACCCCCACCTGGATGAGCACAATGATCTAACTGGTCTCCCGGAGTCCACCCAGCTTCTCCCTACAACCTAGTCTCCGTACGTTCCCAAGGCGACCCTTTTCAAAAAAGGCCATGTTAACCTACGTTAACCAATGTCCCTCCACTGGCCTCCAGGCCCCATGGGGGTCATTGCTGCTCAGATGACACTGAGCACAGCCCTCCCCTGCTCAGCCTGCTCCAGCCCCAGGAGCCTCGGCTCAGGCCTCAGGGCCCCCTGGAAGTCTCCGCACTCACTTGCCTGCCCTTGCGCATGGTGCTCACCACTCCCGTCACTGCTGACCCACTCAGTGAGGCCTTGCTGGGCCAGCATTAAAGAGTGCAACACTTTCTTTTCCTTTCTCAGTTCTTTCTTCTTAGTGCTTCTTAGTGCTTGCCAATATCCAACTTACTATTTTCTCTCTCCCCACCAAAAGAATAAAAGTTCCTTGAGTACAGAGATATCTGTTCGGTAGATGGATGAAATGATATAAATTTGCTAACAACAGATCCATTCAGACGCTTCCATTTGAAGCCTCCATTTGCTCTATCACCAAACGAGTAAGAATAACTTCTAGACATACCCCAGATCTACATGGGAACATTTAAAGCAGGCCATGCCCTCCTCAAGGCCCCACACAAACATTGTGGCAGGAGGCAGGACTGGAGGAGAGCATCAGAGCAGAGATGGGGGACGGGGTCAGGCTCAGCTCCATCACAGATGGAGCCCTCAGAAAACCAACTTCTTTCTCTGGCGTGGGTTTCCCTGAGAATGGGGAGGATGACTCAGATGATCCCGAGGTTCCCTCTGGCACTCACAGCCTCTGACTCCCTGAACCACACGAGTGTGACCGGCTGTTGTCATGCTCAGGGTGGTTCCAGGTATTCGGGTGGACCTTGGTGTTGCATCTTCTTTGAGGGTCAGGTGTGAAGACAGGACTCGAAAATGGAAGAGAAGCAAAATGAGGCACAATCAGTCTCTCGAACAAAGACTCTTTTAGGAGCCCACATTTGTGCTCCCTCATTGGGTCAGACTGTCATTTCTTCCCAACATCAGATGAAATGAGTGACCCTCACTCAGAAGTGGCGCTCCGCTCCTGCTTCCCACAGGGCTTCTGCTCCTCAGCGAAAGGCAGACAGAACTCCCGTGCCTGGAAGCTGGCTGACCTGCCTGTGGGGCTCTCACCCCCGGCACACAGTGTTCAATCTGCATAAGGTAAATGTGTGTAACGGGCCTCTAGGGTGATTTTCTGATTTTCTGACTTCGGTAGCATGTTTCTGTTTGGCCGTGCTTGCAAGATGAAATTGATTCTGTGGAGAAAGGCACGGTCTTTACCTGTCTCACGGGGCCTCTTAACAATAGGAGCAGGTTCCATTTCAGCAACTATCATTTCTTTCTTCTTGAGAAATTGCAGCTTCTGCCTCATGGGGACAAAGACCAAAGAGAGGAGACAGCTTCTGCGCTGCATCAAAGATTTCCCAAACCAAGCTGAGCACAAACCATCGCCACAGAACACATGGAGACTCAAAGGGTTATCGACCAATACACACCCGGAGTGAGAAACCCACCGTGGGGGGATAAGCAAAGCTCATGACTGCAACCAAGGCTTTGGGTGGAGGAGACTCTACCCCCACGGGCACCCAGCATGTGGGAAGATCTCAAAGGGCATTACCAAGAATGTAGGCTCTTGCCTACAAAGGCATGACCATGTATAAAAATGACTCCTAAATGGTGAGCAGTCAAGAGTTGGTGGGAAACTCTAATACTGTTTCTTTCACAAAGTCTTGCTCTGGCGTAGAACAAAAGGGAAAAAGGTCTGGATGCCATCTTACTTGTCGATTCAAGAATGAAAATGAAAATGAAAATCTTTCCTGCTTAAGGGGCTTTGATTTCTTGTTTTCTCTCTTTCACCTAAAATGTTTTATTTGAAGATATGCAGGTTTGTTTTTATTTGCTTTGTTTTGCAAATCTCTCTTGTTCGCCTCTAATACTCCAGCCCTCCGTCCTTGCCGCCCTCCAAAGGCATGTTTCCTAGACAACCCAACGTAGCTCGGAGCACCTCATTTATGCAAGTGTACAAAGAGCATCCTTCTCTCACTCACAGCTGGCATTAAAAGGCGAGTTTATCAGGTGAGAGCAGGATTCTAAAAGCCCTGGCAATTTTTCTGAATCTCTCTTGATGAGAAAGAGCTAAACAAACAGGTCCCCAAAGTTAGCAACAGAATGGAAAGGTGGCCACAGAATCCCCAGGAAGAACAGGCAGACTACTGACAAGGCTGATATGGAGGGCCAGGCAGTCCTCATGATATCTCTGGCCAGGTTCCTTGGGCAGGCGTCTCTGCCCACCTCCCACTCCTGGCAACAGCGTGAGGGGGGAGGAGGGAGGGAGAAACGGAGGGAGGCAGGAGGAAGAGATCACACTTGCAAGGGCCAGAGTGAATGTATGAAGAAAACTAGGACGTGCAACACAGACAAACACAACACAGACAAGCGTGAGCAGCAGCCCATGGCTTCCACGAGGCCTTGAAATAGCACAACGAAGATGGTGGTGGCCTGGAGGGGGCAGCTATAGACCTGTCTCTGTCCCACCAGCAGGTTCAGCAGGTTCTAGGCCCTTATTGCCCCACCTGTAAAATGACGGTGGAGGACTGAAGGGTCTCAAACGTCCAACCGTCCACCTTTAATGCGCAGGGATAAGTCACTGAGCCCCATGTGGCCTGGGCCTTTTTAACTAAGAACAATGGCTGTACTCAGATGACCCTGACTTCAACCACCCTTAGCCATTCGACTTCACACATCTGGGTCCAGGCAGAGCGACTGAGAAGAACCCAAGAACCGTGTCCAAAGAACAAAACCCACAGAAAGTGGGTGATTTAGGGTCCATCAGCTGATACAGCAAACATTTTCCCCATTCAAACTGGGGACCTATTAGCATTTCTTTATGCTGATTCACATCACTCTTCAGAGAAGCAGCACACAGCTCTATTACCTCATCCACATAACAGGGGGTGACCTGGGGAGGCTGGGCCTGGCAGTCTCTAAAGACCCCTTGGCCTCAAATTCTATGATGAAGACTTGCTCCTCCTGGAGAAGGCCACGGCTCCATATTCAGGCCACTGAAAATTATACAACTGGACTGTACTACAGACACCCCAGAAACAAGGAGCAGCTGAAGTCTCTCCCTAAAACCTACTGCAGACACAATATGCCAACATAAAAGTAGGAGGAGGTGTTATGAGGTTGCAAAGGAACCTCTAGAGATTTGCTCAGAATGCACTTCCTAATGCAGTCAAGCACGCTGCTCTGAATACCAACCTAGAGGAAGGGGCCCCAGGCTCGTTCCAGGTAGCACAGACTTGCTGAGACAGCAGCTGAGGATGCTGTGACTGAATGAATGAAACAGACTCACCTCAAAATGAAAACTGCCTGGGAAACTCAGTCATCAACAGAAGCCCATGTGCTTACACAGCCGTGGGACTCACACAAGCACCGTCCCAGAGGCCCTCCTTGTGCACCTACTCAGTGCTTCTGTGGATGAGGCAGTGAGGCAGCCACCTGTGCCCTTGGATCTTACAGCTGTATCTACTCTCCATCTGGCTGGCCGGCCTCAGGCTTCTATTTGCTTCTGAGCCCAGTGCCAGCCTTTAGACAAGAAGAAGGGTCACTGAGGCTCACCAGCCTCCTGAAGGAACAAGGGGGAGCAGGGGGCACCAAGGCCTCTGCTCGTCAGGAGCACCTTTCTCCTGCAACCTCTTACGGCCTGGTGGGAGAAGCCTCTGTGTGTTCTGGCCAGCTCTCTTCCACACAGCATCCTCTGTGCAGCCAAGGATGGGAACACGGTTCAGTTCAGCCACACAGGCCCAAGCGGGTACTGTCACACTGGCTGGACGAGGCCAGCAGCTCCTACAGTGCACAAGCTTATGCTGGCCTGTCCGGAAGAGAAAACGAACCTATGTGGAGGAAGCTGGTAGCAACAACACTCCATTCCCTCCCTTTGGAAAGCTGTGTACACACACCTTTAAGGGAGAACGATAAGAGCCAATACCGTGAAGAATCACAAGGCTCCTAAAACCTCTTCTTCCAACCAGAGTGAGAATTACACAGAATGTCACTGTTGCTTCAGCCGCTGATAAAAATCATTCTGAAGTACTTGGGGTCCCAGTTCTGCAGTATTGAGTAGAAAAGTAAGTTCTAAAGAAAAGGGTACAAAATACTAGTCAGCAGGATGAAGCTCACTGCAATTTGCTTTGAGCTGTGGGCCATGGATGAGTTATTTCCTTCTTTGTGCCTCGACCTGCCTCTACAGAAGGATCATAACGCCAAACCCAAGGAAGGCACGAGGCAGGTAATATTCCAACAGCAAAGTGTGTGCCCTGACAGAGGGTAACCAGGGGGAACCCTGCTCCTGTACAGGCCCACAGAGGAAAGGGCAGAAGGACTCGGAGGCTGGGAGACAAATGCAGACCCCAGGACACAGCCTTAACCCCCTGGGGCTTCTGATGTCAGCTGGTTGGTCACAGCTTTCCCCATAACGAGAAATGGCCGTCAGCACGGCTGCAGCCTGGGTTAGGATCCTGGCTCAGACCCTCCGTGGCTCTGAGACCTTGATCAAGTTATTCAATCTCTTGTAAAACAGGGGTGATAACAATATCATCTTCATGATTTAGTAGGACATAACAACAACGAAAGCTCTTTAAAAGCTTTGGAAATAACGTGCTAAATAAATGTCAGCTGCCGCCTCCACCACAACCATCAAACAGGCCTTGTAATTTTCATCACCTGTTTCTACAGCCCCCAGCAATAAGTGTTGAATGAATGAGTGAATGAATACAATAAATTGCCCTGTATCCCTCCTGAAATTTAAACTGCCTAAGAGCAAAGATCATGGCACACAATCTGGCATTTCAAAAACCCACCAGTAGTTTTTCAAAAGTTTGTGGTATTGAACTGAAAATCCAAGGAGACCAGAAGATAAGGATTCCATTTTGACTTTTAAGAACTAAGGTCATGACCAAACTACAGATTTGGAAGTGGCTCAGTTGCTAAATGCGTGAAGTTGCGAAGTTTGAAGTGCTTGCCCCTTATTTCCAGATTTTCCTTTAATCTCTCAGGCACAAGATGACAGAAATTGAGATAATCTACACATACTTAACTATCTTAAAAGAAAAATCATCTACATGTTCAACTTTCAGCTTTTGTGAATTAAAAAATAAATCAAATTTTCACACTCATCTTTAAGGATTCTTTTTTCCTCTAACCAACAAAAAAGGCAAAAGAGTAATAATGAAAAAATAAAAGTATCTTCATTGTACAAAATGTGAGACCAATTCCACTCAAGTTATAATAGACCAAAGAGCATGGAATGAAAAGTTTTATTTTTTAAAAAATGGAGTACAGGCTGGGCGCGGTGGCTCACACCTGTAACCCCAGCACTTTGGGAGGCTGAAGTGGGCAGATCACAAGGTCATGAGATCGAGACCATCCTGGCTAACATGGTGAAACCCTGTCTCTACTAAAAATACAAAACATTAGCTGGGCATGGTGGCGGGCGCCTGTAGTCCCAGCTACTTGGGAGGCTGAGGCAGGAGAATGGCGTGAACCCAGGAGGCGGAGATTGCAGTGAGCCGAGATTGCGCCACTGCACTGCAGCCTGGGAGACACAGCGAGACTCCATCTCAAAAAAAAACAAACAAACAAAAAAAACAAAAAAAAACAAAAAAGGAATGCATAGAATTTAATGCAAGTAAAATAAATTTAAAGTTTAAAAATTTTTAAGTGAATCCAATCAGTATCAAATGTAATTGCCAATGAAGAAAAAAACAAAACAAAAATAAGCACATTAGTAATCATCCAGGAAATACAAAAACACAACAAGCTACCACTTTATACCCAGTAGGATGGCTAAAATAAAAACACAAAAAATAGTAAGTGCTGACAGGGATGTGGAGAAACAGAACCCTCATCCTTTGCTGATGGGATGGTAAATGGAGCAGGCACTTTGGAAAACAGTCTGGCAGTTCTTCAAAGGTAAAATGTAAAATTCCCATATGAACCAGCAATCCCACTCCTAGGTATATCTCAAGAGAAATAAAATCATGCCCACATAAAAACTATACTAAATGCTTACAGCAGCACTGTTCATAATAGCCAGAAGTGCAAACAACCCAAATGTCCATCCATTGATGAATGTCCCTCCATTGATGAATGGATAAACAAGACATGCTCTATATGGAATATTATTCAGCCATCAAAAGGACCAGAGTACTGACACGTGCTACGATGCTGGCAAACCTCAAAAACATGATGGTCAATGAAAGGAGCCAATCAAAAAAGGCCACACACCGTAGGATGCTGTGAACATACAACATGAAATGTGAGAAAGGGCAAATCCATGCAGACGAAAAGCAGATCAGCGGTCACCAGGGGCTAAGGAAAGGAGGTTGTGTGGCTGCTGAAGGGACCAGGGTTTCATCCTGAGATAAATGTCTTGGAATAAGAGTGTCGCAATCGTTGCACAATTCTGTGAAGACACTAAAACCACTGAATTATATGCATTAAATGGGAGACAGACAGATGGGCCAGACAGAATACACAGGTAGGAGATAGGAGGAGTTTATTCCCCTTTCCAAGCACAGTCCCAGATGCTCCAGTCCTGGCGGACCAGCAGCCCATGCCACTACTCTGTGCTTACGGCCTTCAAGGTTGAACGTTTAAAGCCTCAGCTAAAACACAATTTCTTTCTCTGCCTTGGGTTTTAAATTCTGTTCTTACAAAAGTAGAGATATTGCAAAGGTCTATCATGTGCGGAATAAACACAAGGCTGCTTTCTGCCCCCAGCTAGGACAGCTGGGCAGCCTCCAGTCCAACTCCACCACCTCCTGGCTTCTGAGTGGGAGAGGAGGCTCATTAATTACACCGAGATGGATGCCGCGGGGAGGCTGGGAGGAGAGCACAAGCCAAAAGTGAGGCGGGCAGCTCCCTTTGGAGGACATTTCTCTCTTCATAATTACATTAATTGCAATTAGCTCTCTCCTCCTTCATAATTCTTTTGCACTGACACCTGCGGAAGTCCTCTGGCTCCTGTTCAACGCCATTTTCCTGCTGCCACGGGTCCTCCAGCTCATTTCCCATTTGGTCCCAGAAGCACAAAGCTGCTCCACCCTGCCGTCCTGGGTGATGCACCTCCGTGTGCAAGCATGATCTACTTTCACCAACCGGCCCACACCTCATCTTCATACTGAAATTAATTTCTCTCCTAGTCAGCCCTGAAATAAAGTTACTAATGACAGACAGATCCTTCATCTTTTCCTCCTAATTCATTCACCCTTAAGGAAAAGTTTCATAAGTAATTAAATTGATTTTTCCTTTCTATTTGGGACACAGGTCTATTTAGAACAGCAAAGTAATAGAAAGCCTGATTTCTCAGCAAACATCCCTCGGGGAGGCCTGGCGATGTGACTGCTACAGCAAGAGGCACTTCCTGAAGCCGGCTTGGAGGGGCCTCCGTGGACTGGTGGCCATGCGCACATCAGCCCTCTTCCTAATTGACATGTGCTGTATAAATTACACTCAGAAGGGATTCGCAGGCACTTTCTGGATCCGAAAAGCTCTTTAATATTAATGCGGTTTGAATCCTTCTTGAATACTATACAATTCTTATTACTGAAGTAAAAACTTAGACGTGTGACGTTAGCAGCATAGCTAAGCAGCTGAAACGGTGTGATCAGAGTAGCCGTGTCTAATTACCCACGAAAGTCACTGAAACTTCCCCAAAGAAACCAACAGTAGTGGTGAAGCTTGGGGCCTTGTGAAGTCATTAAGATAGCTTTATAAAGCTAAGCTTTTCACCCAAATACAGAACAGGATTTTTTTCCTATTTACTGCTCAGAATGAAAAAGCACCTCAATACAAAGTTAAAACAAAAAAACCAAAGCTGGCTCCATCATTGTTACCTAATATGAACCACATGCCGGGCAGCCTGCCTAGTCCTGTAAGACTGTGGACTGTGTGTATATATATGTATCTGGTGCCCCCAGCCCCCGTGCTATTCAAGGGTGGACTGTGTATTTATATATGTATGCTAGTGCCCCAGCCCCCATGCTGTTCAAGGGTGGACTGTGTGTGTATATATATATATATATATATATGTATGCTAGTGCCCCAGCTCCATGCTGTTCAAGGGTGGACTGTATGTATGTATATATATATATATGCTAGTGCCCCAGCCTCCATGCCGTTCAAGGGCGGACTGTGTGTATATATATATATATGCATGCTAGTGCCCCAGCCCCCATGCTGTTCAAGGGTGGACTGTGTGCATATATATACTCATGCACGTTGTTGTATTGTGCTTTGCTGTATTGTGCTTCACAGATCCTGCATTTTTTACAAACTGAAGGTCTGTAGTGACCCTCCATCGAACAAGTCCATCAGTGCCATTTTCCCAACAGCATGTACATGCTTTGTGTTTTTGTGTCAGCATTTTTTAGCAAGGAAGCATTTTAAATTATGGTATGTATGCTGCTTTTTGAAACATATATTGCACACTTAATAGATGACAGTATAGTACAAAACATAACTTTTATATGGACTCAGAAACCAAAAACTTTGTGTGACTTTCTCATAGTACTCCCTTTCTTGCAGTTGTCTGGAACCAAATCTGCAATATTTCCAAAGTATGCCTGTATAGTGGATCTAAAATGGGCAATATCCCTTGAATGCAAATGACTGCTCATCAACTGTCATGACTGAGCCTGGGTCACATCTGTAAGCAGTGATGCCAGCTTTCCAATTCCTCTCTCATAGGTCCCCCTCTTGTCACTGCTTTGGGTTCTTCTCGCCCTGATGTTGTTGAAATGCAACTGTGATTCTAAATGTCAAATGCATCTCTAATCGGTTTTAGCTCCTCATTACTACCAGTCCTTTCTCCCATATTTTCATTGGCAAAACATAGTCTCTTTGATAATTTTGATGGCTTACAATTTTGTCGAAGACAATCATCTTCTATGCTCCAAAATGGGAGAGGATTTTCCTTTTTAGATTTATGAACATCAATTACAATGACCAAGCCAATGGGTATTTTCATTTCTGCCTCTATTTCCTTCCAATTATCTCTTGATTGCTTTTAGCAATTATCCATTTACTAAGTGTACCAAGTTTGGTCCATAAACATCTTAAAAGATGAAAGAATATTGTCACTTATCTGTTTAACAAAAGGGGATGGTCCACATTCTTGTCATAAAATATCATGTGATAAAGCCCATCCTGCTGAATGACTAATTGGATGAGAAACCATATTCCCTTCATATCGTTAGAATACTATTCACTCGTTGATGCTTGATTTTAAGGAAATTCATCTAAGCTATCTTCCACTGAAGGCGCACAGTCTGCGAATTCGCTGATATGATCAATTCCACCATCATCATTAGCATCTAGAGAGCTGCTCTCAATCTGTCTGCATTCATCTTCTGATTCATTTAATAATGGTGAAATGTCTTCCTCTGCCAATTTTCCTCTCATTGCCATTACAAGTAAAAAATAAAAAATTCTAAATTCTCTGTGTTTAATGAAAGCTAAAAGAAAAGCAGACTTCAAAAATGGTGTCTCCAGATTGTTTTCATACCTTTTTGAAAGATAATGCAATCATATGGGTAACATAGTAAGAAAATTCAAGTATCATATAAAAGATGTGGTTTATTCCACTATCACATGATTCTTGATGCCATCTCTTATTCTCCCATTCTATTAGTCTATTTCTACCATAGTTAGAAATAACTGGCCGGCTGTGGTGGCTCATGCCTGTAATCCCAGCACTTTGGGAGGCTGAGGCAGGCGGATCACCTGAGGTCAGGAGTTCGAGACCAGCCTGGCCAACATGGTGAAACCCCCATCTCTACTAAAAATACAAAAATTAGCCAGGCATGGTGGCAGGTGCCTGTAATCCCAGCTACCCTGCAGGCTGAGGCAGGAGAATTGCTTGAACCTGGGAGGCAGAGGATGCAGTAAGCCGAGATTGTGCCACTGTACTCCAGCCTAGGCAACAGAGCAAGACTCCACCTCAAAAAAAAAAAAAGAGAAATAACTGATGAATAATGATAAAATAATATCAAGAAAGAGAAAACAGCAAAATGTTTCCAGATATAGATAAAAAAATACCATTAAGATGTGATCATGCAGCCATGAGTGCTTAACAGGGACACATTCTGAGAAATGTATCACTCGTCTATTTCATCGTTAACGTCACAGAGTGCACTTACTACACAAACCTAGAACGAAGCCTACTGCAGACCTAGGCTATATGGTATAGCCTGTCGCTCCTGGGCCACAAACCTGTGCAGCATGTTAGCGTAGTGAATACTGCGGGCAAATGAACACAAAGGTCAGTTTTTGTGTATCTAAACATATCTAAACACAGAAAAGGTACACTACAAATAAAGTAGTGAAGACAAAAAACTGTACACCCGTATAAGGCATTTACCATGAGTGGAGCCTGCAGGACTGGAAGTTGCTCTGGATGAGTCAGTGAGTGCTGAGTGGCTACGAGGCCCGGGACATTACAGTGTATAGCTGGAGACTTCACAAGCACCGTACGCTTAGGCCACATGACATTTATTATTATTAATTTCCTTCGTCAATAATAAATGAACTTTAGTTAATGTACCTTTTTTACTTTATTAACTTTTTAACTTTTTAACTTGACTTTTTTATAATAATACTTAGCTTAAAACTCAGATACATTGCACAGCTGTACCAAAATTATTTTTTATTTTCTTATTCGATAAGCTTTTTTCTGTCTTCAAATTTTTTTTTTTTACTTTTTCCAACTTTTTTGTTAAACGCTAAGATACAAACACACACATTAGCCTAGGTCTACACAGGGTCAGGATCATTAGTATCACATTAATTCCACCTCCACACCATGTCCACTGGAAGGTCTTCAGGGACAATAGCACACAGGGAGCTATCATCTCCTCTGATAACTACGCCTTCTTATGGATACCTCCTGAAAGACCAGCCTGAGGCTGTTTTGCAGTTAACTTTTTTTTTTAATAAGTAGAAGCATTACGTTCTAAAATAACGATTATAGTATACTAAGCACTTAAACCAGTAACACGGTCATTTACTAACATGATCAAGTATTATCAACTGCATTTCTTACAGACCGGCAGTGCAGTAGGTTTGTTGACACCAGCATCACCACAAACACGTGGGTAATGCATGGTGCTAAGACATCCTGATGGCCATGATGTCACCAGGCGAGAGGTATTTTCCAGCTCGCACACACTTCTGTGGTATATGCCATCCAGTGTGGACAAAAACGTCATTATGTGGCGCAGAACTGTATATCCTGGATTCCCCACAGATGCAGTGGGTCCATGTGGTAACTGCAGGCTAGAACGCATTTTCTTCTATTTTTCAAAAATAAGATTTTCTCCTTGTTCTTTGAAGAATAGGATAAAAATCATGAAGTGTCAATCCTTATAAAATAGTTTGAAATGTTCAAACATCCTAAAATGGACACGAGATTATGCCTTTCTTCAAAACGAAAGCAAAGCACAGAGCACACCTGTGCCAGAATACAAACCCCCGCGGCCCTCCGCAGGAGACCACAGAAGAACCCTGTCACTGCCCCCCCACGAAAAAGCCAAGCATGATGACTGTCGGCTGAAAATATGAACCTCAAGAACAGCTGGACACTTAGAGATTTTGAAACAATTTTCAGTCCCCAAGACTAGTCTCATTCATTTATTTTTTGAGTTTGCTTTTTGGTGAGCAGTTTTGCTTTTACTTTGAGTTAAAAACTTTAAAACTTCTGCAGACTAGGTCAGTGTGGCTTATGAAGAGCAGGGTAAATACTGCTCCTTGCCAGCCTGGTAAATACTCAAGAATAACTTTCTGCTCTACTGGGCTGTGTGTCCTCGCAGAGTGAGGCTCCCGTTCACACCTGATTCTTTTGTTCAGGGCTCCATTGCAGAGCCTGAGCAGTTAACTGACAGCCCTTGTCCAGAATCCGACAGAAAGATCCATAATTACCATGAGTCCATCTCACGCTCCGCTTGTCAGGCTGTCCGCCAAAATTGTTTGGTAATGGAGGTCATCAAAGGAGGATGGGAATGCCGGCCCTGGCCCCAGGCCCCAGCGGGTACAGTTCATTAAAGAGATGTGCTATGTACTGTTTTGGGTGCTGCCTGTATATTCTGAGTTGCTTCTGGAGGAATCCTGAAAGCTCCCCAGCAGGGAGGCTGTGCGGGGAGTCAGGAAGAGGGCATGGAGAACCACGAGGAGCCTGGCCCCAGGGGGAGGGCATGCAGAACCACGAGAAGCCTGGCCCCAGGAGGAGGGCATGCAGAACCGCGAGGAGCCTGGCCCCAAGAGGACCCACCACACTGAGGCTCCCAGGCCTCACCCAATCACGGTGCAAAGGCAACAAGTCCCTACAGCCATCACAGGTGAGGGGACAACTCAAGGAAAGAACCATAGGTGTCAAGGTGACCAGCACATGCCCGGCACCCTCTGGCACCTAATAAATGGCAGCTATATGCATGATGAATTCTCCACTAAGGTAGAAAAGTGCTGAGGATGAGGCACTCAGAGCCTGGCATTAACTCAAAAGCTGATGACGACAGAATAATCCAATGCTGACAGTGATCAAGTGACAGAAAACAGTTGCATAAGCACAGCGCTTCAGAGTTCAGAGGAGGGGCCTAGGAGACAGCACAACAGCAAAGGCCACAGAGACACGGGTTCAGAGGAGGGGCCCAGGAGACAGCGTGACAGCAAAGGCCACAGAGACACGGGTTCAGAGGAGGGGCCCAGGAGACAGCGTGACAGCAAAGGCCACAGAGACACGGGTTCAGAGGAGGGGCCCAGGAGACAGCGTGACAGCAAAGGCCACAGAGACACGGGTTCAGAGGAGGGGCCCAGGAGACAGCGTGACAGCAAAGGCCACAGAGACACGGGTTCAGAGGAGGGGCCCAGGAGACAGCGTGACAGCAAAGGCCACAGAGACACGGGCATCTTTGAGGAAGAGACTGGGATAGAAGGACAGGGAGGAAGTCTAACTGGTTCCAGCCCACAGACGGCCCATAGCACAGCAGCAGAGCCGCCTGGGGAAGTGACCGCTCTAGACTCGGAAATGAGCGGGGCGAGACGGAATCACAGGGAGAAATGTCACCCAAACTTCGAGCTTTGAATCCATTTAATGACTGGTCATTTTCCAAGAACTTTCTGAAGCTTCGTGGTTTCTATCTGTATTTTCAAACTGCCCATACAGCCCTTGTGACAGGGGCTGCGGGGGAGTGCGAGTGCATCTAAATTCACTGTGCAAACTCAGTAACCCAGAGGCAACTTCAAGATTATAATTTTTTTGACTCACTTTTTAACAAGTATCCCCATTTTCTCTCATGTATCCAGGATATCACTTAGAGTCCTGAATGTTCAACCCAAGTTTCTAATTTGCTGAAATACAGGGGCTTCGTCCCAGCCCTCTGAATATGAGCTACGGGAGAGAAGGTGCTAATGTTGGACTCTACTCTGCGTGGCTGACATCAGAGGTAATATTACTTGTACCTTCTTAAGGCCACTTTCAAAACCGACTGATGCCTTCGCTGCTGGGCAGGTCACATCAGTGACCAGCTGTGCCTGACACACAGATGACTCGCCCTGAAAACCTTCATGATCAGACACTCAGAGGAAGCCCAGCACATCCAGGCCACTACGGAACAGAAAAACAAGTTTGATATCTAACCATGATATCAAACAGCTTTCTGAAGGGGACTCACCTCCCCTCCCCACCCTCTCCCTTCACCAGGCGTGCTGGCCTTGTGAAAACGCTGTGGACACCACAGGGTGATGGCCAGCGAGCCCAGGGAGGGCCCCTGGACAGGCGAACAGTGAGCAGCCCATATTTCACACGAGCTGCTTCCTCTCCAACAGCGTAACAACAACACCCGAGGCAACGCTAAGCGGGGCGGCACGTGTTGCCCTTCACTGAACCAGAGAGGAAACAGGGCAGACCCTTTCTGGAAGTGGGTGACGTGTCCCCGGGCATGGACGCGCCTCGCCCTCAGGACTCCATCGCTACTGCCAAGGGACTGCAATGGCAGAGTCCTTGCCCTCTTATGAAGTGAGTCCTAAAAAGGAAGAGTCTTCCCCAAGAGTAGGGTAGACGATGTGGGGGATGCTGAGACTCCTGCTCTCTCTGGCAAGTGAAAGGAGCCGCAATTTGCTGACAGCCAACTGCACACTCGAGTCTTTAATTTTCCTAACAACCTTCCAAGATACTCACTCCTCCCACTGGTCCCAGTTTATGGCACTGAGAAAGGGTGAGGGCCCAGCGTACCACACAGCCCAGAGCACCAAGGCTGAGAATCTAACTGAGGTTTCCAGGACTCTGAAGCCCAGTGCCTTCTGCTACCCGCTTCAGCGTCTCCACTTTTGATAAACACATAACTCTCATGTCCTTTTTCCCTGTTACTTAAAATTGCAAGGTAAAGTAGATGCCTTAGTTATCTGCAAAGAGAAAATTTAATTTTGATCATGAAAACTACATATCTTTACTTGGATCATGAGAAATAAAAAGTCTGAAAACTCACCCATTCACTGCGTCAAAAAGCCTTGCCTTTGCCATTTTGTTTTTCCTTTCGAGAAGATAAAGATGGCAAGAAAAGCAAATAGAAAAAAGAAGATATAAAAAGGCACATATCAAGTATAAACTCCCACGCACCGCGAAGTGGGAGTCCAGCTTTATCAAGTGTGAAAAGGCTAAACGCGGGAGACCACTTGGCCACACAGCCTCAACTCAGCCTGGCTCATCCCCACACCCTTGTCCCCACCTCTGCTTCCTCTCACACTAAAGCTGTGCTTCCCAAGACCAGAACCAAGCCACGTGTGGCTACTTAATTTGAAATAAATGAAAATGAAACAGAACTGAACCTTCAGTGGTGCTGGTCACATTTCCCATGCTCAGGGGCCACGTGGCTGCAGTCAACACCCGCCCCGGGCAGTGCGGGGAGAGAACACACGCATCTGAGTGCAGAGGCTGCCGGCCAGCGCCACCCTGGCACAGGGGATGTGCCTCCCCCTGCAAAACCCCTCCAGTGGTCTCTCCCTGTCTCTGTCCTCAGAATTAAATAGCATCCCTGCGTGGAAGTGGCCAAAGTGGGCAGAGACTCAGGAGAGGAAGAAGAGCTTCCTCTCGCCCCCTCAGAGACTGCCTCATTTCCCTCCCACTGGGTTGGCCAAGAGAAAGCCCTGTCCAAGAGCAGAACTTTCACACACCTCCATTCGTCTACATGGCTTTGAGTAATTCCAAGCCATGCTGAAAATCCTGGACCTGGAGAAACCTCTCCTTCTACTGAGGATGGAAGACACTGCTTACCTAATGGGAAGGCCCACCTGAGGCCCAGGAACTGCACCTCACCTTGACTGTCCTCTGCCCTCTGCTCAGAGCACACGCTGTGGTCGTGATCATGATTAACTTTTGTTTATTTGGAGAAAGTGATCCTGAGAAGAATGCCACCTGCTAGAACTGCTGATGGATCCTAACAGCTCAAAGACAGGAATGGAAGGCAGATGGGTGCTAGGCAGAAAATGTAAAATTTCTGGAGGGAGGAAATGCAGGTAGCAGAAGACAATGGCAGCCAGCAAACTACCTGCTCCCAGCATTTCCTCCCAAATGATGCCAAAAAGCAAGGAGGAGGCAGGGCGCAGTGGCTCACGCCTGTCATCCCAGCACTTTGGGAGGCCAAGGTGGGCAGATCACAAGGTTAGGAGTTCAAGATCAGCCTGACCAACATGAGAAACCTCGTCTCTACTAAAAATACAAAAATTAGCCAGGCGTGGTGGCGGGTGCCTATAATCCCAGCTACTCAAGAGGCTGAGGCAGGAGAATTGCTTGAACCCGGGAGGTGGAGGTTGCAGTGAGCCAAGACCACACCACTTCACTTCAGCCTGGGCAACAGATGAGATTCAAAAAAAAAAAAAAAAAGAAGAAGAAAGCAAGAAGGACAACGCACACTGCATAAAACCCTATCCTCAGAGAGAATGCCACACTGCCAGTGAGAAAGAATCATCTCCACCATGATCCCCCCTTGCCACCCACCCAAGGCTCCATGATAGGTGGAAAACCATGGGGAGGAGAAGAGAAGGGGAGGGGCCGTGGGAAATGAAGTAAACTTTCTACTTCCTTTTATGAGGCAAGCATAACATTTATTCCTAAACCTGAGGAAAATGGTACTCCACCAAAAAACCCTATCCACACTCGTGGATACAAATGCAAAAGCTGAAGGACAAATATTGCAAACATATGACCAAGAAAAAATCAACACCACATCTGAATTCTCAACTGGTCTTTCTCTGGCCTTTACTCTTTGAGGTGACAAGCTGGTGGAGAAAGCATTAGTTCTGGGGCCAGGAGAGCTGCCACGCCACGGCCTTGACAGGCAACCTGGGGGGATCACAACAGTAACCTACGGTGGTGTCGCCAGAGGGCATTTAAGAATTACAGGTGACAATGTAATTAACTGCTTAGCACAGTGTCTGACACGGTGAACCCGTTACTAGTCACCGTCATCTTCACTGACAAAGAGTCTTGCTCTGACTAGCACGAGACTTACACTTTCTATAAACGCACAAATGGTGGCATGCATGAGCCAGGAAAGAAACCGTGTAACATCAGAATAAAGCATTCCTCGACAAGGAATCAATTTGTAAGCAGAGATTTGTTTTTCCCAGGTTGTGACACTGAATTGGAAATACAAAGAAAACAACAGATCACAGAATATACCATAAGGATCTCATAACTAAATGCCATTAAGCTTTTAAAGTCCATTAACATTTCTAGGAACAAAATAAAAATTATGCATAACATGCAACAGCAGCCAGGAATGGAGAAAACTACACGAAAAATGAAGCTCCGTCAGATCAGTCTTGACCATGCTCCTCTGTATGGCTTTAAAGAGATTAAGAATCAGACCCAGGAAAGAGAGTCCATGAAATTTCTGAAACTTTAAGCGAAGTGTAGGGCCAGGCATCTGTCTGGGGAGAAGAGGATCCACAGTCTTCAGGACATTCCCAAAGGTGCCGCCTCCAAACCACAAGAACTCCTAACACAAAGCAGGCACCCTCTGCTGGCTGTAGTCGACTAGGGTGAATTTAGTCTTAAGAGTTTTCAAAGGTGCTGGTTTGAATTACTCAAGTTCCTGGATATTAAATTATGAGGCATTTATATTAGGAGGGCTAAAAGTGGGAGGATACCTCTTATGTATTTGTTGGTTTATTTCCTCTTAGAGCCAGAACCACTTCAACAATGACTACAATTTTAAAACTGGAAATGAAGAGAAACTCATTTTTTAAAAAAGAAAATGAATTGGAAAAACATGAAACTACATTTGAGTGGAATAGAAATAGAACTTGTTCTCTGAGGGAAAAGGTCCAAATTAACAACGATAAAAATCCCAAAATCTCAGCCTTGAGGACCAGATTCAAATGAATAAGAACTCTAGCTATGTATCATTAAGAAAACCCAGATACTGGAGAAAGGAATCCTTTGATTTAACTATCAGCTGCAAGCATAAAAACCACATGACCAAGTAATTCCATGGCGGGCTCTGAGACAGCAACTTCTAAAGCTGCCTGCAGTCCAGAGGTAGAACAGGAGGGACTAGAACTCTAGAACTGAAATGGTGGGGCCTTACAAGCCACTTAACCTCTCTATATCCCTTCTTCTAAACTAAGAGCAGTAGTATCTACCTTACAAGGCTGCTGTGAGAATTAGGGAGATATATGGTAAATTTAGCTTAGGTGAATTCATGTAAGGTAGAAAGGCAGGCAGGAAGAAGAGCCCCTTATCTATCCCCATAATCCCACATCATTTAAACTAGATACTGGCTTTGGCTCCAAATAAATGGAAGCCAGGATTTAAAATCAAGGAAAGGCTGGGCGCGGTGGCTCACGCCTGTAATACCAGCACTTTGGGAGGCCAAGGTGGGTGGATCACGAGGTCAGGAGATTGAGACCATCCTGGCTAACATGGTGAAACCCCGTCTCTACTAAAAATACAAAAAAAAAAAAAAAATTAGCCAGGCGTGGTGGCAGGTGCCTGTAGTCCCAGCTACTCGGGAGGCTGAGGCAGGAGAATGGCATGAACCTGGGGGAGACGGAGCTTGCAGTGAGCCAAGATCGCACCATTGCACTCCAGCCTGGGCAACAGAGCGAGACTCCACCTAAATAAGTAAATAAATAAATGCAAGGAAAAACAAACAGGTTAATTCCTGGATGTTGAGTATCAGAGTCCCCAAGTCCCACTGACTTCAGGGACTATGAGGGTAATTTTGACTCCCCACAATTTCACTTTAAAACCTAACCCAACCTATCCACCACCATATGCATATAACACTTGGCCTGGAGTGAAAACTCAATAAATGTCAGATACTGTAATACAATATACAAAATGCTTCACCAAAACCAGTGTGTTGGTAACACAGGAGCGGACTGCAGGCCAGCATGGTCTGATGGAGGAGACAGTGAGAAGGAGCCAAGGAATCAAGCGAACAGAAAGCAAGGTCCCAAAGACAGGCTCAAGGCCAAAGAAAGGGCTGACTTTCTGCTTGGGGAGCTTATGATGATACACAGGTTCCACGTCATTGTTTACAAGGAATGCTAACATCATCCTCTGCATAAAGTACATCCGGGACTTGCAAGATACTGACTCGGGCACTGCGTTTCCATAACGTGGCCCAAACTGAGCCCTCTACTGCTGCCTCCCAAAGGGGTCCACACACACAGGGGCTGACGAATAGAGTTCTATGTGGAAAGTTCCCAGCACACCAGGTCCAGGGGACCGTTGGGCACATGCTTGCTTCTCCCACACTAGCACACTCTAAGCATGAGGCCTGCAGTACCCGGGTTCCAACCCAATTGTTCAATTGTTGTTTTACCACACACGTGTATGCATGCACATACGTGCGCACGCACATACACACACACACACACACAGAGACACACACCCTTGTCTTTGCTGACTTTCTAATCAGGCCAGTTGAATAAGGTACCTTTAGGTTGAAAACTCACATATCAGTACTGGAGAGTGTAATAATTGCTCCTGGCTCTTCAATTCACTGAGTCACTTAGCATCTTTGAGCTCGTGCCCATGTGGAAGCAGCCTTGCATGTGAATACTAAAGCATCTATCCATGAATGAAGTACATCTGTAAGCACACAGACACAGATGTTTGTCCTGTCAAGCCAATCAAAGACCTATTAATAATTAAGGTAAAGAAAATACCAAAGACAGAGTAAGATGGCACTCTCTCACATGGTGGTGAGAATATATGTGTTCATTTCTTTCTGGAAAACAACCTAGCAAATGTTATCCAGACCTAAAAACGCTCACAGCCACTGATTCAGTAACACCTCTTCTAAGAATGCATCGCAAGACTAATGCAAAACACCATCAAGGATTTGTTTACGGAGCCACCACATGCATTATCAACAGTGAAAAAGCAGAAACTACACAATGTTTGTCGATAGAAAACTGCCGATTATATCTCCTTACAACAGGATAATGAGCTTCCACTTTCTTTTTTAACCTGTTTAACTGAGATATAATTCACATGCCACATAATTAAATTATTTAAAGTGGTTTTTCATATATCCACTAAGTTGGGTAACCACCACTACAATCTAATTTTACAACATTTTGCCTCCCCCCAGAAGAAACTCTGTACCCATTAACAGTCAATCCCCCGGCCCCCACATTCTAATTTCTCCACATCCTTGCCAACATTTGTAACTGTTAATTTGTTATTGTTCATCTTTTTGATAGTAGCCATCCTTGTGGGTGTGAAGTGGTATCACACTGTGGCTTCTGATTTGTATTCCCTAATGATTAATGATGTTGGCCATCTTTTCTTATATTTATTGCCCATTTGTATATTTTCTCTGGAGAAATATCTATTCGAACACTTTGCCCATTTTAAAATTAGGTTTGTCTTAATACTGAGTTGTACAAGTTCTTTGTATATACCAGATATGAGTCTCTTTTCAGATATATGATTTGCAAACATCTTCTCCCATTCTGCGGAATGTTTTTTCATGTTCTTGAGAGTATTATTTATAACACAAAAGTTTTCATTTTGATGAAATCCAATGTATCTATCCTTTGTCCCTTTTGGTGTCATATCTCAGAAACCATGGCCTAACCCAAGGTCATGAAGATTTCCTCGTGTTTTAAGAGTTTTATGATTTCAGCTCTTACATTTAGGTCATGATTCACTTTATCTTTTGTGTGTACGGAGAGGCAGGAGTGGAACTTCATCTTTTTGCATTTCAATATCTAATAACCGTCCCACGACTACTGGTTGGAAAACACAAATTTCCTCATTGAATACTCTTGGCATTTTTGTCAGAAATCAATTGACCATAAATATGAAGGTTTATCTTTGGCCTCTCAATTCTATTCCACTGATCTACATGTCTATCCACATGGCAGCATCATAGTCTTGATTAATGTAGCTTTGTAATAAATTCTGATACCAGAATGCGTGAGTCCTAATCTTTGTTTTTCTTTTTCAAGACTGTTATGGCTATTCTGGGTTCTTTTAATTCTCAAATGAATTTTAAGATAAGCTCGACAATTTCTGCTAAGAAGCCATTTAGGCTTTTCATAGGGACTGCACTGAATCTTTACATCAATTTGAGGAAGAATGCCACCTTAACAATATTAAGGTTTCCAATCCATAAACATGGGATGCCTTTCCATTTATTTAGATCCTCTTTAATTTATTTCAACAATATTTTGTAGTTTTCAGAGTGCGAATCTTGCACTTCTCTTGCTAAATTTATGTCTAAGTATCTTACTCTTTCTGATGTAAGTGGATTTTCCTAGTTCCATTTTTAAATATTTCATTGCAAGTGCATAAAAATGTAACTGATTTTTTATCTTGATCTTGCATCCTACAAACCTGAATTGGTTTATAAGCTTTCGTAGTTTTCTAGTGGATTCCTTGGGGATTTTCTACATACAAGATCCTGTCATCTACAAATAGAGGTAGTTTTATTTTTTTCCATTCTGGATGACTTTTGTTTCATTTTTGGGCTTAACTGCCTTAGCTAGAACCAATACTAAAATAGAAGTGGAGAAAGTAGACATCCATATCTTACTCCTGATCTTAGGGGAAAAACTTTGTCTTTTAAACTAAGCATGATATTAGTCACAGAATTTTCATGGAAGCCTTTATTAGAGAGGAAGTTCTCTTCTATTCCTAGTTTGTTGAATGTTTTTCTCATAAAAGGGTGTTGGATTTTGTCAAATGCTTTCTCCATATCAACTGAGATGATCATGTAGTTTTTGCCCTTTAGTCTGTTAATACAGTGTATTACAAGGATTGATTTTCAAATGTTGAACTACCCCAGCATTCCTGAAATAAATTCCACTTGTAATAATGCCTAATCCTTTCAATACGTTGCTAGATTCAGTTTGTCAGGACTTTGCTGAGGATTTTTAAGTCCATTGTGATAAGGAATATTGTTCTATAATTTTCTTTCCTTGTTATGTCTTCATCTCACTTTGGTCTCAGAGTAATACCGGCCTCACAGAATGAGGTGAAAAGTGTTCCCTCCTCTTCTATTTTTTGAAAGAGTCTATGAAGAAATAGTGTTAATTCTTCGTTAAACCTTTGATAAAATTCACAAGCGAAGTCATCTAGTCCTACGATTTTCTTTGTGGGGATTTTTGAAATTATTATTTCAATAATTAATACTCATTAATAACAAGTTAACATTCTTTAAATTATTGATGAAAATTAGTTCATTATTAATTTTAAATTGTTAATAATTAATTCAGTCTCAAAGAGAGACTTATTTGATGGAATTGGCTCACACAATGGTTGGGATTGGCAAGTCTGAAATCTGTAGGGTAAGCTAGCAGGCTGGGAACTCGGTCAGGATTTCCCATGATGCAGTCTTGAGAAGAATTCCTACTTCTTCAAGAAACTTCAGTCTTCGAGCTCATGGCCTTCAACTGATTAGATCAGGAGGCCCACCTACATTGTGGAGGGTAACCTGCTTTACTCAAAGTCCACCAATTTAAATGTTAATCACATCTAAAATACATCTACACTGCAGGTACAAATAGACCGGTGTTGGACCAAACAACAGGGCACCACAGCCCAGCCAAGTTAGCACAAAATTAACCATCATAGTCAATTTTGGCAATTTGTGTGTTTCTAGGAGTTTCTCTGTTTCATATACACTACCTAGTTTGTAGAATTTTTCGTA
Organism: Nomascus leucogenys; assembly: GCF_006542625.1. Classification (NCBI taxonomy): domain Eukaryota; kingdom Metazoa; phylum Chordata; class Mammalia; order Primates; family Hylobatidae; genus Nomascus; species Nomascus leucogenys. Next base: position 3,571,539 of record NC_044387.1, read on the forward strand.
GTATTACTTTAATGCTGTGTATTTCTAAAATTTCTCATGAATTTAGTAACTTGAGTTTTCTCTCTCTCTCTGGTCAGTCTAGCTACAAATCTGTTTCACTTATTTCTGTTCTAGTCTTCATTATTTTCTCCCTTCTGTTTTGGCTTTATTTTACCCTTCTTTTTCTAAGTTTCTGAAAGTGAATGATTTGAGATCTTTTTTAATATAGTCCTTTACAACTGTAAATTTCTCTTGGATCACTGCTTTAACTACATCCTGTAAGTGCTGATATATTGTGTTTTCATTTTCTTCATCCCACAGCAATTTCTAATTTCCCTTATGATTTCTTCTTTGACCCACTGGTTATTTAGGGCGTGTTCTAAAATGTCTACATATTTGTCGTTTTCTTCAAATTTCCTTCTGTTACTGGCTTCTAACTTAATGCCATTGTGGTCAAAGAATACGCTTTGTATAAACTCCATCTTCTCAAAAGTATTATGGCTTGTTTTATGGCCTAGCATATGGTCTATTCTAGAGAATGCTCCACAAGCACTTGAGAGGAACATGTATCCTGCTGCTGTTGGGTGCAGTGTTCTGTGGATATCTACTAGATCTAGTTGGTTTTCTGTGTTGTTTATTCTTCTAGTTTCTTGCTGATTTGTCTCATTTTTCTAGCCATTATTGAAAGTAATATGTTGCTACTTATAAAAAACATATTTTTTTAAAATGTTGAATGACACTGGAAAACGGTTAGATACTAAGCAAAAAGCAATATTGAAATATGCATGCATAATATAATAGCTACTATGGAAAAGAATCTACAGAGTAAAAGGCCAGAAAAAAATTAGCCAAACGTTCAAGTGACAGCTTCTGGGATGGCAAAGCCATACTGTTATTCAACTTTCCAATCTTTTAAACAGGAAGTACATTACCCTAATTATTTCCAAAATGTTTTTAACTAGAAAAAATGAATATATATGAGTCATGGGCAATGCAAAGATGTGGCACCTGCACAGTCAGTTCAGGGGCTGCAAAGCCAGCAACCTCCACTTTGCTATTCCACCCACGAGCAACCCCAGGGAGCTCTCGGCTTGTCTCACGTGGGTCTAGAACTGCCACAGAAAATGTGCTATGCTCAGATGCTTTGCTTTTTACCTTTCAATGTTTCTGAGATTAACTGTGAAGCACAAAAGCACCTAAACTACGAGGAACATTCAAGGAAGTCAGGCAAAGGATGTATTTGGCAGTAGCCTTGGTTTAGACAACACAAAAACAAGGTAGAGTGAAGTGAAATTTAAATGCAAACAATGGAAAGCTAAAACAAATCATTCTAAAGCTACAACTTATCAATGAGAAACTAGCACCAGCTCTTCTTTCCCTGACTGTCACTCAAAGCTCTATTAATATTCTGATAATGGAAATAGGCAAAAGAATGACTGTGCTGCCAAAATCCAGTGTGAGCATGTTCTCTGCGTTAGTCCTCTCATGTGTCCCACCGGCTGTGGGGATTTTACCTGCCATTCCGACAGCACACTAATCACAACTCTAGCAGTCCTCCAGCTCCAGGAGCCATACGCTAGAATGTCCTCTCTGGGTAACTACATGTTTAAGAGCAATCCATACTTTCAGAATCTAACTTACAAACAGGAATATAATTTTTTTTTTTTTTTTTGAGATGGAGTTTCGCTCTTGTTGCTCAGGCTGGATGGAGTGCAATGGCGCAATCTTGGCTCACTGCAACCTCTGCCTCCTGGGTTCAAGCAATTCTCCTGCCTCAGCCTCCCAAGTAGCTGGGATTACAGGCATGCGCCACCAGGCCCGGCTAATGCTTGTATTTTTAGTAGAGACGGGGTTTCACCATGTTGGTCGGCTTGGTCTCAAACTCCTAACCTCATGTAATCCGCCCACCTCAGCCTCCCAAAGTGCTGGGATTATAGGCGTGAGCCCCCATGCACAGCAAAATAAATATTCTTAATGTTCTTAAGTAAATGCACTGTTTATTCTAATCCCATTCACATTTGCTTTCAAGAGTAATTTAAGAGAAAATGACATAGAAAATCAAGTCAATTAGATATTAAACATACTGATGTTGAGAATCCATCGTAAAACACTCTTCACCTTCCAAAATGTGGTCCTATTGCTCCCCTGCAGCACAACCAACATCCAGTCACTCCGAGTTATCAGTCCAAAGGACTCACTCAGTCAAGACATCATCACTCCGAGTGATCAGTCCAAAGGACTCAGTCAAGACATCATCACTCCGAGTTATCAGTCCAAAGGACTCAGTCAAAACATCATCACTCCGAGTTATCAGTCCAAAGGACTCAGTCAAGACATCCAGTCACTCCGAGTTATTAATCCAAAGGACTCAGTCAAGACATCCAGTCACTCCAGTTATCAGTCCAAAGTACTCAGTCAGGACATCTAGTCACTCCGAGTTATCAGTCCAAAGGACTCACTCAGTCAAGACATCGTCACTCCGAGCTATCAGTCCAAAGGACTCAGTCAAGACATTATCACTCCGAGTTATCAGTCCAAAGGACTCAGTCAAGACTGTTTCTACATTTAAATAGCACGGAGGCATCAAAGATGGGGAGGGGGGCAAATACTTCTTTGTTTCTTGCTCTGCTAAAAATGCTTAAGCTAAAATACAATTTTCTGCTTAAACCGTGGAATTCAAGATGATGGAATAATGCTCCTTAATTCAAAATCAAGTTTAACATACTTAAAAGTAATATGACAGTCGCTGTTTGAGAAGTACAGGCTTTACTTAAAAATTACACCATGCCTAAAGGAAAGAAAAACTAAAAAAAAAATTCACCAACACTGGATGGTTTCAGAAATTATGCTACATGATCTCAATAGAATATTATGTACAGAAGGTAGAAATGATTTTTATACAGATTTCTTAATACAAGGAAAAGCCTATATTATAAGGTTAAATGGGAAAAAAAACAGGAAACAAAATGTTATAGATAATATGCACTTGACTATGTAAATACAATGCATAGAAAAAAACACTTAGAGGAAATACAGAAAACAGCTGCTTATGCACAGTGGTACGGCAGCTGCCTCATGGCCACACACAGGACAGTCACCCCTGAGTGAGCACTGAGCAGGCAAGTGCCCCGCACCCTGGCGCAAAGGACGGGCTGGAACCACAGCTCAGGCTCCAGGCTGGATGAGTCCTCCTTCCTCCCAGCCCAGACCTAGACAGTGGGACCCTAGCAGCCTAGAGAAGAGACCCAGGCTAGCTTCAAGGCCCAGCCCTGGGCGGGGCAAGAGATAGGGAAGGGCCAAGACTCACACTGCTTGCCACACAGAGGTGATACCGTGGTGCCACCCCCAGGGAACTGAAGCAGAGCGCAGGACTCTCCTCATGCAGATAGCCACTGGTCTCTTGGGAGCAGAGAAAGTAGGGAGACCCTTCTCCAGCTCCCCCCCGCCACCCCCCCGCAGTGTGGCTGTGTGGGGAGAAAGGATCTTAATCAAAGGGGAGGCTGCACAGTGAGGAGACAGGCTTCAATAAGGCTTCTTAACAGTGGGATGGCCAAGTATTTTAACTGCTTCCTTCATAACTTATCTATATTTTCCAGTATCTCTATACTGTTTCTAAAGCCATGTTTTTATATTACTCTGTAACACTGAAGGAACATACTTCAAAATAGTAAGAGCCAATTATGACAAACCCACAATCAACAGCACACTGAATGGGCAAAAGCTGGAAGCACTCCCCTTGAAAACCAGAACAAGACAAGGATGCCCACTCTCAAAACTCCTATTCAACAGAGTACTGGAAGTCCTTGCCAAAGCAATCAGGCAACAGAAAGAAATAAAAGGCATTCAATAGGAAGAGAGGAAATCAAATTGTTTGCAGTCAATATGATTCTATACCTAGAAAACCCCATAGTCTCTGCCCAAAAGCTCCTAGATCTGATAGCTTCAGTAAAATTTTAGAATACAAAAATCAATGTACAAAAAACAGTAGCATTTCTGTACACCAACAATGTCCAAGCTGAGAGCCAAATCAAGAATGCAATCCCATTTACAACAGCCACAAAAAGAATAAATACCTAGAAATACAGCTAACTAGGTAACATATAAGATCTCTACAACGAGAATTACAAAACACTGCTCAAAAAAATCAGAGATGAATATACAAATGGAAAACCATTCTATGCTCATGGATAAGAAGAATCATTATTGTTAAAATGGCCACACTGCCCAAAGCAATTTACAAACTCAGTGCTATTCCTATTAAACTACCAATAAATGACATTTTTTGCGGAATTAGGAAAAAAAACTATTTTTAAATTCACAAGTAATCAAAAAAGAACCTGAATAGCCAAAGCAATCCAAAGCAAAATGAACAAAGCTGGAGGCATTACAATATTCACACTTGTGAATATACTTGTGAGTATACTTGAAACTATACTTCAGGGCTACTTTAACAAAAACAGCATGGCACTGGTAACATGGCACAGTAACAAAAACAGACACATAGACCAATGGAACAGAAGAGAGAGCCCAGAAATAAAGCCACACATTTACAGCCATCTGATCTTCGACAAAGTTGACAAAAACAAGCAATGGAGAAAGGACTCCCTATTCAATAAATGATGCTGGGATAACTGGTTAGCCATACACAGAAGATTGAAACTAGACCCTTTTGTTATACCAAAATCAACTCAAGATAGATTAAAGACTTAAATGTAAAACCTAAAACTGTAAACATCCTGGAAGATAACGTAAGGAAATACCACTCCAGACACAGACCCTGGCAAAGATTTCATGACCAAGATGCCAAAAGCAATTGCAACAAAAACAAAAATTAACAAATGGGACTTAATTACACTAAAGAGCTTCTGCACAGCAAAGGAAACTATCAACAGAGTAAACATACAACCTACAGGAGAAAATATTTGCAAACCATATTTGCATACCATCACACACCAGTCAGAAAAACTATTACTAAAAAGTCAAAAAAAACAGATGCTATGAAGTACGTGATGCTAGTGAGAATGTAAATAGTTCAGCCACTATGGAAAGCAGTTCGGCAATTTCTCTAATAACTTAAAACTGAACTAGTGTTCAACCCAGCAATCCCACTATTGGGTATACACCCAAAGGAATATCAATCATCCTACCATAAAGACACATACACGTGTGTGTTCATCACAGCACTATTTACAATAGCAAAAAATATGGAAACAACCTAAATGTCCATCAGTGGTGGACTGGATAAAGAAAATGTGGTACATACACACCATGGAATACTACTCAGCTATAAAAAAGAACAAGATCACATCCTTTGTGGCAACATGGATGGAGATGGAGGCCATTATCCTAAAAGAACCAATGCAGGCACAGAAAACCAAATACTGCATGTTCTCATTTATAAGTGGGAGCTAAATACTGAGTACACATGGACCCAAAGAAGCAAACAACAGACACCAGGGCCTGCCTGAGGGTGGCGAGCGGGAGGAGGGTGAGAATCGAGAAACTACCTCTCGGGTACTACACTTATTACCTGTGTAACTAAATAATCTGTACACCAAACCCCTGTGACTCACAATTTACCTATATAAAAAACCTGTACATGTACCCTTGAACCTAAAATAAAAGTTAAAAAATAATAATAATAACATAGTGGCCGGGCACAGTGGCTCATGCCTGTAATCCCAGCACTTTGGGAGGCCCAGGTGGGTGGATCACTTGAGGTCAGGAGTTCGAGACCAGCCTGGCCAACATGGTAAAACCCCGTCTCTACTAAAAATACAAAATTTAACCGGGCATGGTGGCACACACCTGTAATCCCAGCTACTCAGGAGGCTAAGACAGGAGAATCGCTTGAACCCAGGAGGCAGAGGTTGCAGGGAGCCGATATCGCACGACTGCACTCCATCCTGGGCAACACGGTGAGACTCCATCTCAAAAAAATAAATGAATAAATAACATAATGTTAACTTCAAAAAATAAATAAAAATTACATATTGTTTCAATGTTTAAACAAATATTAATAAAGTGCTCTATAAACACAAAAACTTTCTGCAGGGATCCAGTTCAACAGAGTTTCTCCAATCCACGAAGCTTCTCTGTGCAAAGTATGACACATGCATGCAACACAGTCCCCAGATTCGAGGAGCAGCGAATCTACCTGGGAGAGGTACAACAGGAAAAAAGAAAACAGAGCACACATCAGGAATGAAACAATCACAGCCTCCATGAGTTTTAGAGAATATATGGAAATTTTACCTTTCCATATATCCGTTCTAAAAAGTTAAGGTGTAATTGTCATAGGACATGACTAAATGATTATTAGAATGGGAGAATACCCAGCTTTGAGCTAGGCACAGTGGCTCGTGCCTGTAATCCCAGCACTTTGAGAGGCCAAGGAAGAAGAATTCCTTGAGTCCGGGAGTTTGAGAGCAGCCAGGGCAATATAGCAAGACCCTGCCTCTACAAAAAATAAAAAATTAGTCAGGCATGGTGGTGCATGCCTGTAGTCCCAGCTACTTGGGAGGCTGAGGTAGGAGCATCACTTAAGCCTGGGAGGTTGCAGCTGTCACGAACCACGATAACGCCAGTGCACTTAGCCTGGGCAATAGAGCAACACTCTGTCTCTCTCCTTCATTCATACATACATACATACATACATACATACGTACAAACACACACACACACACCTGATACTCAGCTTTAAGCCTAGAAGAAAACATCAGCGTGTGCATCCATTTTAAGGGGGTTAAACAGTTGCCATAAAGGTTCCCTCTTATGACAGGGAATTTGGCACTGGGCACGAAGGCTGTCAACACTGCAGGTGTGGGGAAAACAGCAGCACCAGGGAATTTATTTGTCTTTACAAATGATTTCTACAGTCAACATCCCTTCTTATCTGAGTTTTTATCACAGTTTGAGAGTAAGAGGCAGAACTCAATCTCTTTAAATTAATATAAGATTCAGTAAAGTCTACAAAAAAAAAAAAAGAGTGAAAGATAATGACAAGTGTTGACCAGGATGTGGACACTCCTGCAGGAATAGGAAACATACGCTCCTCCCACAATGCTGTGGGCAGGGAAAATGGTGGCACCACGTGGGAAAGCAGTCCTCAAAAGGTTAAACAGAGTTACCATGTGACCCAGTAATTCTCCCAGTTATATACCAACAGAAATGGAAACACATACCTACACGAAGACTTGTACATGAATACTCATAGCAACGTTATTCCTTGGTCAAAATATTAGTCAAAAATGGAAACAATATTAGTCGAAAAATGAAAACAATCCAAATGTTCACCAACAGATAAGTGGAGAAACACAACGTGCTGCGTCCATACCCGAGGACGTTACCTGGCTATGGAATGAAGGAAGTACTGATTCACGCTGCGTGGATGAACCTTGAAAGCATGATGCCGAGTGGAAGAAGCCAGACACAAAGGGCCATGCACCGTGTAATTCCACTCACGTGAAATGTCCAGAAGATGCAAACCCACAGACACAGAAAGCAGATGAGAGGCTGCCTGGGGCTAGTGGACAAGAGAAGAGGGAAGGATGGGGAGTGACTGCCAATGGGTATAGGATTTCTTTTGGGGATGATGAAAATATTCTAAAAACAAATGTGCTGATGGTTACACTACTCTAAATATTCTAAAAATCTTTCAACTTTACACTCTCAGTGGGTAAAAGTTATGGTTTCTACACTGAATCTCAATAAAGCTGTTTTTAAGCAGCAGCAGTAAGTGCAGCTGCATGGAGGTTGGGAGTGGGTGGGGGATAGAAGGAAGGAGAATGGTGACTGCTGGAGTCAGATGACGGGCATGCGGGTTCTTCGGACAATTTTGTTGACTTTGTATTTGAAACTTTCCATCATAAAAAATTATTTAAAATAAAGCTGCAAGAGGCTGTGGTCCACTGACTGCAATCTTCCCCCAGCACAGACACACTCAGGCCCCCATTTCTGAGGGAGGGCAGGGAGCTGATGTGACAGTTTGCTTGCCACTATTCTTCAGCCTGTTTTTGGCAGGTCACTAGCAAGATCCCCACTATCAAATGCTTTGACCAATTTTCAGTCTCCATCCCTGTGAGCTCTGCTGACCACTCCCTCCTTCCTGAAGTTGTCCCCTCCCTTGATTTCTGATACCTCAGGCCTGGCCTTTGTCCTCCCTCTGAAATCACTTCTTCTCCATTTCCTTACCACACCGCCATAGCTCTCCCTGGGGCACACACTGGTCTGGCAGCCTGCATGCACGCACACACCCTCTTCCTTGCCTCCTGTCTCCACCCACATCTTCTCCAGGCCCTGTGACTCATGGGTGGCAAGGGTGTGGCCGATGGAGGACGTTGCTGTGTGGGTTCCAGGAAAGCTTCCGAAAACACATGGGCTCAGCTGACACGTGCTTTGGCCTCGGCCCTGAGCCCTGCACCATCTCCCTCTCTCCAAACCTAGGACAGGGACCCAGCAGAGGAAAGCCACAGGCAGCAACAAGGAAAGTGACAGTACGATGATCACAAGAGCGACACATACTGGACACTTCCTCGTTCCAGATCTGGTTCTAAGCTGTTTTTGCCTCACTCAGTCTTCACACCAACCAAGAGACTGGTGCCATGACGATCGCCATTTCCCGTCTACTGCAGGGATCACTGAGGCCCCAAGGCCATCTGCAGCTCTTCAGGAGCAGCGCCAAGATCTGGACCCCAGCGGTCAGGCCCCAGAGCTGCAGTGCATCCTTCACAGATCCCAAAGGCGGCCCTCAGCAGCAGGAGCCACCTGGACTTTCAACGCCCAGACTCCTGCATGGGAGAGCACCATAAATCTCTCTGTAGGACAGCCCCATTGCCAGCTCCTCGAGTCACAGACAGTCACACCTCAGAGACCCCTGACACATCAGAGAGCCGCTGGATCCTGTGACCCGCTGCACTCCACTCTCCCCAGACACACACATCCACAGCCACAACTGTCAGCAGCCATTTCCAGGCCGACAATTTCCAGACTAACCTCCACTGCAGATCTCCTGCCAAGGCCCGGATCCCAACAGACTCTTCTACTTGATCACTGCCGACAAAGCACGCTCAGCACATCCTAAATCAGAACCCCATCCCGCCTCCTCAACCCGCTCTTTCTACTCCACGTCTCATCCTGGTAAACAGCATCACGCCCCTCACAGGGCCAGGAATCTAGGAGGTCACTGGATTTTTCCTTCTCATTCATGCTCCCCTCCGCTCACACCAAGCTACCTTGGTGCCCTCACAGCAGCCTATTTGACATCCAGGACCAGGCCCTCCTCTCGGGCCCAGTCCTCCCTCAGCGAGTCTCCTGCCTCCACCTGCCTCTGGTCTGGGCCCGCTCCTGTGCCCCTCAGTGTCTCTAGACCAGGTGTCGCTCCTCTGCTGTTATAAACGCTAAGATGCTCTGGACCCTATGTTATTCTCATCCTAGACCTACCTTCTTCCGTGGCCTGAACTAAGTCCAAAGTAGCATGTGCCTTGCTGTTTCCTCTCAATTCCAAAAGATTAGACTGAGAAGTATGTCTTCTGCCTGTTCCTGGGTGTCGTCTCTAATGAGTGTGCTAACTGGAGTCTCCTCCACACTCTGCCCGCCACGTGGGTCAAGGACACAATCTGCAAGAACAAGCACCCACGCTCGGCTCTGATCTGGAATGGGCACACACAAGCTTTAGCAAATTTATCCCTATGTGCTTCTAGTTTCTTCCCCACTCCCTAAGGCTTCAACCTCTGAAATTTATGAGCTGCGAAACCTTCCTGGCATAGAGAACTTCTCCGTGTTCGATCTCCCCCTCACATTATACCCTCTCGCTTTATTTTCACTTGTAGAGTTTTCTCCCCAAGCTTCGGTGATGTCGAACTGGCTGTATTTACTGGACTTCACTGTCTTCACATGCTTTGCATACGACTGCCCCTGCCTCTGAGGTCACAAAAGATCGCTTGACCTCTTTCTCCAATGACAGGCACCTCCAGGGCCTGGGCGAGACTGGTGGGTGCCACTCAAACAGAGGTTAGTTACAGATTTGTTTCCCATTTGCTTGGAGAGGCTGAGGCTAGCACTAGTGAGGAGTGTGCAAGTGGGTTTGTGTCTCTGCATGGTTATGTGTGTGTGTCCGCATGTGCCTGCACACCTGTGTGCACAGCATGTGTGTGTGTGCAAGTGCATGCGCTAAACATGCATTTACAGACTCTGCATCCATCAACAGCAGGACCAAACTGCCCTTCCCAAATAATGGCAAGCTCCACGAGACCTGGGGTGCATACCATGTGTTCCTGACTCAGGCTGGCAGTGTCCTGGCACCCACAGAGACGCATCGAACCCTGACCCCCCTCTGAGCACACCTCCACACAGCTTGAGCATGGCTCCCCCAGTACAAACTGTTTCTCTGACTCTGACATCCTGGCCAGCCTCCCGCTGAAGACGAACATTCTCCTCTGTGCTGGGAAGCAGTTCACCTAATCGACTGGTCTGCCTTCAGACCAGGTCCTGTGTGTCAACCTCAACCAGGGCAGCTCTCACTAGTTGCTTAGCAATGAGGCAACCTCCTATGAAATCATAACTGGAAACAAAGTGTCAGAGGGGTTGCAACACAATTCACTACATGCATATGTCCTCATCCTCAGGGGCTAATCTGTCCTCAGGTAAAGCTCATCTCTCCAGATTACAGCAAGGATGGGAATCTGAAGCCCACCACATCCTTCTTTCCAAGTCAAAGAAGGTAACACTGAGAGGGCTCTGAGTGCCAGCACGTGCAGAGTCAGAACCTCCCACTGACAGCCAGAATGAGGAGCCACTCCCGGAGAGCTGCTCCCACTCAGGACCAATGCCATGCTCCAGGATTCCCACCTCCCGTGGAACCAGTGGGAGCATGTGGCAGGCCAGGAGCCGTGGATCTTTAAAGGCTCTGGACACATGGTGAACACACATCCCCAGAAAGAGCCCAGCTCCCACTCAGGCATCACAGATCTGTCTGCTGTTGCCTGAAAGCCCCTGGAGAAATCCTACACCCCGGGGATTTCTTAAACCTTCAATTAACTGGGATGCTATCCTGTACTTCAAAGAAAGAGGAATATCCAAGTAACAACACAAGCTCATCCCCAGAACCAGGCCAGCTGCAGCTCTCAGGAGGTAGCCACACCCAGGCCGGTGCTACAGGCAGCTGCACCAAAGGTGTATGAGCGGTCACATGATAACCTGAACGCTGAGGCCCAAGGACTGGCAGGTGCTCAGGTGTCGAAACCACAGAATCCCATTAGCAGGCTCTATCCTCTGAAGGAACAGTGAATCTTGAAGATCTTCACTAAGCAGAGCATCTGAGGTTTACCGGCTTGAAGACCCAGCAAACTAAGAGTTCAGCAAACCAGAACAGCCTCTCTGGAGGGCACCCGTGCCTCTGCCGGTGCTGGAGCCTGCGGGTCCCTGGTCTATGAGCTTCCCCAGAAACCCTCCAATCTCATCCACGCAGCTGCCAGAATGAATGTTCAAAGACAAGAACCTGAGCACAGTGGCTGGGGGTTTCGCACGCCCCTGGGACTAGACCCCAAGATTCTCCTTCTCAGCACCGCAGCCCAAGCCGCCCTGCCCTTCCTCCCAATGCCACTACTTGTCATTGCACCTTGGATTCCAGGCCAGCCCTCCTGCTGCTCTCTGAATGCCCGGCCTCAACCTAGCTCCTCCTCATCCCGTGAGACACGGCTAAAACGTCACCTCACCCTGGAGGCCTCTCTTGACCCCTATAAGGGGACAGGTCCTTACAGCAGCCCAGGCTTCCTCTTGATAATGTGAATGTTAATTACTTTAATTAAGACTTTAAATTACTCATCTAAAATCTGTCTTCCGTGCTACAACCACAAACTCCAAGAGGGCAGGGATCAGGCTTTCCTTGTTCTCCTGCCCCGCTCCCACAGCACAGGGCCAGGAAATGCTCTGTCAACACTGGCTGCATTGAACTGAAGTCATCTCCCCACCCAGCACTCTGCATCCACGAAGGGCTGCATGAATGACTAAACTTCGGCCCCATAAGGAAGCTGGATAGCACATCACACAAGTTCAATGCTTCTTTACAACATAATGAAAGACGGACTTGGACTATACTAATGAACATTCCCCAAACCTAGGAAGCTAGATCTAAAAAGGACTACAAATGCAATAATCACATGTGAAATCTGGGACCAAACTTCTTTTTTTTTTTTTTGAGACGGAGTCTCATTCTGTCACCCAGGCTGGAGTGCAGTGGCGTGATCTTGGCTCACTGCAACCTCCGCCTCCCAGTCTCAAGCGATTCTCCTGCCTCAGCCTCCCGAGTAGCTGGAACTACAGGTGCATGCCACCACGCCCAGCTAATTTTTTGTATTTTTAGTAGAGACAGGGTTTCACCATGTTAGCCAGGATGGTCTCAAACTCCTGACCTCATGATTCATCCACATCAACCTCCTCAAGTGCTCGGATTACAGGCATGAGCCACAGCGCCCAGACGAAACATTTTTATATGTCCACTTAACAGTTGACCGACAGAAATAAATGGTATGTTTTACACAGATGTTCGAAAGTGACACCGTATACCCAATGTGTAGTCGTGTTCTGATATGTGCATACGTGTGTGCACGTGCCTGCGTGGGTGACAGGGATGCAGGAAGGACGGGGATGCAGGAAGGCAAGAAGAGTGTCTCTGAGCTCATCTGAAGACACCACTTATAGGACACAAATTCCATTTTCTCCAGGCTTTCTTTCTTCTGGACAGTTAACATCGTGGTCATGCCCCTTCATCCTGTCTTGCAGATAATCAGGCAAATGCATTAAGAATCGCTTAAGTCTTACAACAGAAGTTAGTGGTAAAGTAGTTAAAACAAACTTATTTACCACATTAATTAAATGGTCTATTTAACATGGAATATCAATTCTCTAATCACATCTCAGTTGAACTTCTCCTTTCAATTAACAACTCTGAAGTCTACTGACAGAGGTCCTACTGTTCTAGGATCATTAAGAGCATTTTCATTATCTGTCAAATGAGGGGTAAGAGGCAGAAAAGCAAGCACCCTCAGGAGCAGCCTCTCCTCTACTTAAGAGATGATTAGGGAGTGAGCCGCAGCAGCACTCATTAGTTGCTTAGCAATGAGACAACCACCTATGAAATCATAAATGGAAACAAAGCGTCAGAGGGGTTGCAATACACTACGTGATATGTCCTCATCCTCCGAGGATAATCGGTCCTCGGGTAAAGCTCATCTCTCCAGATTACAGCAAGGATGGGAATCTGAAGCCGACCAGAACCTGGAAAGGCTAAAAACACCAGGTAATAAAAACAGGCGAGCACCAAGTCCAGAAGCCTTGCAGGAAGACAAAACCGGGTTTAAATTAAAATGCTGCGACTAAACAGTAAAGTCCCCTCTTTCCTATTTATTTTTTATTCATAGATGCATCAAAAAGCAGATCCTCACTTTTATTGTCAGAGGTTTTAACTTAAAACATATTCAAAACAGATTAAGTTATATTACAGTTGATTGTGATAAAGGAAAAATATGCAGTACTTAAAGAGAAACAGCAAAAAGAAAATAGCCCAATCTAAACCGCTGTTCTAATTAATACTCTCATAGAACCAAATGTTACTAGTATAGCAAAAGTAGAAAAGTGATGAAATGCCACAGAAACGCAATTAAAGAAGATTTGATTTTCAGCTTGTAAGCAAAATATGTGAGTGATACTCTATCACCTTAACCTTATCCATTTAAATTCAAACCACTGACTGGGCGTGGTGGTTCACTTCTATAATCCCAGCACTTTGGGAGGCCAAGGTGGGCAGATCACGAGGTCAGGAGTTCAAGACCACCCTGGCCAACGTGGTGAAACCCCATGTCTACTAAAAATACAAAAATTAGCCAGGCGTGCTGGTGCATGCCTGTAGTCCCAGGTACTCAGGAGGCTGAGGCAGAAGAATCACTTGAACCCGGGAGGCAGAGGTTGCAGTTAGCCGATATCGCGCCACTATACTCCACCCTGGGAGACAGAGCAAGACTCCATCTCAAAATAAAGATAGATAAACAGATAGATAGACAGACAGACTGATTGATTGACTGAACCATTAAAGCCAGTACTGTGATGGCCTTTAGAATAAACTACACTCCCCAGATATATTATCTATCTTCAAATATTGTTAAAAAGAAGATATTAATCATTATAACTGCAACTTAATGTCTTCAGTAGTTGAGCATGTGGATTAAAGACATTTTGGAAAGCTGTTGTTGATGAGAAAACTATTATTCTCTAATATTACCTATTATTAATAACATTAAACTTAGTAGCAATTTTCAATATTGTTATAAATACGCATAGTAACACACAGCAAGTCCACTAAAGTTCACGTTTAACGTTTGTGAGAAATCTTACCTAAGTATTCACAAATGAAGACCACAAAGAAAGGAGTGACAAGATCATTTATCCCCTGAACGTATCCACTGGCTGGGTGGCGGATCGCCCATATGAACAAGATCCTTTCAAAAATCTGAAAGAAAACAGAACAGGTGGTAAAGCAAAAAATAAACATGGCAGAAACTTTAAAATGAAAGCATTCTATTACTTAAAATGTATATTGTATTTTTTCATTGTTCCTAATATTAAGATACAAATATAAACAAATATCAATTGCTTTTTTTTTTTTTTTTTGAGACAGGGTCTTACTCTGTCGCCCAGGCTGTAGTGCAGTGGTGTCACCTCAGCTCACTGCAGCCGCTGCCTTCCAGGTTCAAGCAATCCTCCCACCTCAGCCTTCCAAGTAGCTGGGACTACAGGCACGCGCTACCATGCCTGGCTAATTTTTGTATTTTTTGGTATACACAGGGTTTCACCACGTTGGCCAGGCTGCTTGTGAACTCCTGACCTCAAGTGATCCACCCGCCTCAGCCTCCAAAGTGCTGGGATTACGGGCATGAGCCACCACGCACGGCCCTTACGATAACTGAAACTTGATTTAAAAAAAAAATTAACTATTTATTGTCTCACAAGCAATGTGCAGCATTTCACCAGCCCCTGGCTCAGTCCGTCCCTGAGCTGGCTCTCACAGCAGAAGCTCTCTGCTCCTCCACACCCCGCGGGCCACCGTGCAGCAGCACCTGGCCTATCAATGGAGACTTCCTCAGGGAGGGAGGCATGGATGAGTGAGCAGGCGAGCAGATGAGTGGATGGACAGGTGGGTGGATGGATGCTCTAAATTTCTCTCATAAACAGATTTCTTTAAACCTTTGAAAAGTTATCACCATTCAACAAGACAAACTTAAACATCTTCCATCACTTACAAAATCTTAGCAGGCATTTAGGTACCCAGGCCAGGCATGCAGGAGTCATCCCGGCATCCTCCCTTCCAATACTCTCAATATATTCAGTTGGTCCCTCTCTCCACCATCTCCCACCCACTCGCTCCCATCTTCATTCATAAGGAGGGTTTTATTATACCAAGGTGCGACACAATCCTATCACCCACACCATACACGTGCACGTGTGCACACCTGGCTGAAGACCTCTGCATGCTCCTCACCTCCCACGGACAGGGCCCCCACCACCACCAGCACAGGCCCAGTGCAGTAACCCCGGCCCCTCAGTCTGGTCCCTGCCCCAGGGTCTCCCCAGCCAGCACCCACATTGTGGCTGTACTGAGCTACAGCATTCTTCCCCAACTGAGCCTGCCAGCAATCAGCCCATACTCCTACCGCTGCCTGGAAAGCCTGCCACGCCCGCACCCTGAGTCTCGATCCCCTGGCTTTCAGGATTCACCTTAAGCACCACTCCCTCCGTGGAGACTCTGCTGCTGCCTGTTCCCTCCCCACTCTATTTCTGGAAGAGCCAACCACTCCCTACTTTGTGGCCCTCTAGTTCCCACTCCTCTCCACTGGGTCACTGGCTGAGGGCTCCAGCCTGACCTTCGGGCTGCCTGCCAGCTAAGGCCGGGTCCAACGGCTCTGTCCAGGCCCGTCCATACAAACAAGGCGCAGGAGGTAGACTTCAGGAACACACGCTCCGTCAGATGGATGAATTACATCACTTCCATACAAACTCAGCCCCACAGAGCTAACTACACCCGCACCCTGGGGAGTCAATCCCTTCCTACACTGCCTACAATCCTAAATCTTACTGGGCTTGGTAGGCTCCATCCCCAAAATCACCATCAACCCGGGACCTACAAAGGAGGGACCTGGGGCCGATAGGTGAAGTCCCTCAACCCAAGGAGCCTATCTAGAGTGGCAGGACCAGCCCTAAAGTCCAGGCCCCGCCCTATCCCCACGCTAGCATGCAGTGCACACGGCTGTTCAGATGAGTAACAGAGCCACCTAACACAGCAGGCACCTGAGAGACGCCAGTGGAATGAAGAATACATTTGCACATATATATTCATACACGCTTTTCATTTTCAGTCGACAGCTTTCTAGAGAGAACTGAATATTTAACATCAAAGACCAAACCCACTCAACAACACAGTGCCATTTAAGAATTTCTCATGTACCAAAGCTTAGCAAATGATGCGAATGCTATTTAACTGAGCTGCAAGTAGTGGCCAGAGGAGCCGTGTGGGGCCAGAGGGAGATGAAGAAGCAGGGCAGCAACGCTTCAGCCAACAGTGCTGCACCACGAGTCACCAACGCAGCCCTAGCCCTGCCAAGCCCCTGGGGCATGAAGGAAGCCCAGGGGACAGCGTGTGACTAGAAGACAGGCAGGCTGGGTCCCTGAAGGCAGGCACGCGGCACGGGGCACGGGTCCAGCTCAACAGCCTTTAGGTTCACTCACCAGCAAGTCTCTGAGGGGCCTCTGAGCCCCCAAAAGGGTCAGACACAGGGGGCAGAGGGGACAGGGGCCACACGAGAACAGGAGCAGCAGCAATAGAAGGAAAAAGGAATGACACAGAGGCGGTGACTCCACGGAAGCTGACCACACAGAGTTAGGAAGAAATGGGGAAACTGCCCAGCACCTCCTAACCAAGAAGGCCCAGGGTGCCTGAGGCCACTGACATCCCTCCACGTATGTCCAGAGGACCGCAGCAGCCAGCAGCCACCGGACCCAGCTCTGTCGCCACACGGCGTCCTCTACAGCCCAGCGAACAGGCAGTGCAGCACCCCAGGAGCATGCACCCTGGACAGAGGGAGTCAAGGCAGGCACCGCCCAGAGCAGGGGGCAGTCGCACTGCAGGGCTGGGTGTGAGTGTGTGTGTGTGGGTGTGTGTGTGTATGTGTATAGGAAGAATTTAGGCAGTGGAGCACCCCCACCATTTAACAAGGCCCCTCACTTTCAGAGGGCTTGTCTCACACATGCACGCACGCGCACACATAAACACACACTCTCTTAAGGCTGTATCTACTCATAAGCATGAATGCAGTACTTTCCTCAGCAGCCTAAGTGCTGGATAAAACCAATTTGGCCAATAGGACATACCCAACTTCACCCAGGGAGGATGCCGAGGGGAGCCCAAGTCCTCTCGGCACAACAAGCTCCCGGGCTCTGCG
Organism: Nomascus leucogenys; assembly: GCF_006542625.1. Lineage (NCBI taxonomy): Eukaryota > Metazoa > Chordata > Mammalia > Primates > Hylobatidae > Nomascus > Nomascus leucogenys. The sequence goes on from NC_044387.1 coordinate 3,589,007, forward strand.
GAACATGAAACAGGCTGCTGCAGGGGGAAAGATCTGAGCGGGCCAGAGCCCCTGACTCAGTTCCACAGCAGAAGCCCCCATGAAGCCGCATCTCTGAGCTGTACCTGAGACAGACCGAGTTCTGCCTGAGCACAGCCTCGGGAGAGACATGGGATGCACTATGCACTACGGGGCAAATCAGTAGCACCAAACAGGCACAGCAGGAGGTGGCTAAGCCTTCGGTTAGCAAACAAACAGTGCTGAAGCACCTGCCAAGTGAGTGCCCTTTCACAGGCAACCCAAAGACCCAGCAATTACCTTCTTCCCCTCATTCAAGTCAGGACAGAGGGCCTCTGCCCACCCAGACTCCGGGACGCTCCGCACCAGCCTGGGTAGTAAAACAGCACGCTTGTATTACTTTGAGGAAAAACGGAGAATTCCCATTTCTTATTGACTGAAGAAAGCTATCAGTCAGTCCAAATTCTTCAGATTTAACTCAGCTTGATGTCCGCCGTCATCCAACTAACATGTAAATAAAGGACAGCCAGCTCGAGCACTGAACAAAAATGACCTTTAACGTGGCAAGCAGTCTGAAACAGTGAAAAGCGGGTGTCCCGTGGAGGCGTGTGACACTGCACACAAAGCCTGGCTCTGCCACTAAAGGCACACGCTTTTAGGCCACTGCTCCTGAGGCCCACCCCTTAGAGAATCCCAGGGAGACCTATGGACCCCACATGCCATCACCACTACAGCAAACCCCAGATGGGTGTGGCATGCAACCCCTTCCCCCCACTCCACTGCCACAAGCCTGACCACCATCACCTTGTGCCTGGTCTGCAGTGACAGTCTCCCGGCTGGTCTTCCTGCTAACACCCCCACGCTCCACATCCCACTGAGCAGCAGAGGTTGCTGCTAAAAATGTCAGGTCACACCATCCATCCCTCGTGGCTTCCCAAGACCCTGACAAGACAATGCACTCCTGAGCATGGCTTCAGGTGTGTGCCTGGCCGCTCCCTGCTCTCTGGCCTCCTCACCAGCAATGGGTGCTCTCTCACCAGGCCCAGCCACTCTGTGGCTGTCTCAGGGCCTTTGCACTGCTGCTCTTTCCACCTGGAATCCCCATCTCCCAAACTTCCCACGGCTCCCACGGTGTTCCACCCAAGTCTTAGTTCACATGCATCTCCTCAGAGACAAGCTCCTCTGCCGCCTCCCTACCCAAAGCAGCAGCTCCTCCACCGCGCTGCCCCGGCTCTGGCCTGTGGCTATCGCCCAGTTCAAGGTGGGTCCGTGGGAAGGGTTTCCTCCACCCACTTTACAGCAGTGCCCTCAGTCCTACATGGCCAACACAGAGGAGGACTGGGAAGCTCTTTGCGGCTGAATGGAGGCACGGATGGTGGAGCGAGGATGGTGCAGCTGCTCCCTGGTGCCCTGCATGTGAACCCTCCTCTTCCTCCCTTCTCCAGGTTTTGTGCCATTGGCAGGGCCTGGGCTCATTCTGGCGGTCTGTGTGGACAGATAATGAATGCCATGGGTGCCTGTCTGGTTTTGTGATCAGCCTCTCCCATCTGTTTCCTCTACCAGGCAATGCTGCAGCCTGGCACTTCAAACGTCAACCAGTCAGGACCTCAGGGCCCCCACCTGTCTGAGTGGGAAAATGCACAGAGAGGAAGGGGCAGAAGTAACTCCGCTGAAAGGGACAGGGAAGATAGAAGCACTTGGTGAAGGGAGACTGCAGAGAGGTGACGGGAAGAGAGGGTGGTGAAAGCTGAGGAGGGAGGAGGAGAGGAGCCTTCTATGCAGAGAAAAGAGCATGTGTGCAGACACGGAGAAGAACACACGCACACGCACACGCACACAAAGAAGAGCACACACATGGAGAAGAGCACACACACGTGGAAAAGAGCACATGCACACAGAAGAGTACACACACACAAAGCGTGCAGAGAAAAGCCCATGTACACAGAGAAGAATGTAAGTGCACCAATCTACACACACAGAGAAAAGCTCATGTGCACACATGAAAAGCTCATGCATAGAGGAGAGCACACGTGCACACATGAAAAGCACATGCACACATATACACACGCAGGAAAGAGCCATGTACACACACAGAGGCACAAGTGCACATACACAAAAACACACACATGCACCTAGAGCGTACACACATACACACACAGCTCAGGGTCTATCTGGGACACACACACAGCCACGTGCCAGTGAAACAGCTCAGGGTCTATCTGGGAAGTACATGTGGCTGAGAAACGGAGCAAGCAGCCTTTCCTTAGTGACTTGCTCGTAGGTGGAGAGCTGTTTCTTTTCTCCCTGAAAAGCCTTCCTATTTCCAAGCCTTCCTATTCAAAGGATCTGGGATGGAGAGGCCCTGCCAGATGAAACGCACGGTGCGTGCTCCTGCATCTGCCATCAGCGCAGAGTCTCTGCTACTAAGAGGAGGCCTGAGCGTCTTTCCTGCTCAGGGATGTGCTGCCTGCAAGCTGTGTTCAGGCCCACCATCCGCACTGTACACAGTGGCGCCCAGGCGGCTCACCTACCCTAAATGCACGCCAGCCTCGCCAATTAAATCACTGCCACAAACCGCGCAGAGCTGTGCAGCCCCTCCCCAACATTTATTCTGGGCAGGCTCTCCTTGCTCTCCATGTAATTACGGATCTAAACTCACCTTCTGGCTGCTTATCTCCCTCCAACGATAGCTATTAATTTAGAAAGTAAGAAAACATATATGATTTACATTTTTGGGGGTAGCAGCAGGGAAGAAAACGTAAATAACTTGCTTGAATTTCCTGCAGCTGCCCTTTCTCCCATCACTGCTGTGCTGAGGGCAAACCAAGAACCAAGATGGCTCCATCCTTGACTAAGCCAAACGCAGGTCGCAGGTCGCAGGTCGCAGGTCCCAGGCGCCCTGCACATGGCTGAGAGACTAACGTGAGCCCCACCTGCCTGCAGTTGGCCCTAGCTCAACTCACCCCAGCTGCAGGACTTTCCACCACCCACCAGGAAATTGCAAAAGGGGCAGCCATCCCACCAACGCGGCAGACAGAAACCCATGTCTCAAAATGCTACCGCAGATCAGCCTTGTCTAGACTCTGAGGAGGAATATCCCCACCACCTACAATAATGGAAACAAGGTTCCATAAACAAGAGAATGTCTGGGACACTGGAAGGTCATGACCCCAGAAGGATGGAGAAGGACCACTGATTCCTGCCCGCCCACAGGTTGAGGAACAGCCTGCGGGAAACCAGCAAGGCAGGGGGAAGCTTGGCCCCTAGGTTCAGGACATCCCTGGCCATGTCCCAGAGGCTCCCTTGGCCCCAACTTCTGGGACCGCTGGCCCTCGAGTGTCCGCCTTGAGAGACCCACTCAGCTCAGTCCCCAGAGGCCCTGCCTGTCCCCCATCCACCAACCGACTGCAGACTCCTCTTCCGGCGCCCACCCCGTGCCCTCCTTCCCAGGGCTAGCTGCAGGGCTGGAAGCTAAGGATGCTGGCCCAGGGGATGGCTACTCAGGACACCCTGCACGGACCCAGATCAATATGCTGCTTTACCAACTTGCTCACGAAAGGCTCTGAGCAGAGGCGACAGTCACAGACCCGGAGCTCCTCTTCATGCTGGCAAGCTGTGAAGCCAACTCACAGGATGACTGTCTCCATCGGAAAAGAGAGAGGCCTCCTCCAGGCCCGGGCTTCCCTTTCCTTGCGGCTGCTGTTGTTTTCACTGACTCATTCCTTTTTATCTTTTTGTCTTAAATCACTTCGTATGAGTTATGCTGGTGTTTTGAAATGGCAAAAACTAGTTCTAATCCCAAAGTAATTTAGTATCATTTTAAAAACTCCTTCCCAAATCACCTGATTTGTATTGCAGTGCCTAAGAGTCCCCACTGTCCCCCTCTGAAAGCCACAGAGGCTTTAAAACATTTTCTCGGCCGGGCGCGGTGGCTCACGCCTGTAATCCCAGCACTTTGGGAGGCCGAGGCAGGTGGATCACGAGGTCAGGAGATGGAGACCATCCCGGCTAACACGGTGAAACCCCGTCTCTGCTAAAAATACAAAAAATTAGCCGGGCATGGTGGCGGGCACCTGTAGTCCTAGCTACACAGGAGGCTGAGGCAGAAGAATGGCGCGAACCCAGGAGATGGAACTGGCAGTGAGCCAAGATTGCACCACCACACTCCAGCCTGGGTGACAGACCAAGACTCTGTCTCCCAAAAAGAAAAAAAAAAAAAAATTTCTCGGTCTAGTGCAGTGGCTCACGCCTGTAATCCCAGCACTTTGGGAGGCCGAGGCAGGCCGATCACCTGAGGTCAGGAGTTCAAGACCAGCCTGACCAACATGGAGAAACCCTGTCTCTACTAAAAATACAAAATTAGCCAGGCGTGGTGGTGCATGCTTGTAATCCCAGCTACTCGGGAGCCTGAGGCAGGAGAATGGCTTGAACCCAGGAGGCAGAGGTTGCTGTGAACTGAGATCACGCCATTCCACTCCAGCCCGAGCAACAAGAGCGAAACTCTGTCTCAAAAAAACAAAATTTTTTTTCTCATCCTGGTCATCGGCAGGCAAGCCAGGAAAGCGCTCACAACTGAGAGCACACTCGGATGGTATCGCCGAGGGTTTCCCTGAAATTATCTTGCCGCGTGATTTTCACCACAATGAGCTCGCCACATAGCAGACATCACCGAAAGCCTGTTGTAAGAAAAAGAGGTTCCATCCCCAACACCAAGGGACACATGCTGTGGGACTTTGAAGCCCTGCATCAAATAATCGTATCTTTTTTTTTTTTTTTTTCCAAAAAACTGCATTGAGCCAGTTCTAAGCTTTTGCTCTCAGACTCGTAGATAGATAGATAGATAGATAGATAGATAGATAGATAGATAGAGATAGATAGATAGATAGATTAGATTGATTTTAGATATGTACATATGTACACACACACATATATACATACATATATATGACAGATTTCATATTTTTCCAAACAAGCATTTTCAAAGTCTACAAGGTGACACTTAAAGGGGTCTGGGTAAAAATTAAGCATGCCACCTCCTTTGAAGGTGCGCCCATGGGCAGCGGGGCCGTCGGCAGCAGCCCAGCAGGCTCTGAGCAACTAATGCTTTTCCCGGTTTGCCGGGAGTTCCTACCATCCCTCAATCCCAACCACTACCCAGTGCCTCCACTGCTGCCTTAGACAGTCTCAGCCAGAAAAGAAGTCAGGTAAGAAGCTCTTCAAGGAGACTCCTTTCCCCCAACCCCGTCCACTGGGGCTGTCTCACAGCAGCGGCCCAGCCGAGAGGAAATACGCTCCTGTGTGCTGCTTCTTACCCTGCTGGGGCAGGCATGGGGAAGACCTGGCTGCTGCACAACATCGAGGGGGCCTCTCAGACTCCCTATGCCCCTGACAGGGCCCAATTCCTCGCAACTCCCTCAGGACCTTGCTGGCCCCTCTAGACTCACGCTCAGAGCAGCGACCAGAGGCGAGAGCTAGGGTCGAAGTCCACTGAAGCGAAACAGGAAGAGCCGGCAGGTCCCCAAATTCAAGCGGCAAAAGCCAGAGGTACTAAGCCAAGAACCTCAGAGAAGAGGCCTAGCCAGCCGGAGCAGCCATCAGGGCGGGGAGGGCACACAGGCTGGCTCGATGTCCACAGCTTCTCCGAGTACAGACGCCCCTGCAGGCTGAACTTCGCTCTGCTACCATCCTGTGGGTTCTTGAAGGGGAGCCCCTTCGCCTGCAGCCTGGGATGGCTGTGCCGCTGCACTTCACCTAGACCCTCGGCCCTCAGCCCTCGGTCCCGGGTGCCCACCAGGCTGAGGTCTGTGACCCCCTGCAGGGCGTGAGGCTGGGTTGCAGAGTCCCCTGAGGACAGAGATCCACAGAGACTCCAGGTGCACCAGGGAGAGATCCATGGCCCAACCGGGCCAGGAAATAGAAGAAATCACAGAGCAGGGAAGTGAGGCGGCCCCAGCAACTCGGCATGACCCTCCAGACTGGAGTATCCCATACGCTGCCCCTCCTCGGGCTGTCTTCTCCAATTCTTTCAGCCACCCTGAAATGCAGTCGGCAGGATACAAACTGTGTTTTCATTGACAACTGTATATGATCTCTCTGGGTTTCACGCACATCTGTCTTCATCCCTCACTTCAACTGTGCGCTGCTGAGGACAGAGACATCTGAGTCTTCGTGTCCCCACGTGCCCACCAGGTGTCTGTCTGCTGGTGTTCTTCGGGAATCACAACCATTACAACTTTGTGTGTCAAAAATCCAGTTGTGTAACTTGCAGTTATCGCAGGTAAGGTGAACACAATGTGCCCACGTGAACGGGACTCTGAGTGGAGGCGAAGAATCAGCTCAGTGGAAGGGCTGGTTTAGTGGACACAGTGGGGCTCTGTCCCAGGACAGCAACTCGCATTCCAATAAGTGAGCTGTCGCTTAAGTGGTGGTATTATCTAGCAAAGGGCAATAAAGGAAGGACACCCTAAGGATGTGGCTGTGTTTAAGGACAACACAGAATAATCTGAAATGGTTCAAACAAGAAGTACTCACTGGATATCATTAGCTACTAAAGTTCTAGTAACATTCTTGATGTTCACGTCTTTGTCAGAGAGTGGGAATTCATTAAAAGTAGTACAAACTTTAAACTCTTCCCAAAGTATCTTTTCTGCAAATCAGTTAATACTCAACAATAAAAAGAATGGTTGCTACTACTGGTTACCACCAGGGCTGAAGAAATTTAAAAACCAGAGGCATTCCCAGCTTGCTTGCCCAACCTTCAGAAATCTGAACGCCAGAACATACATGCTAATTCAGAAGGAAAAGGTTCTCCCTAAAAGCCTCAACAGCACTCTCCCACAGAAGGCTCCCAGGAGGGGCTTGAGGTCTCCTACTAAGAAGCTCGGTCTTCACCGTGTCCACCTAACAAACATCCTACATGCCTCCAAGGCAGGCCCGGAACACCAGCAGTTCAGCGCGCATGAGGGAGCTGAGAGATTTTGCATAACTAAAAAGGAACTATATTGAAATTCAAAATGTTGCTGTACTCATGTTTACTTATAAACAATCTGATTTGAGAAATTTTAAAATATCATAATTCTACTATATGCATCAGCAATGTGACATCACAGTATATAAAGCGCCATGGAGATAATTTCTGGGAGAGGAGCAAAATAGAGAATTCTACTGAGAAGATCTGTGGGATGTGCAGCCCTCAAAATCCAAAAGCATCGTAGCCTCAGAAAGAAGAAATTATTTACAACTCAAGTTTCTGCAACATGATTCAAGGAACATTCCCCACTATGAATTACAACACTTGATGAATGAGACCAAAATCAAACTGTAGAAATCTAGAACATGGGTTAAAAAGCAACCACATATCACCTAAAATCCACACTGAGTACACCAAAACTACTGACTATATGTTTACAACCTAATCAATGGGTTGTAATGTAAATCAATGCGCAATGTAAATCAATGCGACGAGCAGTAATGCCACATTTGGTGTGTGAATCACTCAACATTCGCCTCATTCAAATACATTAATTTACAGCCCATGTTTTGTGCCCCATTAGGTGTCTTGACAGGTTAGCAAAACAGAGGTTTCATTATGTCCAAAGAACTAAGAACTGAAAATAAACAATACTTTCACACCAAGCATCACAGGGTCACTATTACCGGAGAAAACAACGCAGCTGAGAGGACTCCACATCAGAGTGTAACTGAAGAATCAGTACAATGGTCAGAAAGCACTTTCCAAATTAAAGAGAAACCTGGCTTCCACGTCTGGCAGCATGGCACATCACATGCCAGCAAACTTAATCCTGCAGTGTGGCCTGGCACGTTAGATGCCAACAAACTTTTGAAATGCACTTTTAAAAATCCATCATGACCAATCTGGATTTATTTCAGGAATATACAGTTGGCTCAATACTAGAAAATCTAATAAAATTCACTATGTTAACAGATCAAAGAAGCAAAAACATATCTCAGATGGGAGGAAAAAGGATTTGATAAACCTCCACAACTATTTATGATTTTAAAACTAAGAGCAAGGCGTCTTCCTTAACATAGTAAAGATTAAAATCACAAGTCAATGGTACAATGTTAAAAGACTTCCCTTTAAAATCAGCAGTGAGACCAGGATGTTTGCTTTCCCCACTAAGATTAGTACATGAAGGTTTAGAGAAAATTTATTTTGTAATGGGCAAAAATTAGAAAGAACTCCGGTGTCCGTCAACGGGTGCACAGACAGACACACTGTGGTGTGGCCACGCGGGAATACTACTCTGCAGGAAAAGGCAATGAACTACGGACACTTGCGACAGCACGCACAAACCTCAAGACCACCATGCTAAGTAAAAGAAGACACAGACTAAAGTCTACAGTTTGTATGATTCCATTTATATGAAATTCTACAAAAGGGCAGAACTCTAGAGACTGAAAGAAGATCAGCAGTTGTCAAGCGCAAGGGTGGGGAGAGGAGACTGACGCAAAGGGACATGCAGAACCTCGCAGAGTGACGGAAATGTTCTGTATCACATATTAGGGGGCTGGTACACACCTATAAACACAGCTGTCAAGCCGGGCGCGGTTACTCACGCCTGTAATCCCAGCACTTTGGGAGCCCGAGGCGGGTGGATCTCGAGGTCAGGAGTTCAAGACCAGCCTGACCAAGATGGTGAAACCCCGTCTCTATGAAAAATACAAAAATTAGCTGGACATGGTGGCGGGCGCCTGTAATCCCAGGTACTCGGGAGGCTGAGGCAAGAGAATCGCTTGAACCCAGGAGGTGGAGGTTGCAGTGAGCAGAGATCGCGCCACTGCACTCCAGCAGCCTGGGCAACAGAGCGAGGCTCCATCTCAAAAAAAAAAAAAAAAAAAAAAAAAAGACCCACAGCTGTCAAAACATCCAATTATAAACCTAAAATAGGTGAATTTTATTAGACCTCGATAAAGCTGACCAGAGGGAGAGAAAGAGAAAGGGAAGGAGAAAAGGAGGAAGAGAAGGAAAGTAGAAACTGATCACAGTGGACCCGGCCATCACCTGTGGAATGGATAAGCAAATGTTCTGATAGATGCAGGGGGTTGGAGGGATGTTTACGGCAGAAATCCTTCTTCCTATTAGAAGCCCAAACTTCAGGGGAGCACATAACTAAAAAAATCAAAGTTATATTTTCCCTGATCCATACAGCTAAGTATACAACCATGTCACTTCGGATGACAGGCTAATTTACAGCCAGTAGGAAACAAGCAGAAGTGCTATGAGCAGCTGCTGGGACACACCTTTAAAGTGGGGGTATGGCCTTCTCTATCCATGTCTTATTATCCCTGCTAGTGGAATGCAAATGTGATAGAGTGCTAGGCCAGCCACCTTGGACCATGAGGTCAAAGCCAAGCATATAGAGGAACAAACAATTTGCTGACAATGACCTTGTACTGGAAACAGTAATCGGCTTCCGTCCTGTGAAGGCACCATTATTACGGATTTGCCATCACTTGCAGATGTATTCAAATCTAACCTCTACACCTCTACAATGCCAGAAACCATAACTCAATTTTTTCTACTGGCCAACACAAGACAAACTTTTTTTTTTTTAATTGAGACAAAGTATTGCTCCGTCACCCAGGCTGGAGTGCAGGGGCGCCACCTCGGCTCACTGCAGCCTCCACCTCCCGGGTTCAAGCAATTCTTCTGCCTCAGCCTCCCAAGTAGCTGGGACTACAGGTACGCCCCACGACATCTGGCTAATTTTTGAATTTTTCATAGAGACGAGGTTTCACCATGTTGGCCAGGCTGGTCTTGAACCCCTGACCTCAGCTGATCTGCTTGCCTTGGCCTCCCGAAGTGCTGGGATTACAGGTGTGAGCCACCACGCCCAGCCAAGACAAACATTTCAATACTTTCCTAAAGCCCCTTGCTCATCATTCAGTTTCCCCACACACACGAGGCTGTGCTCAGGTTACCCACTCTTCACTCTGCCAGCCTGCAGGAGCCTGGCTCTCCCAGAAGCTCATCTACCCTCCAAGTTGATCCACTCTGCCAAGCCTTGCTGAACTGGGACCTGGAGAGGATCAGCACCCCCAGGGGGAGCACATGGGACCTCAGCAAGACCCACTGCAGAGGGAGTGAAAGGAAACTGAACCTTGAAATCCCAAACTCACTGAGCCAAAGGGAAAAGTCAAGCTGGGACCCGGGCCACGCAAACCTTTTGATTCCAAAATAAGATGGCTACACGATGAAGCTACATGCCTCCCCCATATTTTGCCCACGAGGAAATTCCTAGTGAGCTGCAAGATCTTTTAAGGTGTTTCTGTAAAAATTTCACCATGGCAGTGTAAATGGATAACTTATGTTCACAAGTGCACCCCAGCCCACCAGACACGAATGCATATCTGATTGTTCCCTGCCCCACTGTGTCTAGGTTATCTTATGTAACATGCAGACTCCCTGCATTTTTCCCTCTGCTCCATTTGTCTATGTCGTTTTAGGTTAAAAAAAAAATGCAGATTCACTGAGCCAGACAAAGGCATGAATGTTTTTCTCTATCTCCCTCTATATGAAAACTGTGCACTTCTCAATATCCGGCCCTGTCCCCTTTAAACTTGGAGCCCTGAAAATCATCTTAGGAGGAAGACATAGCCCTGTCTCCCAGGCGTGCGTCCTTAACTTTGGCAAATAAACCTCCTAAAAATGACTGAGCGTTGTGTCATCATTTTTCTCAATTGACAGGGGATGCTTTTTCCAAACCAAAAGCTCAAGGCCCACGAGGGTCAGAGACAAGAGGACCAATTGCCAACTGCTACCACTAGCAGTGACTCAGGGTCCACACTCTGAGACCAAGGGGCCTGAGAGGTCAGCTGTACAAAGCATGCAGCAAGTGGTAGGAAAAAATAAATAAGAATAAACCAAAGGTCCTGTGGCAGGCTCTATTTCCCATTTTTAAAATTGTTAAGTAAAAAGGAGGTTATAATAAATTATCTCATTTTCTAGGTATGATAAGCACAACTACTAAAAGGACAATCAAAGAGAAATGTCTCAAAGTGACTACCTCTGTTGGATACTAATTTTCTCTTTTTGTATTCTACAATCTGTAAGTACTTTTGCTTCAAAAATCTTGAGGTTTTTTAACAGATTTACTGCACAGACAAGAAATGTCAAAGTTTAAAAGTGCCTTTACTGAAGCAATCAACATCCAAAACAAAATATCTCAAACAATAAAAAAAATTCAGCTTTAAAGAGATAACATTTACTATAACAAGAAAAAAATGTGATAACTAAGAATAAATCTAATAAAACATGTGAGGCAGGAGAATAGGGTCTGAAGGCAGGTAACCTAAGGCCAATTCACACTAGCTGCCTAGAACTAAATAAAATAAAATAAAATAAAATAAAAACTTTCCACGCCCAGGTAACAAAAGGACCAGAGGCTACTCCCTTCACAATCCACCCCTTTTCTGCATGGCAGATGAAAAACTGAAAGTACCTCTGATTGGTCCCCTCCAGCAACCTAGCAGCCTGGTCCCAGGCCAAGTCTTCATCTCCATAGGAATATAATTTTGTGACTTCAGCCTCTGATTGGTCACTTTCTGAAACCAATCAGACGTTTGCATAGGGTGCTTCACTTCAGCCTCTCATTGGTCGCTTTCTGCAACCAATCAGACTGATTGCAGGCCACTACTTCATTTACATAGGGTGTACACCAAGTAACCGATGGGAAACCTCTAGAGGGTATTTAAACCCCAGAAAATCCAGTTACCAGGCCCTTGAGCTGCTTGCTCAGGTCCACTCCCGACCTGTGGAGTGTGCTTTCATTTTCAATAAATCTCTGCTTTTGTTGCTTCATTCTTTCCTTGCTTTGTTTGTGCATTTTGTCCAATTCTTTGTTCAAAGCACCAAGAACCTGGACACCCTCTACCCAGTAACACATGTACAAAACACTTCATGGGGAAAATTCAAAACCTTCACTGAAAAGCATTAAAAATGACTTTTAAAAGAGGAACTAGCATGTTCACAAAAATGAATATTTAATTTCATAAAGCTATCCATTCTCCCACACTGAAAATTGTCTTTTCTGACCCCTAACTTTCCATGGAATAGAAAGAGTCCATGCAATTCCAGTCATAAACCAAACAGACCCAAGAAACAAAAAAACAAGTGAAAGACCTTGGCAAACTGACTCTGAGACATATGTGGAAGAGCAAGGGGTGGGACTGGCCAGTCCACGGTGAAGAGGAAACCAGTGAGCAGTGTGCGCCCCCACCAGGTAGGAGGACGTCATGAAGCTAAATTACTTGCAGGGTGCGATATGAAGGGAAGACTACCTAAATACTGGGACAACAAAACAACACAACACAACACAGATCTATATGAATGTGGCAGTGACGGAGAACAGGAGTGACATCACAAATATGGGAGACGAGCTGGACCCCAAAACAGTATGGGGCCTGCCACTGTCCCAGGAGGAAATTAAACAGATTCCTATCTCCCATCACACATGGCCATCAACTGCAGATGAACTGAACATGAAGGCGTGAAAAACAAAACTTTTGGATGAAAATCTGGGCGAACACCTTCATGTGCAGAAAAAAGTTCTTCAGATAACATGCATCAGTGTTCACCATAAAAGACTGTTAAGTTCAACCACACTAGAGCTAACAACTTCTGATCATCAAGATCCACCAAGAAAAAAGGAAGAGAAAAGCTGCAGAGGGCAGATCTTTGCAACATACAAACTGACAAAGAATCAGAATTCTTACCATGTAAAGATCAACAACTAATAAAGGAGTGAATCGACAAACCAAAAGAAAAATGGGCAAAAGGCAGGAACATTTTGCAGAAGGGGGAAGACAGAAGACATCCCTAAACATACGAAGAGATGCTTAACTCCGTAAGTAACCAGAGAAACGAATGTGAGGACTGCGATAGGAATATCCACCAGAGCAAAAACAAGAAGTCCCACAGCATGAAGAACCGGCAAGGATGTGTGGCGCACAGAGGGAACACTCACAAGCTGCAGAGGACAGTTTCATTGGTAGTGGCCGTCTGGGAAGTGTGTGGACATTATCTTGAAGGTACAACAGGCGCATACCACACCCAATGATGCAATAACTGTACTCCCTTGTAAATGCCTTAGAGAAATCTTGCCTGTGGACACCTGAATAAATGTACGTGAAGGCTCCAGATAACACCCTTCCTAATAGCAAAACATCAGAAAAAAACCCAAATGTCCAACAGGAAGAAGACAAAGCAGAGTGAGGAATATTTAAATAACAAACTATTATATAACTAGATACAACAGATTAGCTGAATCTTAGAAAACAATGAGAGAGGCCGGGCGCCATGGCTTACACCTGTAATCCCAGCATTTTGGGAGGCCAAGGCGGGCAGATCACTTGAGGTCAGGAGTTCGAGACCAGCCTGGCCAACAAGGCAAATCCCCATCTCTACAGAAAATACAAAAATTAGCCAGGTGTGGTGGTGGGTGCCTGTAATCCCAGCCCAGGGAGGCTGAGGCAAAAGAATCACCTGAACCCAGGAGGCAGAGGTGGCAGTGAGCCGAGATTATACCACTGTACTCCAGCCTAGGTGACAGAGCAAGACTCTTGTCTCTAAACAAATAAAGGAAAAAAAACAAGAGGCAGAGACCAGACTACACAAAGAGTGATGCCGCTCCAAAAGCGGCATCCTGTCCCTGCCTCGGGCCTTCTCAGCCCAGAAAAGTGTGGACCGCAGGGAGCTCTTCAGCCCCCATCTGCTAAGAGAAGAGACCTCAGCCTAGCACCATCTCCTGCCACCAAGTCCAAGAAGCGACGTCTCTTCGGAAGCCCATCCGCAGCTGAAGAGACACCCCACCCAGGGCCTGGGCTCAGGGTCTCTGGGGAGCAATCCCTGGCTTGGGGGCTGGGTGGCCCTTCACGGTCTCAAAAGAGAAAGGGTGACCCCTTGGTCTCCAGGAAGGAGAAGAAGCAGCATTGTAGCCAGTAATTAAATGAATACATTGTGCTCCTACTGTCCCATGAATGAAAGTCACAAAGAATCTTAAACATAAAAGGCAAGAAAGCGTCATCCAGGAAGGGGGTTGCAGGGGGATGGGGGATACACAAGCGGCCTCGGTGCTCTGGGTCAGGCCTGAGGTCACGGCCATGTTTGTAGCTGGGCAGCACTGGGGGGTTCTGGTTCCTCAGTCAGGTGGTGGATCATGAGTGCATACATCCACACATATGTATTACATACATTCTTCACTGTGTGTCAACATTATACGGTAAAAATATTTAAAGAACAAATCAGAGTCCTGTCAGCAACTGTGTCCACAAGTGCCAGATGCACCGGCAGCTCGCCACAGCAGCCTTGTTTCTGAGTGAAGCACCTCCAGCTGCACCCACTGTCTGGTTAGCACAGCGGGCATCAGCCACTCCCAACGAGGGAACTCCCCACGGCAAGAGCTTCTTACCTCGGTCACCTTGGGCTGCAGGATCAGCGCTTCAGGGTTCATGCGAGGGATGTCTATGTGGATCTGCAGAAGCAGGAGAAACGGACATTTATGTTACGTCATAACAAACTTCATGACAAGCGATACGATTCAAACAGCAACACTGAGGGAAGTCCTTCCCCGGCCTCTACCCTGCTCTCTCCTTGAGGATTCTCATTCTCCATGTTCTCCCCTGAAGGAGGCATCCAAAGCCTGTTCTCTCTGAACAGCTGGCCCAGTCCTAGGTGACAGGCTTGCTTGACACTGTCCCTATCCAGCAGCCGTTGCTGCGTGATTAGGAACAGAGCAGGCCTCGGCTGCTTAGTAACATCAGCCATAGCAATTAGTAAACATCGATTTTCAGCCTCTGACACAGACAGCAATTCAAGTACATCAATAGTTTACGAGTTTTCAGCTGTGACAGCTTCTTCTTGGACAGAGGCCACATTTTTCTCCACTTTATGAAGTCTTGCGGGAATCTAGAACATTCTTCAAAGCAAGCATTTGAAAGCCTCTGTTAGTGTCAGCTGGTTCCTGCTTGGCCACCATCTGACATGAGAGTCATAATAAAGTCCCCAGCACTGCAGAGGAGGACACTTGTGGGTTCAAGAAGCAACCAAACAAGAGTGTTGTGGGTTTGGGCTGGCATCACAGGGGCTGGCATCACAGGGGCCGGCATCACAGGCGGGCTCCCGGCATCCCACGTGAACATCTCACACCAGCCCACCCTCCCGTTTATCCAGGACAATGGCACCAATGGACTGAGGGAAGACAGGCACATTTTAATGCCAAAGGAGATGTTGCAATTGCATTTCATTTCACCCCATCCTTGCACATCTCCACAGAGGACTCTAACACCCAGGAGGCTGGGACACCGTCATTCTGCCACTTATCACACTGTGGCCAGGCCTCAGTTTCCTTGTCTACAAAATGCCTGCTCCAAGTATCTCAAAAGGTTACTGGTGAACATCAAGTAAGACTGTGAGTCAACAGCCAAATGGAATAAGCTGGGATGCACACACATCTGTGATGCGTGCCAAAGGAGGCCTGCCAGCAACAGTGCTGCCGAGGAGGAGGAGGAAGGGGTGGAGGAGCAGGAGGAGGACGATGAGGAAGAGGAGGAGGCAGAAACAGCACTACTCTATCCAGACAGGCAGGGCCAAAGGACTGCAGTTGGCCCCATGCAGGAGCCCAGGTGCCAGCAGGGACAAGGGCCCAGGTCTCTCGACAGGGCGTCCTGGAGGCCTGCCTGCTCTCCCATACAGTTACACTCGTGTGGACACACATCTGTCCCCAGCATGAGCAGCGTAAGCTCCTACAGGGCATAAACCAGGTCTGAGCCACCTCTGCATGACCAGGGCCAGCACAGCCCCCTTACAGAGAAGCTCCTGTCACACATTTATTAAGCAGACGAGGCAGCACCCACCAGACCCGGCCCCTGCCATCATCCCCATTGTCAGGAGATGCTCCAGTGTTAGAGAGGCGGTCCTCTACAAGGCTGGGCAGGTGGGGCTCTGTGCACCCCTCCTTCCATCCCACCTGCCTCCCATCATACACAGAACTGGGCAAGTCAGAAAAAGGCCACGAGAGAGCTGAGGAAGGAAAAGACAGACCAGATGAACATTTAACTCTGACTCCATGTGGCTTTGACATAACATCTTCAGCAGAAGAGTGAGCACATAAAAATCAAATGAAGACAGGATGGAAAGCAAGTGGGAAACCTGCCGAGGCCACCCCGCTCCTGCTGCCTCCACCACTGTGCAGGGGTGGCACTGCCCACTGCGGGTCAGACGGCCGGTCGGGCTCAGTCCACAGGTCAAACACCCAAGTGGATGTAAAGGAGAAACCAGGGTCTCCAAACCCCCATCAGGCCCAGCTCTGCCTGAAATGGCGATGGCGAGAATGCAGAAGGTGCAGTTCCAAGAGGCCTCAAAGCATCAGGCAGACAGGAAAAACTACCACGTTGCCGCACGCGTGTCTCATCTATATTAATGTAGAAATAGTCTGGGAATTCACAATAATCTGGAATCTTTTTATTACCTATCACAGTAACTAAATAAAGATGTATGCAACCTGTTCGTAATTAACTTTCTCTTCAAACACTCCTAACAGAATTCCACTTGGTAAAACTCGCAGATAGATACTAGTGTCATCCTTTGGAAATCTTTTCTGAAATTAAAATGCATCAAAAACGGGTTCAAAACAATGCCAAATTTATCAATTTCCTAAAATCAGTGGAGTGGCAAAAGAGGCCAGGTAAGCTAATATTTCCTTAAGCAAATCCAAAGTAATCTGTGTATCAAATCAATTTCCCAGAGTAAGTGGGTGGCGGTCCAGTGCAGCCCGGTGCGGTCCAGGGGCCCTGGTGCCAGACAGAAGGCAACACGGGCCGGGGCAGCTCCGGCCTGGAAGGAAATGGAGGTGGCTGCTTTGCCCCAGCCTCACTCCTAAGCAAGTCACCTTTCCTCCTGCAGCCCTGTGTCCCATCTGTCTTGGAAGACGCTGTCCAGGAAGACATTTCACTTAAAGAATCTTTGTTATGTAACAGAGGTAAGCCGTATATTTGGACTTTTTTTTTTTTTTTTTTTTTTTTTTTACAGATAAAACCAACTAACAAAGAGATGTGGCTATCCCATGTCTGAGACAGAAAATGTGGCAAAGCTCCTTCACCTAGAAGCAGGGTTTGCAGAGGGAAACATGCCTGCCGTGCCTCAGGAAACCCAGAGGCTGGTTTCAGATAGCTAAGACAATAACACCAATTAAGAACTACCATTTTGACCTTTCACATATTACAAAGACAGTGAGAATTATAAAGTCCTCAAAGAGCTATTTTAACAGCAAATTCTGGATGTACTGTGAATCATAAATCAATTTTAAGTATTTTCCCATTATGCACATCATCTGTCAACTGACTATTTAAGAAACCATAATTAGACACACTTTATATTAAACTAAATCGCAAAATGGTAACTTGGCTACACCTTCTGCTATGATCTGAAGTGTGTCCCCTGCAAAACCAAACTGATGAACACTCCTTTCCTGGGTTGGTATCACATCCCTAACTGGACCGAAGAGCCCAGTGCCAGTGAGCCCCATGCAACCTCTCCGTCCTGATGCCATCAGCTAAGTGCTTGGGCCTGGGCCTTTAGGAATGGCCTTTTATTACCAGACAGCAGCTCACTGTGATACAAACTCCCACCATCACCCCAAGGCCGGTCTCAGGAATCCAAGGCATTTATTTTGTAACCTCAATTTAAAATACTCTTTTTACTTTTGTAGAGGGAACTGAAGACAAGCAAGATAGTACTAGCAGAGGAAATTTGCCATTATTTGTTTTAAAATTTATTAGAAAATAAAAATCTGTGAGCTACTCAGGGACCTGCATCTTTAACTCTGACCAACTCCACATGGTTTTGATAAAACATTTCCTCCTATAAATCACACCAAAGCAAAGTACATCGGGCAACATAAGAGAAAGGATTCCCACCTGCCTGTACGTGTCCTGGTGAACTTCGTCGTTCCTAGAATCGTAATAGTGCTCAATAAATGCAAAATATTCCTTTTGTTTTCTCTGGAGAGTGGCTGGTCTCCGGTCTACATTGGCAGGAAGGTAACCCTGGGTGAGAAATAAACAAAAAATATATATGGTTACAGCTAATTCATGGAGTCCCTGTTAGAAGTGTGAAATAAAAAGACTTGCATCCTACCTAAGCTTGGCATTCTGAAATCTGACACAGAGAAGAGCACAAAGTGTGGGAAAAAAGAAACACACACAAAGAAGGTCAGCCAGATGAGGGGACTTGAAGTCCAAAAGGGCCAGGCAGCACAGGGAGGTCACGAAGAGCCTGATTCCTGGGCCAGACTGCCCGAGATTTCATAGTTTCTGTTGCCTTGTTTCTACTTTTCAACTTGACGTTATTGACAATATATAGTTGTCCCTAAGTATCTATGGGGGATACCAAAATTCTTAGCTACTCAAGACCCTTATAGAAAATGCCATAGTATTTGCATGTAACTTATGCACATCTGCTTGAATACTTTAAATAATCTCTAAACGACTTTTGACACCTGAAACAAGGTAAATGCTATGTAAGTGTTATACTGTGTTGTTTTTTATTTATATTATCTTTTGTTGCATTGTTACTTTTTTTTTTTTTTTTTTTTTTTTTTTGAGACGGAGTCTCACTCTGTCGCCCAGGCTGGAGTGCAGTGGCATGATCTCGGCTCACTGCAAACTCCGCCTCCCGGGTTCAAGTGTTTCTCCTGCCTCAGCCTCCCTAGTGGCTGGGATTACAGGCACCCGCCACCACGCCCAGCTAAATTTTATATTTTTAGTAGGGGTTTCACCATGTTGGCCAGATGGTCTCGATCTCTTGACCTCGTGATCCACCCGCCTCAGCCTCCCAAAGTGCTGGGATTACAGGCGTGAGCCACCGCGCCAGACTTTTTTTCCCAAATATTTTCGATGCACAGTTGGTTGAATCTGCAGATGCAAAACCCCCAGATATAAATGGCCAATTCTAATTTATAAAATAAGATGCACCCATTTTAAGCAATCAGTTTGGTGGCCTCTGACAAGGGCATCCAGCTATGTAACTCCTGCTCCAAGGAAGATATAGACACACTTCCATCTCCCCGTCCCCGTATACTTCCCAGTACCCTCTGCAGTCCATCCCAGCCCTGGCTGGGGAGGCGCTCACCTCCTCACTGTGCATGGCTGAGGCTGCCCTAGTACTCCCCAGAAATGGAGTCACTCAGGACCTACACTTCGTGCGAGCTTTTCCTTCACTCAGCAGCACAGCACCTTCTGAGACAGATCCCAGTTACGTGAATCAGCTGTGATTTCCTTTATCTAGCTGCGTCCATTGAACAGATCCACCAGTTTGTTAAAGATTCGCCTGTCAATGAGCGTTTCGGTTGTTTCCGGTTTGGGGTTTGTTATATTCCTGCACAGGATTTTCGTGGGCATACGCTTTGGGTTTTCATGGTTAAATACCTAGGAGTCGAGTTACCGGGCCATAACATTGGGATATGCTTAGTTTTCTAAGAAACTGTCAGCTCTTTTTCCATAGAAATTACTCCACTTTACATTCCAACAAGCAATGTATGAGAATTCCAGATGCTACATAGCCTTTCCAACACTTAGTACTGTGAATCTAACTATGAGCCATGCTGTTGGGTGTGGTTTTAATTTCGTTTCCATAATGATTAGTGATACCGAACATCTCTTCATGGGGCCATCGCATCTCTTCTTTGGTGAAGTATCTGTTCAAATCTTTGGCCCAGCTTTTACTTAGGCTGTGTGTCATCTTATTACTGAGTCTGATGAGCTCTGTACACACTCTAGATACAAATCTCTTTTTCCTTTGTATTTACTGTCATTCCTCTCCCCAGTCTATGGCTTGCTTTTATGTCTCAAACAGATAAGGTCTTAAAGTTTCATGAAGTCCAGTTGATAGTTTTTCTTTTATAATTAGTGTTCCTGTATCTTATATAAAAAAGATTTTCGGACAGACGCAGTAGCTCACACCTCTAATACCAACACTTCGGGAGGCCGAGGCAGGTGGATCACGACATCAGGAGTTCAAGACCAGCCTGGGCAACATGGTGAAACCCCGTCTCTACTAAAAATACAAAAATTAGCCAGACGTGGTGGCACGTGCCTGTAATCCCAACTACTCAGGAGGCTGAGGCAGGAGAATCACTTGAACCCGGGAAGGGGAAGTTGCAGTGAGCCGAGATCATGCCACTGCACTCCAGCCTGGGCAACAGAGCAACTCTGTCTCAAAAAAAAAAGAAAAGGCTTTTCTCCTTGTTTTTTTCCTAGAAGTCTTACTGCTGTGCCTGGCCACGTCTTTCTCATCCCTCAAGTGTCTCCAGTGGTCACTTCTCCTCTGAGGTCTGACTGGGCTCCTGGTCAGTAGTCACTTCTCCCACGAGGTGAGGCTGGTCACCTGGCGCTCCAGCAGCATCTAGCAGGAAGTTCACTCAGGACCAGGCCCTCATGGTACCAACCAGATGGCGGGCACACAAGCTTTCACTGGGTGAATCACATCTGAACGAGTGACTGAATGAACAAATACACCCTGGATGGCACTTTTAGCCTTTGAAAGTGTTTCCACATCTATAGTAGACATCACTATGTTAGCCACCAAACATCCACTCATCCTTGCTGGAACAGAGCCCGGAAGCTGCTCTGGAAGCCAGGTCACCCTCTGCCCAATGCTTGTGGTCCGGAGGGGAAGCCTCTTCCTTCAGGACAGGTCTTAACTGGGCTAAGCTACACGGCTAAGCCATCTTCCAGCCACCATTACTGACAGTCTGGGGATGGAAAGGTGGCCCAATGCGGGAATAGAAGCCAAGCCAGGGCTCTTCTTGGCTGCTGCTGTGAATGAAAGTGAATGTGCACAGTGTGGAGTTGCAGCGGCCACCCTCTCATGGGAGGGGAGAATCACAAGCTGCAGGTCCACCGAGAAAAGCTGACCTGAAGGAGAGCAGGACTCAGAGAGCCGCCAGGCCTCGAGCATGAAGCCAGACTCCAGCCCCACCTTCACAGCTGTGTGAGCACTGGCATTCCTTCCATCCTCCTTAAGCTTCCACTGGCATCTACTCTATATTATTAATTACGCTCAGGCACACTCGTGTTAACACATTAGGATCACACCACTGAAACTTCTTTTTCATAAACGCTTATTGAAGTATAGCATTCTTATATAAAGGTGTACCCCAAAAACGAGAGAATTATCACAAACTGAACACATCTGTCAATACCACCCAGGTAAAAAGCCAGACCATCACCGTCTTAGCAGGCCTCTCCGTCACCACCCCTTACCTCCTCCCCTCCTAAGTGGCATTTTTTCTGTCTGGCTGCTTTCATTCAGTGTTACACTTGAAAATTAATTCATGTTATAACACGTAACAGTAGTTCCTTCCTCCACTGTCGCATAACACTGCCGTGTATGAAATCCATCCTGTTAACAAACATTTGTGCTGTTTCCAGTTTTTGCTTTAAAGATTCTTGAAGCTCCCTTTTACAGTACATGAGATGCACTTCTGCTAAGCGTATACCTGGGAGTGGGCCTGCTAGGTCTGCATACCTCTGAAAGACTTTGCTAAAGAATTTTTTTATTTTATTTATTTTTTTTTTTTTTGAGACGGAATTTCGCTCTTGTTGCCCCGGCTGGAGTGCAATGCCACGATCTCGGCTCACTGCAACCTCCACCTCCCGGGTTCAAGCGACTCTCCTGCCTCAGCCTCCTGCGCAGCTGGGATTATAGGCGTCCGCCACCACGCCCAGTTAATTTTTTGTATTTTTTTTTAGTAGAGACAGGGTTTCACCATGTTGGCAAGGCTGGTCTCGAACTCCAGAACTCAGGTGATCCACCAGCCTCGGCCTCCCAACGTGCTGGGATTACAGGCGTGAGCCACCATGCCCAGCCAAGAATTTTCAAAGTGATTCTATTCCCATCAGAAGTGTATGCAAATTCCCAATGCTCTACATCCTTGCCAACAGTTGATACTGTGGAACCTTTTCACATTAGCCATTCTGATGGCTTTGCAGTGGTATCTATTAAGCTACATTTTGTTTTCATCTGAATTTCCCAGGAGACAAAGCGATGCCGTTGCGTGTCTGCATCTGTGAAGTGTGAGTACAGATGTTTGAGTCCCTTCCCATGAGGCCATCTGCCTCCTCCTTTCTGATTCACAGGCGTTCATATCCAGATAGTCCACACGTGAGCCCTGCTGTAAACAGCCCCCTTCTGTGACCTGCCTTTTCACCCTATTAATGACGTCTTTGATGAAGAGAAGTTCCTAACTTTAATGTAGCCCAGTTTATGATGGGTCCTTTCCCTTTAAAATCACGGCCATATTCCCACTGTCGTTAAGTCCTGTTCTACAACAGGAATCAGCAAACTACGGCCCACCACCTATTTGCGTAAATAAAATTCTGCTGGACAGGGCACAGCCCATCTATTTATGTACTGTATGTGGCTGCTTTTGCCCTATCGCAGCACAGTGGAGTGACTACAAGAGACCGCACGGCCCACAGGCTCAAATATTTACTATCTAGGCCTTTACAGAAGACATTTGCCAACCGTGCTCTAAAACGTCCATTCTGAAGGCGACATTGGCTTCCATCATACGCATTTCTATGTCACCTTTCCCCAATTTGTGAGTATTTTGATTATTTCTAATTGTCCAGTATTCTAAAACACACATCAGCTAACGATGTCAATTACTTCCTGAAGTAAACTTCCTACAGTGAACGTTTAGCTCAAAGGAATACGGGATACCTTCAAGGTTCATGACGCGTGATTTCCAAGTAGCCCTGGCAGAAAGGGCATCGGGTCACAACAGCCTGGTTACACGCGTGTCAAACACATCCCCAACCCAAAGGGAGGAGGTTACCCAGGGGAGAACACGCTCTCCAGAAAACAATCGCTCGGTGAATTACGGTATTCTGGAGAGGGACACAGAACAGTCTAGCTGCCAAGATGCACTAGAGAGGGACACTCAGAGTCCTCGTGATGGAGGAAAGGAGTGGCCATTATTCCCACCTGGCCTCTATTTTCCCATAAAATGAGGAAATAGTACTATTCCAAAGAGCGTATTGATTCGCATAATTCTAACAGTGACTGGCTGGGCGCAGCGGCTCACACCTGTAATCCCAGCACTTTGGGAGGCAGAGGCGGGCAGATCACGAGGTCAGGAGATCGAGACCATCCTGGCTAACACGGTGAAAATACTAAAAATACAAAAAATTAGCTGGGCATGGTGGCGGGCGCCTGTAGTCCCAGCTACTCGGGAAGCTGAGGCAGGAGAATGGCGTGAACCCAGGAGGCGGAGCGTGCAGTGAGCCAAGATCGCACCACTGCACTCCAGCCTGGGCGACAGAGTGAGACTCCGCCTCAAAAAAAAAAAAAAATTCTAACAGTGACAAAAAGAATAACCAGCCCCGAGTGTGCATAGAAGTGCCAGGCATGGTGCCTTCTGGGTGGTTATTTAATGACCCACACACCTGAGCATCTCCAGAATCAGGCCTCTTTCACTGGGACGTGCTGGTGGATTGCCAGATGCAGAGCTCCTTCTGTTGGGTCCCCAGCCCTGCCCCCAGTGATGGGAAGGCATAAGATTACAAGGGGGGGCGGCGACGGCCAGACCTGAGTGAAACAAGCTTCTACTTCAAGTTCAAGCCAACTTCACAGATAACCCTCTCAGAGCCACAGGCTTCATCCAGACCCATCTTCACCTTATTGTTATTTCAAGCCTGTCCGTCTCTTGGCAATAACAATTACATAAGATTACTTCTTTTTCTTTGCCCCCGAATTGCCATACCCGTCGGTGAACTAAGGAAGGGCTGGGTCCTCACCAGGCTTCGTGCTTCACAGTGCTGCTTTAATCCCACTAATCACAGAAGGCCGTCACTGTCCCTATCTGCAGACGAGGAGACAGGCTCAGGAAACGTGGTTAACATGCCCAGAGTCGCACGGACACGAAGGCAAACTCGAGCCAAGCCCCAGCTCCTGACCTGAGGAGAGCCATGTAATCCCAAGTCACCGAAGACCTGGGGACAAATCTGCACGCTGAGAGCCACCCACAGATACACACAACAACAACATTCATTCACCCAGCCTCAGCCACTCTCCCACCTGCTGCTCAGCCCTGGATACAGAGATGCTGAAGACTGGCCGGGCTCACAGGGGACTGTCCATCAGTGGGTGGACACAGACCCCACGGTCCTTTCTCCACACTCTGGCCATAGAGAGTCTGTGAAAATCACATCATTTTAACACCACCACCCCGAAAAACTTTCCAGTTGCTTCTAATCACGCCCAGCACAAAAGCCCAGGCCCTGCCTAGGCTGACGGCTCCTGCGGGCCTGGCCCTTCCTGCCTCTCTGACCAAGAGGCCGAGACTCGTCACTCACCATGGCCCCTCCCACTTTTACTTCGCTGCTTAAATGTTCCTTAAATGCCACACCTCTCCTGCCTCAGTGCCTCTCCCTGACCTTACTGTTCCTCTGCTAGGACCCATTTCATCTAGATCAGGGGTCAGCGAACTGACCATCAACCAATCCTGCCCACCCATTTTTGTAAATAAAGTGTTATGGGAACACAACTACGTGCTTTCCTTTATACAGATTCCCTGTGGCTGCTCTGGGCCACAATGGCAGAGATGAGCTGCAACAGACCACAGGGGCCACCAAGCCCAGGGTGTTGACTGGCTGCCCTTTCGAGGGCAGCCGCTGTCTGCTGCTCTCAGTCTGTGCAGGGCCAGCAGCCACCTTTCCACAAGAGCACCCTCTCTTGGTCTCCACCTCCCCAGGTGTGGGAGGAGCCCACGGCACTGCTTCCTGTTACTTACTGTTCTCCCTCTTCATCACCTGTGTCTGGTGGGCACTACTCCCTGATGGGAAACACAGTGAGGGAACGGGTAAGCCCTCTCCAAAGAATGAACCAGACAGGAATGCACCCCCAGGCGCCTGCACAGCTGCCTCGCTTGCTCCTCTAAGTCCTCGCTCAGTCACCTCCTCAGTGTGGCCCTCCCTGACCACTACCCACCTACTTCAACAGCCCCTTCCCCTCCTCAGCCCTCACCATCCCACCAAGCTGATCCCAGGCCTTTTCCTACAGCACTCCTCACCTTCCACAGCACATCAAATCTACTTCTCGGTGTACTGTTTGTCTTCTCCCACCAAAATGTGAGGTCCACGAGGGCGGAATGTTCGTCCAAGGGCTTGGAACGCTGTTTGCCCCACAACGGACCCTCAGTCCTTCCTCACTGAGTGCAAGAGTGATCATGACGTGCAGCGATCCTATCAGACCCAAAAGTGGCCACAGCCCCGAGACTCAGGGAGAAAGACGCGTGCGCTCACTTGGGACAAGTAAGAACGAGCATACGCTTCTGGGT
Source organism: Nomascus leucogenys (assembly GCF_006542625.1). Taxonomy (NCBI): domain Eukaryota; kingdom Metazoa; phylum Chordata; class Mammalia; order Primates; family Hylobatidae; genus Nomascus; species Nomascus leucogenys. The sequence goes on from NC_044387.1 coordinate 3,614,365, forward strand.
TTGGTTTTGATAGCGGAGAAGACAGAGGTGGAGAGAAAGAGACAGAGCACAGAAGACACAGGGAAATGTGTGCGGGTTGGCCGGGAGCGAGGTCAGAAACAGAGCCTGGCCAATGATGGGTGTGAAGCTGCATGCAGCAGCCAGGAGAGAAAGCCTGTGTGCCAGTGAAGGGGCCCGGCCTTCAACACAGGGCAGCGTGGGCCACCTGGGGTGATCAGCTAGGCCGTGGTGTAGGCAGCCTGACATCAACTGCATTCAGTGGCAACAAAAAATCCATAGTGAACTTGCAAGAGGGCTCTCAGAAATACTTCCCACTCCCCAAAATGTAAACTTAACTTGAAACACAAATTCTAAAAGGCAAGTACGTCATCATCGGAACGCAGGCAATAAAAACCCTACACGTGCTCCTGACACTCCCATCCCTAAAGGAAAACACACATATGCAAGTTGAGGCCTTTCAATAATTAAGCAAGACTAGAAATTATGCAAATGAAATACATTCAAGTATGCAATGAATTTTAAATAACAGAACTACAGAAAACTTAATTGCTGTATTAGCATGCTATAAAAACACTAATCATAAACGTAAAACAATGCATGCATATACTTATATCTAAATTGTCCCGGTGACACAAAAATCAAATTGTTCCCTCCCATTGTGTTCATATGCAAACCTACCTCAATACACTGCAGAAAGAAAAGATAATACTGGAGTTTCACTCATCGTTTTTAACCATTAGACTCACTAATGCAAATGTTCAATGTTTTATTAGTTTTTGTGCCATGTTTCTGAAATTCTTATTTTAAAAAGAGCCAGAAATAGGATTCTGTATAGCAGTAATTTTTAAAAAGTTACTACCCTGCTTACATAAAATGTAAACATTAAGTAGTATTACTAGTGGCTTCATGGTATGTTGTAGAATAGATGTTAGTTTTTCATAAATGACAAGTCATGTTTCTCGTCCTTCTTCAGGGAAGTGGCACTGCCCACTCATCAATTAAAAATGAGGCTACTAGAATCATGTTAAATGAAAAATCATAAACACAATGAAAAAGCATCATTAGTTTGCCAGACCCTGAAACAGGTTCCCATCCAAACACAGCTTTCGTTATCTGCCTTTCTAAGCTCGACAAATGATAAATTCTCAACTCTGGGCGTAACTGTGAACCTGTGGATCCTGGAAGGACTCATGGACTGGGACAAATCCCTCCCATCTTGCCCTACTCACCCGAGCCCTCCCAGACGACACGCTCATGGCTCTCAGCGAATCTTACTCAGCCTCTCTCCTCCAACGCGGGCCCTCCAACACCCCAGGCCAGCTCTCCTGCCCGGGTACCTCAGCCCAGGTGTGTGCTGCCTGCAGTGGCGGGCATAGCGCATGACTTTCAATGACCTGCTTCCCAGGTGGCTCATGTATGCCCCACCCTGCCCCACTGGAGCCTGAGTGTCCTAGAGCAGCCGTCTCCAGCCCTGGGAACACGTGAGAACCCCCAAGAACCGAGGTAACAGTATTTCCTGAGCTCCCCAGGTGATACTAACATGTGACCAGAATGGAAATCCACAGGTGAAGAGGGCAGGCCTGAACCTCCCACACCTTCGCCTCCCATCCCCCGCCTAGCAGCAGCATAGGCACTCTGTGGGCTGCACGGTTCACAGCATGCTGGAGTCAGTCAACACCCTGACGCCTGAGTCCACCCTAGAGATTCCAATTTGCTTCATGGGCCCGGACACAAAGATCGGGAAAAGCTCCCAGAAGAGTTGAATGGGGAGCCAAGTTTAAACCTTGGGATTCAGGGAATGATAAAGAGGTATCCTTGATTGGGGAGACACCTTCCCTGCTGAGTTCCCAGTCCCCACCATTGTCCCAGAGGTTCTTGTAACCCCAGCACCTGCAGAGGGCCTGGCTGAGGGCAGACGTGTGAGCAGCACGTGCTGACTCAGGGATGGGTGACTGGCACCGTGCACTGTGCTCCCCAGATCTCTCCTCTTACAGAAGGCCCAGAGCCATAGTGCAGCATAACTGCCTGGGGAGCTGGATGGCATCAGTGCTCACCAACACAGGGCATGGAGCATGGCAAATGCACAGTGAGCACTTGTTCCCAGAAAAAGAACCAACGTTCCTTGCTCCCTATTCTAGCTGCCAGAGTCCTCGTACCCCAACCCCTGTAGCCTCTGGCCCCTCAACTCCCTTCCCTGTCCCTTCCCAGTTTTTCCTGTCCCAGCTCCAGTCCCCTCCCAAGAGCCTGCCGGAAGCAGCCTCCCCTTACAACCAGCACTGCTCCTACGAGCCAGACACTGGGCAAGAACAGCCTGGTCCCTGAGTTGCCTGCCCACATGCCTGTCCACAAGAATCTCTGAATGCATGGTCTGACGCAGGGCAAGCACTCAGTAAGGGACAGACACAGGGCAGCAGCACACTGGACAGACACAGGGCAGCAGTGCACTGGGAGCACAGGAATAAGATCCTGAGAGAATGGGCTCCGTCTCCACGTAGCCTAGGTCTGTCGGGGTTGGAGGGGGCAAGACAAAAAGGCAGGCCTTCTACTCTCTGTTCTGCAGGCCCCAGGGGGACAACTTGGTCTTCTTCCCTGCCTGCTATTTCCCAACACCCGACACAGTGCCTAAAACACAAACTGCTCAATAAATGCCAATGGATGAATGAATGAATGGATGAATGAATGAACTAACCAACGGCTCTTTCAAGGCTTTACTCTTCCAGAAACACAGGCTCACCCCTCCCAGTTTCATCCTTCAGAATGAAACCCAAGCAACAGGGTGGGTAGGGAGGGCAGTAGGGCGGCTGTCACCTGGCCTCCTCTTGGGCCCCTCTACCCCAGCCTGTGTTCCTGCTTGTCCCACCCCTACTGCATGCCCCAGCTCTCATGGCCTCCCTACTTCCCACTAGCAGAGAGAACACTAACAACCCTTTTGAGATGCCACATAAGATGCCACCTTCCCCAAGAGGCCTTACTTGGCATCCTCATGAACCCTTTCTTAGCACCCCACATTTGCAATGACAAGCTTTGCTCCCTGACCTAACATTTATTTTCTACTCATCTGTCAATCCAAGCCCTGAGAGGGCCAAGAACCACCACGTTCATCCCGATCCCTTGTGACTGCAAGTCTCCGCACCCTCCTCTCCTTCCCCACCTGCCACGGCCTTGCGCATCCCAGGTGTGAAGTCCCCTCTTAGCAGAAGCTGACCCTCAGCACTAAACTGCCCCCACGCTGTGGTACTCCTCCACCCCCTGGTTCATACTTGTGTGCTGTCCATCCTATAGTATGCAGTCCGGCCTCCACCACCACTGTCCCACCACAGGTCTGCAGCACCTGACCTCCTCCCAATGGCAGGCTAGTGTCTAATTCATCTCCAACTCCCAAGCAAAGGCCCCTGCAAGCAATGATGGTTAAAGGACTACACGTGTCTGTCCTTTCATAAGTCAATGCTCTGAGAATGCTCAGGCTTTCTCTTGTGAAAGGAAAATACTTGGGCCCCCAAGATCACTATAAAAAACTCAAGCTAGAAACTGCTTAGCACAAACCTGCCTCCCATTCTATTCAAAGTCACTCCTCTGCTCACTGAGACAGATGCACACCTGATCTGCCTCCTTTGGAAAGGCTAATCAGAAACTCAAAAGAATGTAACCATTCGTGTATCACCTATCTGTGACCTGGAAGCTCCCTCGCCACGTCTGACATGTACTGATGGATGTCTCGTGTCTCCCTAAGTGTATGAAACCAAGTTGTGCCCTGACCACCTTGGGCACATGTCGTCAGGATCTCCTAAGGCTGCGTCGCCAGTGCGCCCTCAACCTTGGCAAAATAAACTTTCTAAATCAACTGAGACCATCTCAGATCTCCTGGGTTCACACTCTCACTTGCCTCGCCAGGATTCCTGGCTCAGACTCCACCTACACCCACCTACCCTCCTGTCCACAACCAGCAGAGTGGGGCTGTCTGTCACCTCCCCTTCTACTCCTCTGTCCACTGAAACCAGAGTGTCCATTTCCACATCAACCCCTGTGCTACACACATTAGGGAAGCGGAACCACAACCCACAGAGGCTGAGAATTAGAGGAGAACGAATGGTATAAAATAACTCATGTGAGACTTTCCTCCTAGACACGGCACATCCTTAATAAAGAGAAAACTGCAATTTGGTGTTTTCGTCAAAACTTCCTACAAACCAACCTGAGAAGTCTGCAACCTATCTTAGGGGACATTTAGAAAACTGGATATAAACTGGAAAACTAGGTTAAAATAAAAAAGCACAAAACAAAAACAAGCAATGGCAGCAAGTCTAATTTTAATTGCAAGAGAATATTTAATCAATAAATATTCGCTGTTCAGAGCTTCATCTGCATTTAGGATTACGAGGTACTAAGCTGCAAATTTATTAAGACTCATTAGCCAGAAAGAGTCTTTTAAATACTAAAAGTCAGACCCAATTTAGAGTAAACACTTAGAGCTCCCTATTGACTTAGCTCCAAAAATAATGAAAAAGGAAAAGAGAAGCAAACTGTCTATAAACAATTCTGAAATGGTGGGCAGGGCCAAACTCACTTCCAATGGTAAGCCTGAGCACCGCCGACCCCAACCTTTCCCCAAGGACTTCCAGACTGGCAGCTCAGCGCCAGAGCTGAGGCAGCCAGAACTCCACACTCCACCACAGAAACACAAACCACTTCTCTTGTCCATTTTTTTTCTTTTCCTAACAACACTAATACTTACAAAAAAAGAAGAAAAAAAAAAAAAAAAAAAACTTGGTCAAACATATGTCCTTGTTTTCAGCATATTTGAAACAAATTTAAAACCTATTTCCCTGTTTCAACTCCTCGGAGTTGAAACAACCATCTATGCTGAAACCTTTCTATATCACAGGCTGGAACATAGAAAGATTTTCTAATAAAATCTGAGGAAAAAATACAGTTGTCATAATTATTACTTATCCTTGTTTTCCGCCAGTCCTGTCAAACCAAGCTTAAAATTAAGCAAAGAATGGAAAATGTCAGCTTAGCCACAGCAAAGGCCTTTATCACTGCAACAAAGCCAGGGCAAACCCGTGGGCTGTGGCTGTCAGGCCCTACTCAGGCCAGATGCCCGCAGTCCCTGTGCACAGGAAGGAGGCGCTGATGGGCGGTGCGGTGGGACTTACTGAGAGGAGCTTCCACGTCATTGGACGCACTGGCTTAGGGATTCCGGACCAGCTCAACTTCCGTAATTCCTCTGTTGATGAAAAAAGAGACAAGGAAAAACAAGATTTGCAAAAGGTTAGCAAACCTCCCCAGTGCTTTAACACATTCCACCTGTTTTATTAGGAGGCAAGGAGCCCCATAAACAAATTAAACTAAATGACCAACATTTCAGATACGATTGATTTCAATATCTGAGACAAGGTAAGTGACCATTCTATTCAAACCAAGCTACAGGTTTACATACAGAATCCAAGAGTACATGTTTGCAAAAGGCATCCCTAGTATCCCTGGAGCTACCCTGGAACACGTGAGGCCCCGTGACCCCTTCCTCCTTCAACCAGGGAAGTCCAGAGTACACTGGCCTCCTTCCCTCCCACCTCCTTCTCCCCCTCCCTCCCACCTCCTTCTCCCCCTCCCTCCCACCTCCTTCTCCCCCTCCCTCCCACCTCCTTCTCCCCCCCTCCCACCTCCTTCTCCCCCTCCCTCCCACCTCCTTCTCTCCCCCTCCCACCTCCTTCTCCCCCCCTCCCACCTTCTCCCCTCCCTCCCACCTTCTCCCCCCCTCCCACCTTCTCCCCCTCCCTCCCACCTCCTTCTCTCCCCTCCCTCCCACCTTCTCCCCCTCCCTCCCACCTTCTCCCCTCCCTCCCACCTCCTTCTCTCCCCGCTCCCACCTCCTTCTCTCCCCCAACCTCCTTCTCTCCCCCTCCCACCTCCTTCTCTCCCCTGCTCCCACCTCCTTCTCTCTCCCCCTCCTACCTCCTTCTCTCCCCCTACCTCCTTCTCCCCCCTACCTCCTTCTCTCTCCCCCTCCACCTCCTTCTCTCCCCCTCCCACCTCCTTCTCTCTCCCCCTCCCACCTCCTTCTCTCTCCCCCTCCCACCTCCTTCTCTCTCCCCTCCCACCTCCTTCTCTCTCCCCCTCCCACCTCCTTCTCTCCCCCCCCACCTCCTTCTCTCTCCCCCTCCCACCTCCTTCTCTCTCCCCCTCCCACCTCCTTCTCTCTCCCCCTCCCACCTCCTTCTCTCTCCCCCTCCCACCTCCTTCTCTCTCCCCCTCCCACCTCCTTCTCTCTCCCCCTCCCACCTCCTTCTCTCTCTTCCTTCCCCCTACTCTCTCCTGAAGGCTTTTTCCCCAATCTGATCATGTTAATTGGTTTTCCTTTCTTTCCTCCATCTCAACTTTCCATATGCTATTTAAGCATACATATATGATGTGGTTTTTCTCGCTACTGGTTTTGAAAGAAATTGTCTCATGGAGATAAGCTTGTCTTTATACACCATTAATTAAAGATGTGGCCATATTCTACACAGACAACAAAGTCTTCAAGGTAGTCTAATACAAGTCAATGAGGCTTTATAAATACCTACAGGTAGAGAAAAATCACGAGCGGCGACGGGCTGGCCAGAGGCAGAGGGGTCCTGGAGCAAGGTCCAGCACCTCCAAGGGCAGGCAAGGACAAGCGTTGGGGCAGAGGGGTAAGGATGTGGGCCCTGCATTCCATCGACTTTCCGAGTCTCCTTGAGTGTCTCATTCCCGTGCCCCAAATGGCAAGAGAATCCATTTCAATGTCTAGGTATAGCAACACTTGTCCAATCCCACGGAAACTCAAGTAATTATTTCTTTAAGTTGGGAATCTACCATTAGGTTGTTTTCCTGACAGCTTGGAGCTAACGATTAATAACAGGAATAAAAGAAATGATTAAAGAGAAGACTTTGCTAATATAATCAACAAAATACAAAGTCCTGACATCTAATCTTTTTCCAATTACTGAAGTCTAAGTAAAATAAGTACAGAATAATTGGGCGATAGTCGCGGCAATAACTTGCATTTTGCAGCAATCTCAGAAAATATCAAATCTTCCCCAGTGCCCTAAGGATATTATGAAAAGCAGGAGCCTCATATCTGAACAATGTAATGTTCACCAACCATGTTCCCCGTGTCTCTCCCTCAGCATAACTCTGGTTTTCTGATTATGGTTTATGAGAAAAAGCTGACAGGAAACTCATTTGTTAATGTTCTCTGAACCTCTCTCGTCACTGGAAGAAATTCACAAAAATTCAAAAATCCTGAATATATATAATGAGACAAGGCTCAAACTCTGCTCAAGCTTTGGTGTTAAAAGAGAGCTTTCATACATATTATCTTATTTGATCCCCAAAACAAGCTTGTGTTACTTAGTGCTGTGATCACTATTGTATACGAAAGAAATAGCCTCAGAGAGGTTAAGTGACTTGTCCAAGGTCACACAGGAACTAAGCAACCTTCAATACCAGGGTCTTTCCACTACGTCCTTTCCATTCTTAAAAAGACTTTTGTAGCACAGACAAATCTCACTTCTGAATACAGACAAAAAGATCCAAAATAAAATCTTAGTAGATCAAAGCACAGCAGCAGGATATTCAAAGAATAATACAGGTAAAGAATGAAGGAGGGACGGTTCAACGTCGGGAAATCTTGTAGCTTTACCGACATGCTGAATGGGGTTGACAGGGAAGCCACGTGAACATCCTCATAGGTGTTTGGTACATCTTTCTAGCAGAATCCCAGCTGTGCAAAGTAACCACACTTCCCTGCAGCAGCCCTGGGGGTGGGGAGTCAGCCCAGAGGACGCTGAACCCACAGGTGGGCCTGGTTGGAGGCCCCCAGAGCTAGGCCACACCTCACCAATGACTGAGTCAGCAATGGGCCTAGGCGCCTACTTAAGCCACTGAGCACAGACAGCTGAGGGCTTCTGAGAACACTCCACCCAGCTCTTGGGAAGTTCCTGGAGGCAACCCACTCCTCTTTCCTTGAAAGCTACCAGGGTCAGAACTGCTGCAACCATCTGCACCCAACCAGCCTGAGGAATGACGCCAACAGAGAGAGAGGCAGAACCGAGAGAATGGCAGGAAACAGAGTTCTGAGATAGGCAAGATGGCCAAATACAGGAACATTCAAAAATGTTCTCCGTAACAGAACGATTTATATTATTTTGGGTATATACCCAGTAATGAGATTGCTAGGTCTTTGTATGCGCATGTGTCTTTGTAATAGAATACACTGTTGCCATAGAAAAGAATGTCTGTCTTTTTGTGCGCATATGAAGTAAGTAGGCACATACGAGAATCTGAAAGCACAGGTAGAATCTGGGGAGGGGTTCCCAGGATGGAGTCAAGGATGGTAGAAGACTGACTTTCCACTGTACGCCCTACGGTGTTTCCACAAAACTACAAAGTTTCTGTGACATCGCCACTTTAATCTCCGATTTGTCAAATTCCATGCAGCTCTCAGGGCCCATCGCAAGACCTGCCACATCTAAGATGCCTTCCTGACAACTACAGTCCTCACTCACTTATCTCTTCTGTGAGCGCCAATGACAGGGGGTGTCATGAGCACCAGCCTTGTCTCCTAGAAGTAATGTATGTGCTCCTGAAGGTCAGACTCCACCACTCCGCTTTTTGTCTGTCTCCAGTTAAGTGCTGGACAGAATGCTCCATCCTTTCCTTCTCCCCTTTAGAGATCTGTTTGTTTGTTGGGGGGTGTGATATTTTGAAATCAAAGTATAATTTACATATAATAAGCATATTGCTAGGCCAGACGCAGTGGCTCACACCGGTAATCCCAGCACTTTGGGAGGCCAAGGAGGGTAGATCACTAAGGTCAGGAGCTCAAGACTAGCCTGGCCAACATGGTGAAACCCCATCTCTACTAAAAATACAAAAATTAACCAAGCATCATGGCTGGCGCCTGCAGTCCCAGCTACTGGGGAGGCTAAAACAGGAGAATCACTTGAACCTGGGAGGCGGAGGTTGCAGTGAGCCGAGATCACGCCACTGCACTGCAGTCTGGGTGAGAGTGAGACTCTGTCTCAAAAAAAAGAAAAAAAAAAAGTATTGCTGCCCTCAGACAAGACATAGAACATGTTTATTGCCCTTTTCTAGTCGTTCTTGGCCCCCACTCCAAGTTAACTGCCTTCTGATATCTATCACCACAGACGGGATTTGCCTGTTCTTGCAATTCATATAAACAGTACAGACAGTATATATCCTTTGTGTCCTATTTCTTTTGCTCAGAATGTGTTTGTAAGAGTCACACATGTTGCCAGTACCAGGAGTTCATTCTTTACAAGCAGAAGTATTCTAAGAATATACCACAACTTGTTTACACATTCACCCATTCTTAGACTTCTGTGTTAGTTGCTGATTTTTACCATGAATAGGCTGCGATGAACACGCTTGTGGATGTACATTTTGTGGGTGTGTGTCTCCATTTCTCCTAGGCAGGTATGAAGGAGTGGGAACTGCTGGGTCATAGGGCAGATGTACATCTCCCTTTATTTAAAAACTGCCTTTTTGCAATCTATGCACCTGACAAAGGTCTGACATCCAGCATCTATAAGCAAATTAAATTTACAAGAAAAAAACAACCCCATTAAAAAGGGGGCAAAGGACATGAACACTTTTTAAAAGGCCAGGCGCAGTGGCTCACGCCTGTAATCCCAGCACTTTGGGAGGCTGAGGCGGGCAGATCATTTGAGGTGAGGAATTCGAGACCAGCCTGGGCAACATGGTGAAATCCCGTCTCTACTAAAAATAGAAAAATTAGCCAGGCGTGGTAGCACGCACCTGTAATCTCAGCTACTTGGGAGGCTAAGGCAGGAGAATCACTTGAACCCAAGAGGTGGAGGTCGCAGTGAGCCAAGATTGCACCACTGCACTCCAGCTTGGGTGCAGAGTAAGACTCTGTCTCAAAAAAAAAAAAAAAAAAAGACATACCTGTAGCCAAACAAACATATGAAAAAAAGCTCAACATCTCTGATCATTAGAGAAATGCAAATCAAAACCACAATCAGACACCATCTCATATCAGTCAGAATCATGATTATTAATGGTGGTGAGGTTATGGAGAAAAAGGAACACCTTTACACTGTTGATGGGACTGTAAATTAGATCAAACATCATGGAAGACAGTGTAGCAATTCCTCAAAGACCTAGAGACAGAAATACCATTTGACCCAGCAATCTCATTACTGAGTATATACCCAAAATAATATAAATCGTTCTATTACAAAGACACATGTACACCTATGTTCATTGCAGCACTATTCACTATAGCAAAGACATGGAATCAACCTAAATGCCCATCAATGAGAGACTCCATAAAGAAAATGTGATACATATACACCATGGAATACTATGCAGCCATAAAAAGAAACAAGATTGGCCAGGCGCGGTGGCTCATGCCTGTAATCTCACCACTTTGGGAGGCCAAGGTGGGCCGATCACGAGGTCAGGAGATCGAGACCAACCTGGCTAACATGGTGAAACCCCATCTCTACTAAAAATACAAAAAAAAAAAAAAAAATCAGTTGCACATGGTGGTGGGCACCTGTAATCCCAGCTACTCAGGAGGCTGAGGCGGGAGAATGGTGTGAACCCGGGAGGTGGAGCTTGTAGTGAGCTGAGATCGCGCCACTGCACCACTCCAGCCTGGGTGACAGAGCAAGACTCTGTCTCAAAAAAAAAAAAAAAAAAAAGGAACAAGATTATGTCCTTTGCAGGGACATGGATGGAGCTGGAGGTCATTATCCTTACCAAATTAACGCAGGAACAGAAAACCAAATACCACATGTTGTGAGGCCTACTGGAGGGCGGAGGATGGGAGGAGGGAGAGTATCAGGAAAAGTAACTAATGGGTCCTGGGCCTAATACCTGGGTGATTAAAGAATCTGTACCACAAACCCCCATGACACATTTTACCTATGTAACAAACCTGCACATCCTGCACATGTATCCCTGAACTTAAAAATAAATAAGTAAATTAATTAATTAAAATAAATCTGCCATAAGGTTCTTTAAAGTGATTGCACCATTTTACACTTCCCACCAGCAACGTATGAACATCTGAATTGTTCCACGTCTGACCAAAATTTAGCATTGTCAGTCTTTTCATTTTAGCCATTCTAGCAAGTGTTAAATGGTATCTGATAGTGATTTCACATAGCAATTTTATGATGATTAATGATGTTGAGCACTGAAGAGATTTTCATGTGTTTACTGGCTATCTCTATACTTTTTGTGAGGTGTATGTTGAAATCCTTTACCCATATTTTATTGGGTTGTTCAAAATTTTATTATTGATCCACGAGTCTGTTTCTAATTACTAATTTTTCTTCTGATTACGGGTCATATTTTTCTGTTCCATTGCATACCAGTTACTTTTTTTTGAATGCCAGATATCCCAAGTATCAATTTATTGCCACTGTGATACTGGAACCGGATCTTGTAAAAACTTCTCCTTTGTCAGCTGGCGTGATCTCATCCTATTCAATAGAGAGGGCTGGAGGGACACGAATGGTGTCTTCCAGCTTCATATGGCTCATTCGCCAGGTTGCTGCAGGTGCCGTCTCTCCAACACTCGATTCCCACCGCTCTTGGGATTATTCAGCTCACTGCTTTCTGGTGACTTTCCCCAGCTCATAGAATCCCACCCTACTCCTGAGCAGATCAATATTCAGCCAAGGACTTGATGGGACTTTGCAGACATCTAGGGTTCTCTCCCTATATAATTCCCTCCTCTCCAACACTCTGCTCCATATATGATTCTGTTTTGGCCTCCTCAAAACTCTTTCCTAATTCCTACACTCAGCAAAGCTGCCTGTTTCATTAGGGTTCCCCCACTTATGCTTCTGCTTGGCAACTGCATTCAATTGCAAATTGAGTCCTTATAAAGTTCACCTTACTTATCTCCTATCTCACAGGGTCACAGCCCTGCACTGCCTCTTGTCCAATATCTGAAAACAGTTGTTTCACATATCTGGTCCAGTTTTCTAGCTGTTGATAACAGGAGAGCAATTCCTTTGGTAGTTACTCCTTCATAGGTTAAGGCAAAAGTCAATTTGCTAATATATTTTTAAAGAATTTTTTGTCTCTATTCATCATAAATATTGGTCTCAGGTTCCCTTTTCTTATAATGTCTTTGTAAGATTTTGGTATCAGGATTATGTTACCTTAAAAAAATGAGCAGTGTTTACTCCTCCTCTCTTTTCTGAAAGCGTTCCTGGAAGATTGCTATTATTTCTTCTTTAAATGTTTGATAGACTTTAAATGTTTGATACAGTTCACCAGCAAAGCCATCTGGTCCTGATGTTTTCCTTGCGTGAAGGCTCTTGTATAACAAATTTAATTTTTTTAATCAATATAAGGACATTAAAGGTCTCCGTTTCTTCTTGCATTAGTTCAAGTTGTGTCTTTCTAGAAATATCTCCATTTCATGAATTTATTGGCATAAAATTGTAAATAACATTCCCTTATTATCTTTTTAATGTCTGTAGGATCTGTAGTGATGTCCCCTCTTTCATTTCTGATATTGGTAACTTGTTTTTTCTCTTTTTTTCTGTTCATTAGTCTAACTAGAGGTTTTTCAAGGGTCTCTTCGAAAAAACTTTATATTTTAGTGATTCTTTTCTCGTTTACCCATTTTTCAGTTTATTGATTTTTCACCCTTAAATTGTTTCTCTTCTTTTACTCGGTTTTTGTTCTTCTTCTAGTTTCTTAAAATGAGAGCTTTCAATATTGATTCGAAACCTTTATTCTTTTCTAATATAGGCATTTAAAAGTATAAATTTTCCTCCAGGCACTGGTTTAGCTGCATCACACAAATTTTGACACGTGTTGTCATTATCATTCAGTTCAAAATTTCCTTGTGATTTATTTGATCCATAGGTTGTTTAGAAGTATGCAGGTAAATTTCCAAATATCTGAGGATTTTCTCTGTATCTTGTTGTTATGGATTTTTAATTTAAAGCATTTGGTCAGATGAATTTGGTGGTATTTCAACCCTTTGATATTTACTATAACTTTTTGGGGCCAGCAGACAGTCTACTTGGTGAATGTGCCATATGTCCTTGAAAAGGATGTGCATTATCAGTTAGTAGATGCGGTATTTTATAAATTAATTAGATCCCACTGGTTGATAATGTTATTCTAATCTTCCATACTTTTACTAACATTTTAATTTACCTGTTGTATTAATTACTCATGGAAGGCTGTTAAATTTTCTGCCTAGGATTGTAAACTTGTTTATTTCTCTCTTTATTGCTGTCAATGTTTGCTTCATGCATTGTAAAACTGGTACATACACATTTAGGACTCATCTCTCTACTTAATGAATTGATCCTTTCATCATCATGAAACATCCCTCTTTGTCTCTAATACAACTCTTTGTCTTGAGGTCTACTTTTCCTGATGTAATTATAAGCAAATTAGTTTTCTTGTGATTAGAGCTGGCATGACATATACTTTTCTACCCTTTTATTTCAACTGCCTGTCTTTATGTTTAAAACGTGTGTGTCTGGCTTTTGTTATGGTTTGAATGTTTGTGTCCCCTCCAAAAATTCATGTATTGGAAAGTTAATCCCTGGTGCAACAGTGTTGGGAGGTGGCCTTGTGGGAAGGTTTTTAGGTCATGAGTAATCCACCCTCATGACTGGATTAAGGTCATTATAAAAGGGCTCCCAAAAGTAGATTTGCCCTCTTCTGCTCTTCTGTCATGTGAGCACACAGATTTTGTCCCGTTTTGCCCTTTGCCTTCGACCATGTGACGACACAGCAAGCAAGCCTTCACCAGATGCTGGCGCCTTGATGTGAGACCTCCCAGCCTCTAAAACTGGGAGAGACGGAATTTCTGTTGCTTACAGATTATCCACTCTGTGGTATTCTGTTAGAGCAACATGAAACAGACTAAGACAGCTTTCCTTTCAGCTTTCTGTCTATATTTTCAAACAGTCAGGCAGTAAAATCATAAGTGCTCTAAGAGAGAAAACTAAAATGTAAGAAAAACTTACATAAGTAGAAAATGAGTGAGATTAAGTGAATGAGAAATAAATAACATTTCTTCTACAACAGTGGATTTCCTTTCTGAAAACTGAAACTTTGGAATATTTTCAGGAAAACACCATCAAAATCACAATTTCATGCTCATCTGCACTGTGAAAGCTTTACTTCTCAATAGGAAATTACCAAGCACTAACTCTAAAGAGAGCAGAGAGAGAGCAGAGGGTAGAGGAACAAACACTGGTTGTGGGTTCAGTGCACCTGGGTTCAAGGACCAGCTTGGCTAATGACTATCTGGAGGCTCTCCCTCTTCAGTTTCCTCCCCTGAAACACAGGACAAATAAAAATACCTGCCTTGCTTAAGTCACATAATTTTTACAAGGAACAAAGAGATAATACACGGGGAAACATTTGTGAACTGTGACATAATATACAAATGCAAGAGCACGCTTCTGTTATGCTGACAGATGCAGTTATTCAGCACACTCTGTGAACCCAAACCATAAAGCAACTGGGACTCATTCATTCTAATTGGATGTAAAATATCACATTTGAGACTGAACCAGAAATCTGTCACAAAACGGTGTATGCAAAGAACTCCTAATTATAAGCACCTTTTTTCTGAAAAGCCAAGAATAACAGAAAAATCAACCCAACATTTAAGCGTCTTTTTTTCTTAAGATTCATTTCTTATTAACTGCCTTTAATTATGATTTTTAAAACCTTTTGTAATAATAAAATCTGGAAGCAACACTGAACAATAGTAAGAAATGCATGTGCACTGCAATCACTTAGGCTTACATGTGGTTCTAGGCTAAACGCTGAGTGTCACCAGCATAAAGAGGTTCTACAAAAATACGCCTATGTCCTGTTCCTAAAGCCACACGCAGGGGAGCATCACAGATCAACTCCATGTGGCCGGCACTTGCTGAGCATGCCCCCCTGTGTAAGCTGCCTCTGGCCAAAGCCACTGAGACGCTCCCCAGGCCGAGTCCATCCACACATTAATCCATCCCATTGGCGGGTGCCAATCAACACTCACCAGGGACCAGGCCCAGAACTAGCCTCCAAGGGAGTGATTAAACCCAGTTCCTTCCCTCTAGGGGCTCACTGTCAAATAGCAAGAAGAAATCTATCCAGTGAAATCACTGTTCACCAGGACTATGCGAGAAAGGAATGCAAGGTACAGTGAGTCACCAGAGGAGGGGTGGTCTCTTCTCTGAGGAAGGGGACATCACGAAAGATTCTCCGTGAGCTGCTGCTGGAGAGCCATCTTGAAGCCAAGCAAAGCACAGATTTATCTCTACTCCCCCCTAACTCTCACCAACAGGGCAGTAAAGGAATAATGTCATAAACAAGGACAAGGGTGTAAAGGAGGCAGACAAGAAATGTCAGCAGAAATCTGAAAGATGGACAGCAGACACAGCAGTGGGAGGCAGCGCAGCAGTGTGGATAACAGCCTGACAAGGGGACGCCAACACGGAGCGGCCAACTGAGGGCAAAGAACCCCCAGAAAGGGCTGTGTTGGAGCAGAACACAGGGGCACCCCCACCTACTCCTACCCACACAGTGAGCTCCCCCACCTCACCCCGCAAATGAACAACTCTAGGACAAAACAAGTTATACGTGACAGGTACTCAGTCATGACCCAGTTAGAGTTACAACATCACAAACAATGAATCCCAATGTCACCAAAAATTAAACTGAGAGGATGGGGAAGGAGAAGAGGAAGAAGCACGGTAAGAGAGTTAAACCCCCTGCTTCACAGTAGAAAGTTAATAAATACGGCTAAACTGTAAAAATCTGTAAAATTAGCATAGTATTTAGAAATATCAAGACAAGTACCAGCAACAACAGCCAAGAGGTACAATGACAGCCTCACCTCAGAGACAGAAGGCAGGGATGAGGAAGGGTGGGGACGGAGGACTACTCTTTCCAGTACAAATCTTATACTGCCAGTTGAGTCTCCCTTATCCAAAAAGCTTGGGATCCCAAGTGTTCGAATTCTGGGTTTTTTTCCAGATTTTGGAATATTTGCATATATATGATGAGATATCTTGGGGATGAGACCTACATCTAAACATAAAATTCATTTATGGTTCATATATACCTTACACATATAGCCTCAAGGTGATTTCATACCTTTTTAAAATAATTTTGCCCGTGAAACAGAATGCGTGTATACTGAACCACCCAAAAGCCAAGGTGTCACTATCTCAGCCACCCGTGAGGACAATCTGTGGTTGTCTGGCATCATCATCATGCCTGACTCTACGTGCTACCAATAAGCAATCATTTTCTTACACCTATTCCCACATACATACTTAACAGTAAAAAAAAATGACCTACCATTAATACAGTGAAAAAACTGCGTTCAGAGTAGCTAAGCGGCACGGCAGCCTCCCCAGAACACCCACATCCGCTGCAAAGCAATGGCAGCAACAAACAATGGCAGCTTCCAGTCTCCATCTACAGTGCTGGGTTTCCACTGAAAGGTTCCTGGACACTGCGGGTTTTTTGCTTTTTGGTTTTTGTTTTCTCAGTGAGAAGAAACATCAGAAGCAGTTGAGGGACCAGGAAGTGGGTGCTCTAGGGATGAGAAGGCATTCTGCCGGGTGGCTTTTTTAAATGTTTCCTCTGGAGTCATCTGCTTATTAGCAACGGTTTTTGTCTTTTAAGTGTCTCTTTGATTTTGTAAATTGACATGATTTCTTGCTCTGCTGTGAACGCATGCTGCCTTAGTCCTTCAGTAAGCCTGTCGCACATTTTTGCCATGTCATCTATAGGTGCTTTTTCTACAGTGTTAACGTCATCATCTTCATCATCACTATCATCACAGTTACCTTGACTCAAAACCATTTTGGCTATTTCAGTATCTGCTGATGGTTAACGACTGGTACCTCATTTATTGATGTTGAGGGCTTCTTTGATATCCACTTCTCCCAGCTTTCTGATGGACCTTGAAGGTATATTTTTTACATACGTAAGGAGGTCAGACATCATTTTTGTCTCATTTGACATGCAAAGTCACCACTTGGTTCATCATCATCACTAAACACAGAGTCACAGCCCAGAGGTTGTGCCAGGCATGCACAGCTGTTTGTTTTGTCACTGTGTTCCAAGCGCTGGCAGCAGCATATACAGCATCCTTCATGCTAAACATCTTTTGACAACCTTCCAAACCCATGCCGCCTCTGTTCACTGGCGCTAACATGCTGCCCAAGAAAGTGTTTTGATATCTATTCTTCATTGATCTACAAATACTTGGTCACATAGCTGAATTAATAAAGCATATCTGGGGGGAAATGCATGGCATAAACATTATTATTGTTGAGAATTTCAGCTGGAGAATAAGCAGAACAGCTGTCATGAAATGACAAATCCTGCAGTCATCATCCAGTCCAGCCTCCCTGCAATGAACACAAGCCATGGATACAAAACGTTTGTGAAGGGAATCAGAAAAGATATCCTTGGTGATCCATGCCTTTCTGTTAGCATAATAAAGGACTGGTAAGAAATCCACTCCTTGAAAACAGCAAGGATACAAGCTTTTGCGGATCACGGCAAGTTTAAGCTTCCGCATGCCTGCTGCATTAGCACATCCCAGCACAGCGATTCTGTCCTAGGATCCTGAATTCTTGAAGGGCTGTCTCATCAGCTGTCGTCAGTGTCTTGGGCAAGAACACCAAAACAATGATGGTTCATCAGCACTATAGACTTGTTCTGGCATCAGCTTCTCATTAGAGATGATCTTGGCAAACTAAGGAATTTCTCCTTAGCTTCATGATCAGCACAAACCTTTAAAAATGTAATGCCTTATCGATTCTTAAATTTCTGCAACCAGCCTGTTGAAGAGTCACAGTTCTTTTTAACTTTTAGTTCATGGAGAGACAGCTTTGCTTGCTGCTTGACAGGTGTATCATTAAGTGGATGTGTTCAGTGTGATGCTGATGGATTCACTCTCTCAATACCCAATCAAGATCTTCATTTGTGGGGTCGGGAGCGGTGGCTCACACCTGTAATCCCAGCACTTTGGGAGGCTGAGGTGGGCTGACCACTTGAGGTCAGGAGTTCGAGACCAGCCTGACCCAACATGGTGAAACTCCATCTCTACTAAAATACAAAAATTAGCCGAGCGTGGTGGCACGCGCCTGTAGTCTCAGCTACTTGGGAGGCTGAAGCAGGAGAATCATTTGAACCCAGGAGGAGGAGGTTGCAGTGAGCCAAGATTACACCACGACACTCCAGCCTGCGTGACAGAGTGAGACTTCGTCTCAAAAAAATAGATAAAATAAAATAAAAATTTTTAAAAGATCTTTATTTTTTGGCTTTATGCACTGGTTTTTAATTTTTCATTAACTTCTATTCATCAATTTCAGCACCGAACTTCAACGGTTTCTCCTTCTGTTTCTTCAGGTCCCATATGGTGGTCATTCCAACACCACACCCTTCTGTAAGATGTTTCACTTACACCACAGTCCAGTTTCTCCAACAGCCTGACTTTTCTGTGCTACAGATAAACATAAATGCTCCTTGTTCTTATCATTGTTACTCACAGGGGTATCTACAGGTCTTTTTTGGCGTTTTCAATAGTATCTTTACGCCCCAGAACAAAGAGTAAGCAAAAAGCCACAGTGAGTAATGCACACAGGCCTCCCCCATGGGGGGCATCAGGGGGGAACGGCCCTTGGTGCGTCCAACGCACATGTGTGGTCTTATTACCCTCTGTGGACATGCCTGTGCAGGGCAATCTGGATGTGCGCAGACAAGGCAAATCACAGCTGAAGGGGCTGGAAGGGTCTCATTTCCCTTGGGGATACTGATAAACTGTGTGCACCTACGAGTTCACATGTGATTTCACATAAGATCAGGTATAGAATTTTCTATCTGTGGTGTCAAATCAGTGCTCAAAAAGTTTCAGACTTTGGAGCATTTCAGATTTTAGATTTTTGGATTATGGATGCTCAACCTACGCTACTCCATTTTTAAAACCGGGGACATAGATGACTTTGTAAAATAAATATCTGACCTAAAACTAACCAAGTAAGGTATATGTCAAGGACACTGCAGCTAGAGAGGAAGCAGCACAAACAGAAGCACAGAGTGTGAAACAATAAAACATCTGCCCGTCACTGCAAGAGCTTAGCATGTTGCACCCATCCAGAGGGTGGAGATGGGGGGGGCGGGCGGTGCCTGCAAGAGATAAGACTGGAGAGGAAGGCAGGGCCTGGATCCTGCAGAGAGGCTGGAACAGGTGCCAACCACCTGGATTTATATGCACAGGTGCTGAGGAGCCAATGGGGGTTGGGAGATGGATGTTAGGCAAAAATTTCAGAGGTATGACCTGGTGTGGGTTCGGTGAAAACACCGCCAGTATTTGGACAGATGCCACAGGTCTTGCTGGCTGACTTGGGAGGTGAAAGTCAAGCACAGTGATGGGAGATCCATAGCAACCAGAAATGGCAGAGCCCAAATGGGAGCCAGCAAACCCCTAGGCCTGAGTTTCTCACTCACTCACTCACTCGGTCGGTCACGCTACTGCACCCAACACGCAGGATGAACTCGGTATGGGCCGGGCACGGTCCTGCAACAGAGGTGGGAATCAATCCAGCCAGGAGCTGCCCACAGTACTCCCTCGGGAACACCACTGGCACTCGATAAGGTCCCCAAAATAGTGCAGGTACACCTAGAAACAGACTACACCCCCATCACCCTCAGGCTTTCAAAATGGAATAATTAACTTTCTGAAAAAGGCTGTGTTTCTTCTCAGGTGAAAATAGGGGGCAAGAGAAAACCACCAATCCAAAAGATGATTTTTTATCATTTATCTACTGAATTGTGTGCTCACCAATCTGTTTGTGTGGAAGGCTGAATGTCAGAGGGGAAAGTACAGGAGGACTGAGAAATACGTCTGTTCTTTTCCTCTCCAGCCTTTGGCAGATTTCAACAAGGTTTCATTTCCACAGAGAGAGCTAGGAGGGACACTGGTTTTCCCTGATCATGTGATAGAGTTAAATGAGCCTTTTGGAAGGTGTTCTCTCTGCAGGACCCTGGAGCCCAAACCGCAGCAAGGGATGGTGGCTGCTCTGTCTCTGCTTCCACTGCAGGACCATTAGAGAGCCACGGATGCTTGTTACCTGGCAGCTTTTCTCGAGTTATGGGAGCCCAGGCTTCATGACCCTTAATTGCTATCATTAACATAACAGAGTTTTTCAAAATAACTTCTCTAGCTTTAACTTCTTTTTTTGAAAGTTGGGGTGTGTGTGTGTGTAATTTCAGGCAGCTTCTGGTTACAATTAGGAAGGAATATGCACATGGAGGCATCAGGAATGTTGGGAAAGGTGTTGGACAAATGCTCCACTAGGCAATGTGCTGTGCTGAACCCCACGGAGGCAAACAGCTACCTGAGTGAATAAACACAAGGAGGGGGCCCAGGGACAAGTCGAGAGGCCTCTGTACAATGCTAGATGCTGAGCTAGAGAAGGCCTTGCAGAGGAGGCTCTATGTCCCCGGAAATAAGAGATGTCCATGAGGCCGGCAGACAGGAGAATGGAGGGAGGCATTCTTCACGGAGGGGGAGCGTCTGAGAAAGCTATGCAGGCCAGAAGCAGGTGCAGCCCGGGCTGGGGGAAGGGGGCATTTTAAGGGAAAAGCCAAGAGAGACGTGGGGGCTGAATGAGGCTCCTGAATGACAGAAATGCTTTTGTTTTGTGTAAAATCATATCACATGACCCCTTTGGTTTCCAATACACTTTTAAAACCCCATTATGGGGCTCTAATTAAATCCTAATTGGGACAGGCACAATGACCAACAAAGTGCATCAAATGACAAGGTTAAATACTAGAGGTGACTAGTTGCTGAGATACCAAATAGACCAACTTATCCTGACCAGTCAGAACCCAGCCAGCCTGAAAGAAACGGGATCAAAGAGAGCAGGGCTCTGAGCTCACTGCTCTGGTGGCTTCTGTCCCTTGGGGTCAATTGGGAATTAGTATGCACCACCTATGTCACCAATGCAGTGCTTGATCGGAAGAGACACTCCGAATCTACTACTGGCATGCCAGTATGTCTCCTGCCCCTCCCCCTTTCCTCCAAGGCAAGCCCTGCTCATCCCCAGAACATCATCTCCTCCATGAAGCCTCCAGCTCCTCCTCTCAGTATCTTGGAGAGTGACCACCTGAAGAGCCACCTCCTGGCTGCTTGTCATGGGTGCCCATCAGACTCAAGGCCCTGGGAGGACAGGGCGCATGTTGCGCTCACTCCATCAACCTGGTGTGGGCACCTAACCCATAACCAGTGCGACCACAGAAAGAGAAGTGAGAGTTGCTCCTCTCGCCCAGGAGGGCAGCTCCTGCTGGGGCAGCCATGCCACGCTTACCCTGCACAGACTATGGCAACTGCAGTGGTAGAAACCTGGGCAAGATGCTTTGGAAGCCCACGGACCAGAGACACTCTACCTACAGGCAGGATTTCTAAAACAGAAATTTTAACTTAGAAATTTCTAAAACCAGGTCCACGGTGCCTCTTCAAGAGACTGTCCCCTTTCCTCCCATGCTCCCCAGCCCTGCACCCCAGAATCAGAGGTCCCCTCCATTCCAAAAAGCCCCAGCATCCGGCCTCTCAGCTGCACCTCCTAGGGTGGGGTCTCTGCCCTGCGACAGCCTCCTCTCTGCTTCCCTATGGCCACAGTCAGGCAATCCACCATCCTTCTGGGCTGCGGCCTTGGATGGGAAACCCCCTACACCCACCTCCGCAGACCCTCAGCTTGCAGCTCTCCTACCCTGTCTCCAAACAGCCAATTCCCGCAGCCCCGCTCTCGCTGGCTGGCTCCTGGGGCTGAACAGCGCTGAGTGGAGGCAAGTGCTTCACTGGGAGAATGGCCTCAGGAGCCATTTTCAACCAAGGTCGCAGGCTCTGGACAAGCCACAGAGTGCATACATGCCCCGAGAACAGAAGTAAGAGAGGGCTGAGGAAGGCTCATGGCAAGAGAAAATCTCCAAATCTCATCCCGCTCCCAGTTGCACCACCAACACCTCCATCTGCAACCATTCAAGCCTCTCCTGCCCACAGCCTCCCTGGGCCACTGTCAACTTCATATACCCGAGATTTACAGAGGACCTGCTTCGTGAGGGCCAGGCACCCAGGGGGTGCTAAGAGCGAGAAGACCTCATGGAGCTGGGGAACCAAAGCTGACATTCACTGAGCACCTACTGTGCGCCAGGTTCCATACCGCGTTCCATCCAATCTTCACACTCACTCATTAATACCTGAATCTCATCACTGAGGCTCAGGGGAGCTCAGTCACTTGCCTGAAGCCACAAGGCCAGGGAGGCCATACAGAGGCCCCACTACGCTGTCCTGATACCACATGCCCAGTCCCTCCTGGAAGCACAGGAAGGGAGAAACAGGGCCAGGGACTATGCTCTGTGCCTTCTACCGACATGTTCTCATGAGATCCTTAGGATAAGGTGAAAAGTCAGAGTCAAACTGGGTCAACACCGACCACAGCCAGAGAGAAGCTGAGCGGGCTGAGGAAGCCCACCTCCTGCTCCACTGTCAGCCACGGCCAAGACGACTGCTCAGAGCCTCAGCGCGGCCGGGATACACAATTGTGTTTGCCCATGGGTTCTGAGCAGGGGAGGCGTGAGGTGAGGGCAACAGCCGCCCTCCTCCCTCTCCTGGGAGGTGCGCAATTCTGGCCAGCAGAACATGGGCATCGCTGGCCGAGGTGGCCGCCCCAGTGAGAGACAGAAGCTGAGGATGCAATGTCCTCAGAGACAAATTCAAGAACCACAGGAGAAGCCAGGCCATCCACTCCCACAATCCTGCAGGTTCTGAATAAAGGGGAGGGCCCCCTGGGGTCTCCAGCCACCTGGGCTGCTCACAGAGGACAGAAACCTGCAAGCCACTGGTAAAACACACAGACAGGCCACCTGGGCTAGACGCTGGCCACACTGTTAGATTTTGAAAACCCGAAAAGATGAATGTTTTAAAAGGAATGAAAAATTAAAACAGAGACACATTTTATTCTACAAACTGTTCTACAATTAACTGTTAGGTCATTTTATGTGAGATAAAACACAATTCTAAAAATTAAGTTTATAATCCCAGCACTTTGGGAGGCCGAGGCATGGTGGATCGCTTGAGCCCAGGAGTTTGAGACCAACCTGGGCAAGAGGGCGAAACTCCGTCTCTACAAAAAATAAAAAAATTAACCAGGCATAGTGGTGCACACATAGTCCCAGCTACTCGGGAGGCTGAGATAGGAGAATGGCTTGAACCTGGGAGGCAGACAGTGAGCCAAGACTGACCAGGGCAACAGAGCTGGACCCTGCCTTAAAAGAAAACATTAATTTATTATCTGTTTTCAAATAAAAACCAAAAGAGCTTCTCAGAATGAGCAGAGCCTCCCCCAAAGGAAGCGGAAGCTGATGTGCACCTTCTGCCTCTGTCCCACACCCTGTAACCCCCACTCACCACCACAGGAAACACTCGTGTAATTTACATTCGAGCCCGAGAGGGCCTGTCCTGCTCACTGCTCCAGGAGACCCACCTGGCAGCAGGACCCTCCCTCAATGGTCCCAGAGCCAGTCCCCAGGACGCCTGTCACCAGAAGATGCTGGCTGCGCCAGAGCCAGGAAGGGGCACAGCACTGCGCAGACCTCTATCGCAAAGGATTCTGGTCCCAGGAAGGGGCACAGCACTGTGCAGACCGCTACCGAAAAGGATTCTGTTCAAAGGAAGAGGCACAGCACTGCACAGACTTCTATCGAAAAGGATTCAGGTCTGCGCGTGGGCATGTGGGACTTTTTTTTCTCATCATTTGTTTTTGTTTTGTTTGAATTTGCTAGTTTTAACACTCGTGTGCAACACACATAGAATTCTTTTATTTTTAGTAATTTACCACAGTGAACGCACCCAATTCATAGCAGGAAAAACAAATTCTATTAGGAAAATAACTCCTCTACCCTACTCGGCGGTGGGTGTCCTCCCTCTCCTTAGCCCTTCCATCTGGAATGGTCGAGGCGAGGCCGCCTCTCCCAAGAAGCGCTTGAAGCACACCCGCCAGCGCCAGCGTATCACTCAGCGCTCCCCCCTCGGTCCACCTGCTCTTCTGCAGGAGAGATGTTTCCTCCCACAATCAGTGGGGAAGCATCGGGAATGCCTGCAGGCGCCTCTGCGGGAACACGGATGGCATACGTTCCCGCGACTACTTCATCATAAACATGAAACGTAGCTCTGAGGCTCAGCTTGGTCATCCCTGAGATACACATGGATCAGAGCTGGGGGAAGGGGTGTTTGCCACAAGAAACAAAGCCTGCCGGCCCAGGGTGGTTTGCCTGCTGTCGGCTGCCTCCAGCCTGGTCCTCACGGCAGCCAACCAAAAAAAAAAAAAAAAAAAAAGACAGTACTGAGTGTCAAGAGTGTTGGATATCAATAACAAAAAGATGAGTAACCCAATTAAAAATGGGCAAAGGATGTGAACAGGCATTTCTTCAAAGAAGATATACAGACAGCCAATAAGCATGGGAAATGATTCTGGAACGTCAGAGCCATCCAGGAGCTCAAAACCACAGTGAGATATCCCTTCACATGAAACAACGTTTAAATGTGGGATCACAGGAGGATGGCGACAATGTTTAAATGTGGGAAGACCAGAGCCCTCATGCATTGCTGGTGGGAAGGTAAAATGCTGTGGCAGCTGCAGGAAAGTCCGGCAGCTCCTCGCAATGCTCAACATGGAGTTACCTACCACGTGAGCCAGCAGCGCCGCTCCTCGGTATATCCCCGAAAGAAAGGAAAACACGACTGCAAAAACGTGTGCATGAATGTCCATAGCAGCCATCTGCATAACTGTCAAAAAGTGGAAACACCCCATATGTCCATTCACTAAGAGTGGATGAATAAAACGCAGCACATCCATTCAATGGAATCTTACTTGGCCAAAAAAGAATGAAGCAGGCGTGCTCCAACCCGGATGAGCCTTGACAGCACCATGCAAGGGAACGGGTGCCAGTTTCAAAGGCCACAGATTGTGTGATTCCACTTATATGAATCCACAGAGACAGAAAGCAGATTCCTGGTTGCCTGGGGCAGGGGGAAGGATTAGGGGAGTGGGGAACAACTACTAATGGGTACAGGATTTCCTTGTGAGGTGATAAAATTGTTCTGAAATTGACTGTGATGACAATCACGCAACTCTGCAAACACACTAAAAACCACTGAATTGTACACTTTAAATGGTGAACTGTATGGTATGTGAATTACATCTCAGTAAAGATATCTAAAAAAAGTCTAGAATAAGGATGCTTTAAGGACATTTATAACCCCAACTACCTTCTCAGAAAGGCAGCTCTCAGAAACAGAGGCCCTTTGCTGCGGGACTATAGCAATGATGGGCTTTGATAGGCAGCTTTTGGGTCAGGGCCTGAGGAGGGCTGACCAGCCCCACCCAGGGGCAGCACAGATTTAAGTCTGGACAGTGCTTCTTGGATGGCAAGATAGCAGCAGAGCAAAGAGAGCTAGAAATCCACACAAAGGACTGATGTAAGGGGCTGTGTTGTTCTGTTTTTTGTTTCTAACTGTGAGGGCTTGAGGTTGGCATGGGGCAAACCAAACCTGCTTGGGAAGACACTGTGACCCAATGATGCCCACAGCACCCCTTCCACGGGGGCACCCCACACATGGGAGACACAGACATTCCAGGAAACACTCCAGCCTTCATCAAGCAAGAAATAGGGCTGGAGGCAATTCTACGACTAGACCTCATGGGGAGAGATGCCTCTAGCTCGCATCCCAACCTCATTTAAAATACTTGCACCCTCTGAGCCAGTAATTTCATTTCCGGGAATCTGTCCCAAGGAAATTATCCAAAATGCAAACAAATATTTATGTCATCACGGCATTATTTATACATCAAAAAAAAGATCTAAATGTCTAATAATACGGAAGTGATTAAATTAGAGCTATATCCATTTGTTGCTGACAGGAAATCAAGAAACAGACCCAAAATGTTTAAGGAAAAACTTTGGCCTTTCAAAGTCTACAGCAAGGAAAGGCAAACTGCAACTAATCTGCACGTCCGGTACCAGCCCCCACCCCCACTCTTGAAAGAGAGCCCTAATCATTTGTTAGTCACTTCACAAGGTCTAATTACACTGTTTTTTCCTTCAATATCATTGATCCCGCAGCCAATGTTGCATGGCATTTAATTAAAGGAAAGGCTACTGCTATTTCATGTTAAAAATCTAAATCCTTTCAAACAAATTAGAAGCTTGAAGTTCACATTTTTACTTTCCAGTTGGACTCACTCAGCCTCTTATCATTTCAGCATTAAAACATATACAGCAGGACTCAGCTCAAACCCCTTCTGAGGTTAGCAGCCTTTGCTGGTAATAGTACCTGGCAGCAGGTTACTCCATTTCTTAACAGGCAGAGTCAATAACAAGATTGGCTTCAGCAAGTATAATCGTTCTGATGCTACGATATGTAAATATTAATGGGGCAGCCATGCAGAGGCTCCTAAGACAGCTTTTCACCACATCCACGCTTTGGGTAGGGCCCTGGCATCACAAGACCTCTCTGGCACGTGCTGTACCCCAGGCTCATCATTCCCACACCTGTCACCCTGTAGAAGCCCCCGGAACAAACTTCAGGGAACATGCAAAGGAGAGGGGCAGCCTCTCAGCACTGCCGAGGGACTCCCTCTATCGACTTTCCTTCTGTGGCTCCGGAGGCCAGCGGGCACACGTCTAGGTGTCACACGTGACTGAGAAATCCACCAGACAGGAAGCTGGATACACAGAAAGGCTAGAGAGAGTCTTGTCCATGATAAGCTCAATTAATTTAGGTAAGTATGCAATGTAATTACAAAGGCAAAGCAATATAATCCCACAGTCCCCTGCATATAATTTCAAATAAAACGCATAGAAGCACAGAAGAAAGGCTCAGCTGGCAACGAAAGACCCCAGGACAGTCAAGAACTAACCATCAACCCCCCCCCAGCTGGCTCACAACCCACACGGCATGGTCAGGCTTGCTTTATTCTGCAGGAGCCTGGATCTGGTGCCCCAGAGCGCTTCTGTCTAGAACCCCATCAATCCTGGATTTCTACCCAGCAGCCCACTGCTACTCCGTGAAAGGGATGGCATGGATCCCATCTTGACTCCCAGGCTGCACAAGGTCACTTCTACCCCATGGTGGCACGATCACTCCCTTCCTGCATTCATGCCAGCAAGAGCTGTACCTGTTTCCAGGCCCCTCTGAACCCCAACCACAAGCTCGTGGTCTGTACCTCCCACATCCCCATGCTCCTAACTCTTGGTGGTATCACTGCACAGAAGAGGTGCTGAGGAAGGTTTGTTAAACAGAACACAAAAAGTAACAATACAAAACCCTCCACCTGTCTAGTGAGATGGGCAAGAAAGAAGGGCTCTGGGTAAGCTAGATTTCAGTGGATTGCCATTCACACACTCTGTATTACGTATAGGTAAGGGGACCATATGGTGTGTCGTCCAAAGCAGACACCTTGGGCACAAGTAATAATTATCCCAGGACAGCAGGGATAAACCAGCACTTCCCAGCAACCTCAGCCTCTGATCAACCTGTGTCCAAGGCTCTGTCATAGGTGCTTTGGGTAGCACAGGCGGAGGAGGCTTCCTGGTAGCACTGGGCCCATAGAAAATGGGTGGAAAGACACAGTCCAGGCAAAGAAAAATATTAATGACTGTTACTTATTATTAACTATTATAAGGGCTACTACCTTGCCATCTATTGTGTCATTGGAGTATTCTATGTTTCATCATATATTTTAATAGTTACTGTTCACAAGTATTAGGCAGAGATTAATAATGAGCAGGGGGATCAGCAGGTTCCCATGTCTGGATGTAACAGAGGATGAACACGTAATTAGGAGTCCGATTAAGAAGGGCCTTAAATATCAGGAGT
Source organism: Nomascus leucogenys (assembly GCF_006542625.1). Lineage (NCBI taxonomy): Eukaryota > Metazoa > Chordata > Mammalia > Primates > Hylobatidae > Nomascus > Nomascus leucogenys. The sequence goes on from NC_044387.1 coordinate 3,642,326, forward strand.
GTGATCTTTGTCCCGCAAGCAACGGGGAGCTGTTAAAGCAGAGGTGAAAGCCACGTTTCAATGTGATTCACCTCCTGCTAGGACGTGGAATGCATCACAGGGGAAGAGAGAAGCAAGGAGACTTGCTGGGAAGCTACTTCAATGCCTGGGCAGAGATCATAAAGGTCTGATCTAGGGCAGACCCATCAAAGGCAGAAAGGAAAGGCTGAAGGAATTAGTGCGAGAACATCTGGAAAGAACAAGAACGGGTGGGGGTGGGCTTCAGCAATAACTAGATATGGAGACAAAGAGAGGCCAAAATGACAATGACCAAACATTACCCTGGGTAGGAGAGATTGGTGCCATCTATGATGTAAACAGGAAGTGGAGAGGGTGGCTTGTTCAGTGGAGGAGGGGCAGGGAACGGGAAGGAGGGACGGAAGGGATGCCGACGCTATGGAGCAGTGTCTGTGCCGTGCACTGGTTTCCACGTGACAATCTGTCATCCTGGAGAGCAGTTCCCATCCCCGTTTTACAAATGAGGAAAGGAAACTCAGGGGCCTGACTCTCAACCAAGTCCATGATCTTCCTATCACACTGGACATGCTTCTGACAGGGCAAGTCACAAGACAGTGCAGTAGGTGCCTCCGGAAGACACGGACACTGGGCAATGAGGCTCAGAGGTGCGGAAACGCAGGCGGAGTCCCAACCAAGGAAGAGCGTGTTTAAAACAAGAAGTCCAGAAACGCACACGGGTGTGAAGGAGAAAGAGTCCTCTCACAGAGGACACTAGGAGACAGTGGGGGAAATCGGGGCAAAATGTCACAGAACACTGGGAAAAAACTTTTCACCAAGTGTCCATTGGTGCAAAATGCCTCTGAGGTCATGCGGCATGGCTGAGAAAGTGATCCCTGAGGCAGAAGACAGACTCACGTGCTTTCCGGAACTGCCTGCGCCCAGCTCTGTGCCCATCACTCCGCCCAGCCACGTGCTCACTGCTGAGTCTCCAGGGCCCAGAGGACGAGGCCCTGCCTCGAGTGAGTGCTTAGTAAGTATCTGTTGAACAGTGAACCTCTTCAGGCTCCCCTTCTTCATCTATAAAACTGAATTAATTAATTTCTCAGTTCCTGTTCCGCTCTCAAGTACAACGAGGCAAATGTGGTGTCTCTGGTGACCAGTTTCAGCACAGTAAGTAAAAACCAGATTTTAAGGGAAACAGCACTTTAAGAACACTTCCGTATCTCACGCCATCCCTCACGGCAGCTGACATGAAGCCCTCACTCCCTCACGCTGATCCTCTGTTGGAGGCTGGAGGAAGCCCCCGAAAGAGTCAAGGCCAGCCACGTGGGCAAAGAGCCAGGCGTGGGGCCCACCCTCACGTAAAGGACATTTTTTCAAATGTTCAAGATTTCCTGCACCCATCGTTCCACGGTACGGTTGAGTAGCACATCCTGAAGGAGGCAGCTTCATGCCTCGCATCTGCTTTCAACATTCCCAAGGTTCTGCTCAGATCCTAGAGGTGCCTCTGTCACCCCTGCCCCACCACAGCAGGTGAGAAATGTGACCAGGCTGGGGTGCTGATGGAGCAAGAAAGGATGGACGAGGGGAGGCAGAGTCGAGGATGAAGGCAGAGAGGGGCAAATGCTTTGGAAACACACACAGATGCTCAGCAAAGGCCCCGTCATCCTCTCAGGCCCCCATCTTTCCATAGACAACTGCCTGCTGAGCTCCTGGTCTTAAAAGGCCTCCAAAGTGTCCCCACATCAGGAAGGGCTGCAAAGGAATCGTACTCCCAACAGGAGCAGCATTGGAGGAGCATTATGAAAAATGCTGCTATGAACATTCATGTACAAGTCTGTATGTGGACATGTGTTTTCATTTCTCTTGGGAATATACACACCTAGGAGTCCAGCTGCTGGGTCACATGGCAGCTCTTCACATGGTAGCTCTATGTTTAACTGTTTGAGGAACCTTCAGGCTCTTTTCCACACCAGCTGCATCACTGTACGTTCTCACCAGCAGTGTATAAGGGTTCTGATTTCTCCACACCCTTACAAACATTTGTTAATGCCTGTCTTTTTTTTCTTTTTGGTCTTTTTTATTATAATCATCCTAGTGGGTACAACTGTAACATTTTTGGAATGGGATAATAGTTATTTCCCAAAATTATGGATCTAGTTTTAAACCTTCCCAAAAGAGTTCTGTATACCACACTTGCATGTGTGAATTTCTAATGCACACATGCGCATATGCACACACACAGCCACCATGCTGGCATCAGGTGCATGACAATGCCAGGGGATGAGACATTTCACAGGGTACCTCAAAGGCACCCACAACCCCACGGCACACAGCAGCCTGTCTCCTGAGAGACAGGGCAGACAAGAGGCCCTCCTGCATGCCCCTCAGCACTCATCTCCATCTCTGCTGACCTGTAAGCTCCAGGAACATATGGCCCCTGCCTGCATCCACCATGCACTCCAGCACACAGCAGGCATGCAGTCGAGCTGCTGCACGGATGCACACCCAGGAAAGAAGGGCTGTGTCTCCACAAATGCAGCAGCTGTTCCAGGGGCAGCTAACTTCCTCCAAATGTTCCCCAGATAGCAACCATAACTAAACTATCGTCACCAGCTGTCATTTACCCAAGTTCATCTAAACCAACCTGGCTAAGTACATAACTAACAAGAACTTAAGTGAAGACAAAGAAGGCATGTTCGGCAATCCACCAGCCACACATCATAGAAAGAGCAATCATAGCCGAATGAGAGAAACCACGGTACCAGGCGACAGTCACGGAGCACAGCAGAGCTGACGCTTGTATCCGGCACCTCATTTTGTCGTTGCAACTTTTATAGCTGAAGACTCCCCAAAAGCTGCACAACCAATCCAAGATCACTCCATCAGAGAAAAGCAGAGACAACAAATGAACCGGGTTGTGTGACCCACATTTCCAGGTGTCCCTCTGCCTGCTGCCCACTGCCCAGCCTCTCCCAACAATCCTTGCAGGCTGGGATGAGAGTAAAAGGACAGATGAATCTGAGTCACCTGTCCAGCCCAGGACAGGTGACTTGACTTAGCTGTTCTCTAATAAAGATGACAGAGACTGTTTCTTAGTCAACAGCAGGTTCAGTGAGGACCACAGTGCGTGGAAGCTGTCCTGGGAGGTAATGGGATCTGAGGCCTTCACTAGTCAGTTCTAGAATTTCGCAGAGAAACTCTGAGAGACAAAAAGGTGTCCAGGAGGAAGGCAGTTTGCAGAGGGCCTTGAGGGCAGGCTAGGGCTGCCTGAGCGATGGCAAGTCACCCACAGAGCAACCTGCCATCTGGAGACCCACGTGGACGGAGACATCCACTCCAGCAGCCAGGGCCAGGCCAACGGGGACAACCTGCAGGCAGACAGCATCGCCACAGAAGAAAGAACTGTCCAGCATCGGAATGATAATGGCCACAACCACGCCCTCTGCCTAAAGCGTCACATAAATTGTGAGATAGCCCCTCCTGACAGATGGGGTTAAGTACTGTAACTAGCTACTAAGTGGTGAATCCAGGATCTGAGGGTGATCTGTGAACCGTGTATCACAGAAATGGCTCAGAGACTGGGGACAGGGAGGGGAGGGTGCACTGGTTAAGGGTCCCCACAAGGTCCCTACCAGCAATGAAATGTCACAGGAGTTTAAAGAAAAAAAAAAAACCGCATGGTGAAGCAGTGAGGTGCTATTACGGTGGGCTGAAGCACACTCAGAAAGAAACACCAAAGGAAAAATACAAATTGCTCGGCCCTGCAACCCAAAGTGTACGTGAGACTACTTAGAGCAACGTGTCATAATGCACTCAAAACTGTGACAATATTTATGACTATTTGCAACAGAAATAGTATGCAATAAAAAAGTAATATACAGTAACAGCATAAACATCATCATACAGACTCAGCAATGCCGACCAAAAGCCCTTGTTACCAAGAAAAAGGAGACGACAGTATTTGTACCAGAGAGAGCCTACCTGGATTTCTGTCTAAGGCACTGACAGGAGGGGCTGCAAACGGTTGGTCAACCCCGTTGCACCAGGTCTCTCCCTCGGCTCAGAGAACCATACAGGCTGCTCTGAAATCAGAGCCTCGATGAGGCATCACTTAAACTTCATATACAACCTGCTTTAAAAACTCACTGCAGTTAGTCACAGACCAGTTCATGAGCCCAGAATCACCTCTAGCTGGCTCTCCACTAACTGCCTTCCAACAGCAAGCACCCCCCTTCCCTGTTCTCTCGGGTCCCTGACAGAAAGCTTCTAGCATGAGATTCATGCCTGTAAGGGTGGAGGGCGACCTGAGTTCCACTAGAATACTTCCAGGGCTCTTCTGACACCCCTTCCATGATACCATGTTTTTGGAGGGAGTAGGGAAAGTTACAGGCAGACGTGTATAAAAATTACAGGCTTTAAAGCCGCTCTCAATGAGCAAAAAATTCCTATCACAAAGCCATCGTCCAACTAACTTAGATCACTCTCCCAAGTATTTAATAGTTTCCCAACCCCTCCCTTCTAAGACAGGAATGTCACCCAGAAAGAACATCTACTGCTCAAGAAGTGTTTGCAGTCTTCCCTCCAGGTGTTTACTGTGTAGAGCGCACACACACACATGCACACACATGTGCGTGCACACACACACACACACACACACACCCCACTAGAGTACTTTGACTATTTCTCTAGGTGCCATCAGAACTGGCCCTCTACATGTTTTTAGATGTTTTACATAAAAGTGTCCATTTACAATGGAAACTTTTCCATTTCAAAGCCCATCTTCCCTCCCTGGAATGAGTGGAGCACTCCTCTCCAAACACAGAGGACCAACAAGCCTGGGCGCCTCTACTACAGGGATGTTTTGTACATAAAGCCCTTTGTAAGAAACGACTTGAAAGTCCCAACCTGAGAAAAACACAGACCTCAGACATCAGCAGCAGACCTGGCAGGCATGACTTAGACCAACAGGAAAACCCAACACACCCCACATTTTCCTACAGACACGTCCACACGGTGGGGCAGGAGAAGCGTGTGAAGAGAAGGGATAGACGAAAGGCAGAGAAGCAGCAGAATGCCTAACAACGATCATTCTCAACGTGCAGAAAATGTTCTTGACAAACAGAAGTGAGGAAAATGACAGATAACATAAACCAGGCCAACCTTCATGCCTTAGGACCTACTGGGTACGCCTATGGCAGATACTGGTAGATACGTAAACCACCACTGGCTAGGTGACTTCTGCTCCTCCTAAAAGGTGTATTCTGGTCTTTACAACTCTCCAGGACACCTGAGGCCAGGCCTCCTGCCTCCCAGGTCTCCCATGGTGGCAATCTCTTCTACACCACTTCTCCTATGTGGGAATCTAAATGTCAAACTAATGGCACAAAACATACCAAATGCCTCCAGGTTAGGCCCACCTGGGGTCTCCAAAAATGAGGGAGAGGTCACTGCAGAATTGGTTTTCCACACTGCAAAGTCCTCAGCCCGGTCCCAATTGACCAAAGATCATTAGCTGCACAGCCAATAAGGAAGGCTGATGGCCTCCAAGGCCCAGCCCTGGACTGCTGAACCCCACGCGAGATTCCACAGAGGGGGACACCCGCCTAAAGGGTCTCTCAACGGCACCGGCACCGGGTTCTGAAAACAGCAGGAGTTGTTTTGTTTTTTTGTGGAATGCATACTGACGTACAGAAAGGGGAAATGACAGGATGTCTGGGGTTTGCTTTGAAATACTCCAGCAAAGGAGAAGGAAAAGAAAAAGAAAAGAAAGGGACAGATGAGAGGCTGGTGGCATATCTTGACACCCGCCGAATCCGGGTGAAGATGAGAGGATGGTGGCGTATCTTGATACCCACCAAATCCGGCTGATAGGTGTGTTGCTTCACTGCACTGTTCTCTCGACCTTTGTGCATGTTTGAAATTTTTTATAACACAGTTTTTTTTTTAAGCATGAGAGATGGTAAAGGTGGCCCAGGCCTGATGACAATGATTGATGATATTCCCGTTTGGGAAAACTCTGTCCATTTCCCGAGGAGCAGAGCCTTTCCCCCTTCTGGACAATAAGTCGCCCCTCCTCCCACACTTAGGCACCCCACAGCTCACAGTGAACTGTCTCCTCTGACCTCAACACTGCTTGCAGGGTAGCTCTTCAAAGATGGAAAGCACAGGTGAGTAAGCGATGTCACCACACCCACCGACAAACATACATACAAATGGATCAGTGCTGCTAGCAACAAATCCAGCTCACGAAACGGTTCTCATTGAAAGATCACAACAGCTATTGCCTGTTTGCCTCATTATTTAAAACCATATCATGGTATGTGTGTGCTGTTGAGATAGATGAGTAACAGGAGAGGGGAGAAAAAGCACTCCACACATCGCTGCCTTCCAGATGCACTGTGGCAAACTCCATGGTTTCTGCCTGGCAACAATACCAATGGCAAGATACCCATTTCTTGTCCCAGACAGATGGATGTCTAAAAAGCATCTCATCTTTTAAGCACAGAATTTTTTTACTCCTAAGCCAACACCCCAGCCCTCCCACAGAGCCCTGGCTGTTGCCAGCTTCCCGGCTGCTCCTGCGGGCCGACTGCAGCCAGGTGCGTCGTCCTCCTGGAGTTGGCTTGCGGCGGTTCCTTCCCGAGGGCTGGCGACCCAACGCAAAGCAGGAACGACAGACTCTGAAGTCCCCAGCTTGCAACTAGTACATGATCATCATTCTATCACTTTCAAATAAAAGGGCCTAATATTTTCAGCATAATGATTTTAAGGAGCTCAACAATTTCTTTGCATGCATTATTCATTTTGTGACACAACACTGTTATTTCACTGAGATTACTGTAAATCGCTACATGAAGAGCTGGCTTGCATGAACAATTAAATGATAGATATGATAAACTAGATTTATAAGCTTTATGTTCCCATACCATAAATTCCTTGAATGATTTAACGCAGCAGAGCTAGAAAATTCTTTCCAGACACCAGGTTCGTGGATCTCCAGCTCCCCCATCAGCATTTAACGAAAACTTACCTCAAAACTGAAAGGAAAAATATTTAATAAAAGGCTTAATATTCCTACGGTAACCACAGCAACTTGTTTCAAAAATGAATAATAGCTCTGTTAGGTGCTTCATTAAAAATTTTCCAACCAAATACTGCCCTTAATCTTCTCAATGGAACAAAAGACTTATTCAGGATCCATGTAGAAGACTGAAAATAACGTCAGATACAACCTTGTGCCCAAGCACAGACGTCCTTACGTCTCAAGCACAGAGAAAGATGGAATCTAATCAGCTAAGAGGAGAGAAAGTTGGGTATTTATCCTAAAACAATTAACAATCTCAATATCCCACCGTTACGTTCTTTCCTCCAATGATCAACAAAGACATTCCTCGTCTCACCACAATGGCCTTCTCCTGACACAGGCAACCGCCTGCAGATGATGCAGGAATCAAAACTACAGTCACTGGACACCAGGGTATGACCAAGAAACACCAGGGCCCGCTGGACTCCAGGCACAGACAGGACTCCCTTCTCCAGAGAATTCCAGAGTTGGAGAAGTCCAAGAAACCAAATGTGACTATGGCACAGGACTTTTGAGACCACCCAGGCAATACTTGCTGGGATGGAGGAGGGCGCAGCATCTCCAACCCAACAATCTCCTACCACTCTCCACTCAAGAGCCCAATAGGACCCCTGGGCCTGGGACGACTCTGCTCAGACGTCCAGGCCAACCTCACTGTGCTCAGACCATCAACTGCTATGATGCCTGCAAGTGAGCAGGAGGGCTTCGTTACAACTGGGTAAGGTGACTGCTCCAGACCCCACAGGGGACCCAGATGGAAGCATCCAGCACAGCCCAACCCTTCCCAGGAATCACTCGGCCCCACCTCTGCCTGGTTCACTCTTGCTGTGCTGTGCTCCTCTACCCCCCGATAAGCTCTCCCCATCGTCATACCCAGTCTCCTGCAAACTCACTCCTGTCCCACCACCATGTCAAGCTGACGACTCAACCACACAGACATTTGTCACACACTCAGTCGCTAGCTTTATGCTGGTGGCTACACTGCCTGGCACAGAGGAGGTGCTTAATGAATGCCCACAGGGGGTACAATCAGAGGGAGACAGGGCTGCCCAGATGCTTTATAACTAAATGCAACTAAGCTTATAAACTTCTCCAAAGAGGAGAGTAAGAAGAGAAGGAAGCAGCACGCAGTTGAATAGTTCACAGTCTGCACGGCAGTTAACGGTGTACTCAATGACTGCTGGACATGGGCACCGTGGCATGGCGAGACCACAGAAGGGGATGCTTCTCAATGAGACTTCTACTTGGAATGCTTTGAACGGCTTGATAAGAATGTGCTTGGACCAGAGTGCCCACGCCCAGCATCTAGCATGCCTTACCCACATGTTTACACCCACGGGAAGGCTGGCTGGCCAGTCCAGCCCAAGCTTGTACTCTTTTGCAAATGACAGCCAAGAAGACAGAGACCGTGTGACCATCAAGACCAAACAACCCCACAAACATCTATCTGCCTTGAGATGTCCTGACCCCATCCCAAATGCTTTCTGGCCCCAGCACAGCCAACAGCATCTGCCAGCGTGATGACTGGAAGGCAGCTATCCTTCCCGACGGCATCTGCCCGCGTGATGACTGGAAGGCAGCTGTCCTTCCCGATGATGTGAGAACACAGGGTGCTACTGGGTGCTACTCCCCAGGCTGTGTTTACGCTCACAGGTGAATCCGCTGTGAATGAGATACAGTTTATTTTCATTAACAGAAAAGCTTGGCCTCCTTCACCCCAGGGAACTAGGATATCATACATCTCAGTTTACCCAGTTCACCGCTCACCTGCCCCTCTTAAACTGTTAAGAGTGCCCCGTTTACCCCCAAAACAGATGATACACAATATGCCCCTCTACTGAAAAACCCCAGAAGTCTACAGACATCAACTACAGAATGAGTGATACTCACCCCCAGCCCCAACTTACTGGATGGGTGTAAAGGCTTCACCCAAATGTACTGGGGGCCACATTGTGTGTTCTTTGGGGCCCAGATAACAAAGGGGGCATGCTGAGGTGGCTTAATAACAGTGAATGATTCATATTTGGGACAGCTTCAGAATAAAGCCAAGAGTCTCAATCCCCTGGCATCCCAGGAGGAAGAGCTGCTGCAGCACCGGCCAGGCGGCCACTGTATACCCATGGCTGTTTTATCTCTGCAGGGGAGTTATTATTATTATAAAAATCAACGACAACAACAACAGCTGACTTGACTGAGCGCTGCTCTGTGCAGGTGGTGGTTTGTATTAGTGTATTAGTACACTGAATGCTCATAACAACAGAAGCAAGTGATTTCCCCTTGACAGATGAGGACCCTGAGCTAAAGGCGAGGAGCAGAACTGGCTCAGTGCCTCCCCCTGAACCACCACACTACAGTGGGTCATTTCACAGATGATGCCCTGAAATCCGGCCACCCAACTGAACGCAGGGAACTAAATCCATTTCCCACCAACTGCCTCAGGTACGCACAGTGTGCGCGAGGCACTGCAGACACTCAGAGACAGCCAAGTCCCAGGGGACCCCAGGATACCAGCCCTGCTATTCTGCCCTCCTTCCATCTCCTCATGAACATGGGCCGCAGCACCTCCTTCAGCTCCCTTCTCATCGATATCACCCAGACACTGCTCCATTCAACTGTGATGTTGTCAAGGTGTGCCCTGGGCACGCAACAGCAGCTCTGGAACATCCCTACCTGTCGAGGCGCCAAAGCCCTCCCTCCCCAACTCATCTCCTGAAGCTGCCCACTGGATGTGGCTATACAGTCTGTGCACTGCCAAAGGGCCCTGGAGAACGTTCTGCAGTAAGGCTGATGTTCTATAGTTTGATCAGAGATCGCGCTGCACAGGTCATGCATTTGTTAAAACTCATCCCACTGATTTTTGTGCTGCAAGTTTGTACATTTCATGGTGTAAATATTACCTCCATGAAAACCCTAAATCTAGTTAATGACATGCCCACTCAAATGTTTACGGGGGGAACTGATGTCTACAACTTACTTTGAAATGCATCCAAAAAAAAAAGATGGATTGATGGATGGAGAGAGAGAGACAGAAAGAGAGATGGAGGCAGACCTAACATACTCTATATGGTGGCTTCAATGGATGGCCATGACAAGTCTTTCAGCTTTTCTCCATGTTTGAAAAGTTTCGAATAAAATGTCAAAAATAAATTCCAAGTCTTAGATCCCATAGAGACCCAAACCCATGACTGCTCAGCCTATATGGCTTTTGGCCGAATGATATCCCACATCTTAGTTGTCCCTATCATTCAAATGATCCGAAAGACAGCAGCTTGTTATTTCAGCTCTGGGTTCTTCATGCCTTTACCAAAGAATGCAAAATTGATGGTGCCTGTTTTAAATTAAGGAAAAGTTTTTAAGTTGCAGCAAAAATACCTATACCTGTAACTTACAAACCCATCTATCCTTGTTTCATGTTGGATGGGCCAAATAATAATACAGAATGTTATTATTAGGGATACCAGGGATATCTGGATGCAATTTTTTTCCAGCTTAACAGATGTAACGAAAAAGTAAAAATGGTATGCATATAAGATGTTCAACATGGGATTCAGATTTACGTATACATTATGAGATTACTACCAAAATCAAGCTAATTATATCCTTCACCTCACATGTTATAGTTACCTTGTGTGTGTGTGGTAAGAACACTTAAAACCTACTTTCTTAACAAATTCCAAGTATACCATACAGTACTGTTAACTACAGTCTTCACGCTGTACATGAGATCCCTGGAACTGATTCATCGTATAAATGCAAGTTTATACTCTTTGGCTCACATCTCCCCACTTTGCAGCCCTCCAGTTCCTGACAACCACCATTCTACTCTCTACTTCCAGGAGTGCAATTTTTTTGGATTCCACATATAAGGAAGATGATGAATATCTTCTGGGTCTGGCTAATTCCATGTAGGATAATGTCACCCAGGCTCATCCATGTTGCTGTAAATGACAGGGTTACCTTCTTTTTTAAGGGTGAATAATATCACTGTCTCACTCCATTAGTACTGTTAAAACAAAATACCTGAGATTGGATAATTTATAAAGAACAGAAAATTTTTTCTCACGATTCTGGAGGCTGAAAGTCTAAGATCAAGGTGCTGGCAGGTTAGGTGTCTGACAACAGCCCTCTTGCTGTGTCCTCACATGGCAGAAGGGCCAAAAGGGACAGATGTCATGTCCTCACATGGCCAAATAGCAGAAGAGAGTGAACCCACTTCCTCAGGCCTCTAAGGGCCCTAACCTCATCCATGAGGGCTCCACCTTCACGAATCAATCACCGCCTATAGGCCCCACCTTTGAATACTATCACATTGGTGATTACATTTCAACACATCAATTCTGGGGATCATTAAGGCCATGGAAATCCCATTTTCTCCCTCTCTCTCTCTCTCTCTCACACACACACACACACACACACACACACCCATTTTCATTACTCATTCATTCATCGGTGAATACTTGAGTTGCTTCCATGTCTTGGATATTGAGAATAATGCTGCAATGCACACGAGGGTACAAATATCCTCTGCGAGGCACTGACTTCATTTCCTTTGGATATATACCCAGAAGTGGGATTGCTGGATCATCTGACAGTTCTATGTTAAATTTTTTGAGGAATCTCCATACCGTTTTCCATAAAGGCTATATCAATTTACATTCCCACCAACAGTGTAAAAAGGTTCACCTTTCTACACATTCTCACGAATGCTTGTTATCATTTGTCTTCTTTTTTTTTTTTTTTTTGGAGACAGGGTCTCGCTCTGCCACCCAGGCTGGAGTACAGTGGCGCAATCTCGGCTCACTGCAACCTCTGCCTTCCGGGTTAAAGCGATTCTCCTGCCTCAGCCTCCCGAGTAGCTGGGACTACATGTGCACACTACCATGCCCAGCTAATTTTTGTATTTTTAGTAGAGACGGGGTTTCACTATGTTGGCCAGGCTGGTCTCAAACTTCTGACCTCGTGATCTGCCTGCCTCAGCCTCCCAAAGTGCTGGGATTACAGGCGTGAGCCACCACCCAGCCTCATTTGTCTTTTTGGTAAGAGCCATACTAGCAGGTGTGAAATGATGACTCGTTGCAATTTTTATTTGCATTTCTCTGATTAGTGATGTTGAGCACCTTTTCATATACCTATTGATAATTTGTATGTCTTCTTTTGAGAAATGTCTATTCAGGTCCTTTGCCCACTTTTTCATCAGGTTATTTAGTTTGTTTGGTTTTCATTTTTGCTGTTGAGTTGTTTGAGCTCTTTATATATTTCAGACATTTACCCCATATCAGATGTATAGTTTGCAAATATTTTCTTATAATCCATAGGTTGTCTCTTCACTCTGATGATTATTTCCTTTGCTGTGCAGAAACTTTTTAATTTGATGCAATCCCATTTGTCTATTTTTGCTTATGTTTTATGCTTTTGGTGTCATATCCAAAAAGGCACTGCGCAGAACAATGTCAAGAAGCTTTTTCCCTATGTTTTCTTCTAGTAGTTTTACAGTTTCAATTCTTACCTTTAAGTATTTAATCCATTTTAAGTTGATTTTTGTACATGCCATGAGTTAAGGGTCGAATTTCATTCTCATGCATGTGAATATCTACTTTTCCCAACGAACTTATTGAAAAGACTGTCCTTTTCCCTATTGTGCGTTCTTGGCACCTTTGTCAAAGATGAGTTGACCACAGATGCATGGATTTATTTCTGAGCTCTCTACTCTACATTCCATTGGTCTATATGTCAGTTTTTATGCCAATATCATACTGTCTTGATAATCTAGTTTTGTAACATATTTTGAAATCAGTAAGTGGGGTGCCTCCGGCTTCATTCTTCTTGCTCAAGACTACTTTGGCTATTTGGGATATTTTGTGGGTCCATATGAATTTTAGGATTATTTTTCTTCTTTCTGCAAAACATGTCATTGGAATTTTGATAGAGACTGCCCTATGTGTAGATCACTTTACATAGTGTGGACATTTTAGCAATATTAATTTTTTCCATTCATACACATGGGATATCTTTCCATTTATTTGTGTCTTCTTTATTTCCTTTTATCAACTGTTAAAGTATTCAGTGTAAGAATCCTTCAACCTCCAGGTTGCAGTGAGCCGAGATCACACAACTGCACACTCCAGCTTGGGTGACAGAGCGAGACTCTATCTCAAAAAAAAAAAAAAAAAAAAGAAAAAAAGAAAAAAGAAGAAGAATCCTTCACCTCCTTGGTTACATTCACACCAAAGTATCAAAGTATTTCATTCTTTTTGACTCTATTGTAAATGGGGCTTTCTTAAATTTCTTGGAGAGTTGTTGTTAGTGTATAGAAATACAACTTTGTATGTTGTATGATCTTTGTATGTTGATTTTTGTATCCTGCCACTTCACTGAATTTGTATATTAGTTCTAACAGTTTTTTTGGTGGAGTCCTTAGGGTTATCTACGTATAAGATCATGCAAACTGAACACAATTTTATTTTTCCTTTTTGATTTGAATGCCTTTTATTTCTTTTTACTGTCTAATTGCTCTGGCTGGGAAGGCATCCCTGTTCTCTTCCTGATCTTAGAGGAAAGGCATTTGTAAGATCTTAAGCTATGGGATTGTCATATATGGCCTTTTCATGTTGATGTACATTCCTTCTATACCTGATTTACTGAAAGTTTTATCAAGATGTTGAATTTTGTCAAATGATTTTTCTCCATCTATTGAGATGATATAATTTTTCTCCTTCATTCTATTAATGTGATACATATTTATTGACTTGCATGTGTAGAACCATCCTTGCATCCCAGCGATAAATCCCAATTAATCACAGTGTCTGATCCTTTTAGTGTGCTGTTGAATTCAGTTTGCTAGTATTTTGATGAGAGCTTTTGCATCTATGTTCATCAGGAATACTGGCCTGTAATTTTCTTGTAATGTCCTTGTCTGGCTTTTAAATCAGGGTATAATACATCCTCATAATACAGCTGAGAAGTGTTCCCTCCACTTCAATTTTTGGAAAGACTTTGAGAAGAACTGGCATTCATTCTTCTTTAAGTATTTGGTAGAATTCACCAGTGAAGCCATCTGGTCCTGAGCTTTTCCTCGTTGGGATGTATCCGATTACTGATTCAATCTCCTTTTCATTATCAGTTTGTTCAAATTTTCTATTTCTTCATAATTCACTTTTGGTACACTATATGTTTCTAGGAATTTATCAGTATTTCCTCATGTATGATTTCATTTGAGTCTTCTTTTTTCTTAGTCTAGCTAAAGGTTTGTCAATTTTATCTCCTTAAAAAACCAACTCAGGTTCTTTTTAATCTCGTCTGTTGTTTTTCTACTCTCTATTTCATTACTTGTTCCTCTATCTTTACTGTTTTCTGTCTCCTGCTAACTTTGAACTTAGTTTGCTCTTCTTTTTCTAGTTCCTTCCAGTGTAGACATTGGGCTATTTGCAATTTTTTTTTTTTGGAGATGGAGTCTCACTCTATCTCCCAGGCTGGAGTGCAGTGGCGCGATCTTGGCTCACTGCAACCTCCGCCTCCCAGGTTCAAGCAATTCTCTGCCTCAGCCTCCCGAGTAGGTGGGATTACAGGCACCCAACACCACACACCCGGCTAATTTTTGTATTTTTAATAAAGATGGGGTTTCACCATCTTGGCCAGGCTGGTCTTGAACTCCTGACCTTGTGATCCACTGCCTCGACCTCCCAAAGTGCTGGGATTACAGGCGTGAGCCACTGAGCCCTGCCTGCAATCTTTTTTCTTAACAAGGCACTTATCACTATAAACTTTCCTCTTAAAACTACTTTTGCTGTATCTGAGAAGTGTTGGTATGCTGTATTTCCATTTTCACTTGCCTCAAGATTTCTTTTTATTTCCCTTTAATTTCTTCTTTGACCCACTGGTAGTTTAGGAGTGTCTTGTTCACATATTTGTGAACTTTCTTCCTTTTATTTCTAGTATCATACCACTGTGTGATATCAAGTATTAAAGATTCTTGATATTATTTCAATCCTCTTAAATTTGTTAAGACTTGTTTTGTGGTCCAATAAATGATCTAATCTGGAGAATGCTCCTTATGACTTGAGAAGAATGTGCATTCTACTGCTGTTGGATGGAATGGTCTGTCTATATCTTGCTAGGTCCATTTGGTCCATATTGTTATTCAAGTCTGCTGTTTCCTTACTGATTTTCTGTCTGGATGATCGATCCATTTTTGAAAGTGCAGTACTGAAATCCCTTATTATTACTGTATTGCTATTTTTTCTTTGAATTCTGTTAATATATGCTTTATATACTGAGGTTCTACAATGTTGGATACACATATATTCACAATTGTTATATCCTCTTGATGAACTGACCCCTTCCTCATTATACAATGGCCTTCTCTCTTGTGATACTTTTTTTGTTTCTTGAGACAGGGTCTTGCTGTGTCCCCCAGGGTGGAACTCAGGGGTGTGATCATAGTTCACATTAACATCGAACATGCACCTAGGACTACAGGCACATGCCACCATGCCCGGCTAATTTTTTTTTTTTTTTTTTTTTAGGAGACAAGATCTCCCTATGTTGCCCAGGCTGGTCTCAAACTCCTAGCCTCAAGCAATCCTCCCACCTCAGCCTCCCAAAGCACTGGAATTATAGGCATGAGCCACTGCACCCAACCTCTTGTGACAGTTTTTAACTTAATGTCTATTTTGCCTGATATAAAGATAGTCACCCCTGCTCTCTTTTGTTATGATTTATGTGGGATATCTTTTTGTATCCCTTGACTTTCAGCCTATGTGTCACTAAAACTAAAGTGAGTCACTTATAGGCAGTATATTGTTGGATCCTGTTTTTTTAATCTATTCGGTCACTCTTTGTCTTCTGATTGGATAATTTAATCCATTTACACTTAAAGTAATTACTGATTGGTAAGGACTTAACTATGGCCAGGTTGTTAATTGTTTTGCAACTGTTTTATAGCTCTTTTGTTTCTTTCCTCCTCTCTTGCCATCTTCTGTTGTGATGATTTTTTTTTTTTGTAATAGCATGCTTTGATTCTTTTCTCTTTATATTTTCCATATCGACTATATGTTTTTTCTTCGTGGTTACCATGAGGTTTAGAATAGTGTTACAAAATGCATAGTGCTAGCAATCTATTTTAGGCTGATAACAACATCAATCGCACACAAAGCTTTACACTTTTAGTTCTCTCTCTTACAAAGACACACACACACACATATTTTGCTATTGATACCATAATTAATTTACATCTTTGTATATCCATCAAGAAAATGTTGTAGCTATAGTTATTTTAATATTTTTGGTGTTTAACTTTTATACTAGAGTTAACTGTGATTTACACACCATCATTACAACATTAAAGTATTCTGAATTTGACTACATACTTACTTTTGCCAGTGAGTATTATACTTTCATAGATTTTCATGTTACTAATTAACATCCTTTCATTTCAAATTTAACTCCCTTTCATAGTTCTTTTAAAGCAGGTCTAGTGGTAATGAATCTCCACCACTTTCGTCTGGGAAAGTCTTGCCCTTATTAGGACAGCTTTGCTGGGTACTGTATTCTTAGTCGGCAGGTTTTTTTTTCCTTGCATTACTTTGAATATATCATCCCATTCACTTGTGACATACAAAGTTTATGTTGAGAAATCCATTGATAGTCTTAGGACATTCTCTTGTATATGACAAGTTGCTTTTCTGTTGCTGCTTTCCAAATTCTGTTTGTCTTTGACTTTTGACAGTTTAATTATATTGTGTTTCAGTATAGACTTTTCCACATTCAATCTATTTGGGGTCCTATGGGCTTCTTGAGTCTGGCTACTTCTCTCCCCAGATTTAAGACATTTTTTGTTCTTATTTCTTTAAAGAAGCTTTCTGCCTCTTTCTCTCTTTTCTCCCTCTGAAATTCACATTATGCGTATACAGCTTTGCTTAATGTTGTTCCATAAATCCTACAGGCTTTCTTCCCTCTTTCTCATGCTTTTTTATTTTCTAATTGGGTAATCTCAAATGACCTGTCTTTGTTGAGCCTATTGATTCTTCGGCTTGTTAGAGTCTGCTGTTAAAGCTCTCAATTGCATTTCATAGTTCAGTCTTTGTATTCTTCAGCTCCAGAATTTGTTTGGTTCTTTTTTATGATTTCTTTGTTGAACTTCCCATTTTTGTTCATATATTATTTACCTGATTTTGCTGAGTTGTCTGTTTTCTCAATTGTCTTAAGTTCTTGTCAGGAAATTTGTAGATCTCCATCTGTTTGGGATCAGTTACTAAAAAGTTATAATGTTCTTTTCATCAGGTCATGTTTCCCTGACTTTTCATGTTAAGTCTTGCATTGCTGTCTTTGCATTTGAAGTAACAGTCACTTTCCCCAGTCTTTACTGACTGGCTTCAGAAGAGAAAGATCTTCCAATCAGCCTGACTAGGAATTCTGGGAGCCTCTCAGACCTTTCCTATTGATGCACCCACTCCACTCCTATTGTTCCCTATTTGGGGGTAAGTCTTAGGATTCTATACCTTATCTCAATCCCACAAAGCCAGGCCAAGTGTCATGAAGCTTCCATTTATTTTTCCTTAGGGCAGTGCTCAGAAGTGTTGAAGGTTAAGGTCTTTCTCCCAATAAAGGAAAGTCAAGCCAGCTGTCTGTGTCTGCTTGTATACAATCTGCAGAGGCTCACATGCTGTCTACAGGGGTGCAGTTGTGCCAGCTGCCAAGGAAGGGAGGCATACAGAATGCTGGAGGCATATGTGGACTAGGTGGGGATGTCTGCAGGAAATAGATCCTATGAAATTTGTGGACTAGCCTCTTAGTGAAGTCTACAAGGCAGTTAGTAGAAACTGTAGCCCTTTGTTGAGTTCCATGCCCTGACTGCTGACAGTCCCGGCCCCTTTTCCCTGCTCTTAGTTGCTCCCAAACTATTCAGTCATGCTGATCCACTCAGTGTTCTGAAAGGGATGAGAAAGGAGTGGGCCTCTTGGACAGCATCCCACATGGCTGGGGTCACTGGGTGTTCACTATGCTCTCACCTTCCCTTTGAGAGAAATCAAGAACCAAGGGAGTTGGCACTGAGCTATGCTGCCTTGGGAAAGGGGTGTTATGGATAAGTGAAACTCTTCTTCTTACCCTCTTCAATGTGTCTATTCTTGAGTGTTTTTCTCCAACAAGACTGCTAAGACATCTGCACGTGTACTCTTGTGCTCCACAGAGGTACTCTCACCTGTGGGCATTTGTCAAAATCAGTATTACTGCTGGGGGGATGAGGGCTGAAAACTCCTATTTCACCATCCCTCTGACATCCTTTGCCACAGTGTGCTTTTTTATTCTGGTATTTCCTTATACCCTTGAGTCTCTTCCCTATTTTATTCAACCCAGCAGTCTGTATTCATTCCTCTTAATCAGGATTTGAGCTTTGCACCTGCTCCTTTTGGCTGGGGTTGAGCCTACTTCAGAGGCTAGGGATATAGAGGGTCCAGATACAATTTAAATAAGAAAATGCTATGAATAAAAACGTTGAGAAGAATATGAATTCTAGAAAAAAAAAAAGAAAATGGAAAGAAAAGAATTTTAAAATGTTAAGGCATCTGGCAGAGAGACCAAATGGGAACAAAAACCCAATTCCTCTCTCCTGACAAGTCCTTGCACCCTGGCCTATGGTTGCTTCAACCCACAGTAGCACAAAGCCCTTCAGGTAAGGCAGCTTGAGCCCAGTAGAAGAATGTGCCATGGGACTCAGGAGAAGCCACTGTGCCTGCAATGCAAGGAGCCAGCCATCCACGCTGGTTTCTAACTGCAGATCTTGAAAGGCCCTCAAGTGGTGACAGGTAGCTTAGCAGTTACCATGAGCTGGTCTAATTGAGCATCCCCCACCTACAATTCAAGTAGGTTTATAATAGAGCCTGAGCTATGACCTTCAGCCCAAACAACTTAAGCTTCCTATAAGTATGGTCCAATAAGTTAAAAGTCACATTAGTGCACTGACACACAGCAAACAAAGATTCTAAACACTGCCTAGTCATCACATATATAAAATTAAGACTTAAATAGAAAGAGATTAACTCATATGTATCTTCCCACTAACCTGAAAGTTTCAAATCACAGCTTTAATTGAGGCTGGGCCTCCTACTCAGGAGAGATCTAACGTTCCCTCTTCCTGGAGCTGCCCAGGCGGACAGGGCCTCAGAATGCATACATGCTTTGTGCTCTCCAGGCTTCTGTTGACACTCATATTCAGTCTCCAAGAGGAATCCCCATGCAGCTTAGCTGAGGATGGACACCATCTGCCTTTCCCTGTCCCTGTTCCATCCCTTACTCCTCATATTCCACGGAGCCAAGTGGAAGCCAGGTGACAGAAAGCGCATTCCAGTGCCTGCTGGCCAAAGTCTGACCAGTGAGAATGTCGCTGGCCAATGACTTTAGTGGCTTGTTAGGACCAGATATCCAAAAATCAGCCAAATAATTACCATTTATTTCCACAGAATAAGAATAAATTTTAAGTATTTTTATTAAAATATTTTATGTGGACAACATATTTTATTTATTTTATTTTTCTTTTTTGAGACGGAGTTTCGCTCTTGTTGCCCAGGCTGGAGTGCAGTGGCGCGATCTCGGCTCACTGCAACCTCCACCTTTCTGTTTCAAGAGATTCTACTGCCTCAGCCTCCTGAGTAGCTGGGATTACAGGTGCCCGCCACCACACCTGGCTTTTTGTATTTTTAGTAGAGACAGGGTCTCACCATGTTGGCCAGGCTTGTTTCGAACTGCTGACCTCGTGATCCACGCACCTCAGCCTCTCAAAGTGCTAGGATTACAGGCATGAGCCACAGCGCCCGGCCTCAGCCAACATATTTTAAAAGAAAACGTACACTTTTCCATAAATCATAACTTTCTGGGACACAATTAAGAAGGGCATAACAAGATTTCTAAAGAGAGACAACATGACTTCCCCATACACAGGCCCACAGCTCCCGCTCTGGATCTGCCCCATGGCCACCTGGTCTCCAGTTTGGCCCTTCCCTGCCATGATGCATGGACTGTCTCTCAGATACAAGGGCAAAATCAGGCCAGACACCCTGCCCAAACCCAGCCTCTTGCTGGGCCTCCACCATTTTCCAGGACATGAAGCCGAGAAGTTGACTCAAAAAAGAAAGGAATAAGAGAAATACTGACTTGCCTCCCTAAAATCCTGCACTTGCAACTGATGGCTTTTATCCCACTTGGAAAGATACAATAATAATGAGGGGGGGAAAGGACCTTCCAACATCGGTAACACCAAACAGCAATTCACTGGAATCAGCTAATTTTCATATTTGAAACATTCCAACATCGTATCCTGTCCTTCACTTTCCTGACTTTGCCACGATGATCTACCGCTCATTCTCTTTCAAACGGATTGCCAAACAGCATTTTATTGGGGATTTCCTCTAAAAGGCAATTGGAGGTTCCTGCAACATTTTATAGGTGCATTGTTTCCATTTATTTTAATTTTATTTATAGCCTTCTGCCAGAGCCGGCTGGGCACAGGCAGCTATAAATCAAAGATCACAAACACAGTGCTGCTTTGTTCCTCTGTTGATGTTCACGTTATCAGGCGATTGTTTGGTAAGCTCTAATATGAATACTAATTACTTTTTCAATCAGACCATGGGTGTGAACTCACTTGAAAAACTGCATAAAACAAAATTTCATTATATACGAGATATGATCTTGAACCAAAGGACACCAGGAGTGGTCCTACTTGAGAAGGAACACACGTGCTGGAGAAAGCCACGTGCTTGTGCTCTGAGTCCGGGAGTGACTGCAGGTTCAGTCTCATCTGCTGGACGACCTTGGAGCAGGTATCTTGACCTCTGCGGGCCTCGGTTCCCACAACCGTTAAACGAAACAGTGGTAAAGAGAATCTACTCTGGAGAGTTGCTGGAAATCCAACAGGAGACTCTACAGAGACTCCTGCAACAATGTCAGACACACAGGGGGTCCTCCACGTCAGTGTCCTCCCTCCCATGGAAACGTCAGGGGTGGGCTCTGTCCATGCTCTCTGCTCCTCCCTGACACGAGCCCACTGGGTTATTCTGTCCACCAACATCTCCATTCTCATGGTGCCAGGACCCAGTGGCCAACAGCAAATGCCTTGGGCCTGCCCAATCTGCTCCTCCTCTCGTGTCCTCTTAGATGAGGTCACTGCCATCTACCGTGACTCCAATGCCCAGCGTGACTCACTGCAACCCTGAGGCTCCCTCACGCCACCAGTCACTAGATTCTCTGACTCCACCTTCCTCTGAGATACCCCTTAAAGCTTTTCCTTCTTCACCATCCCCACTCCGACAGCTTGACCCTCTGCCCAGAGCCCGCTCGGCACAGGCAGTTATAAATGTATTTCCCACCTACACTGACCCTGAATCTATCTGCACTTTCCCAGGTGACTTGCACCAGAATGAACTTTCTAAAAATTATAAATAGGATCACATTACTTCCCAGATTCATATCCTTCAAATGCTCTGAGTAGCAGCCTGTATCACTGTTCTTGAAGATTCACTTCCCTGTAAAAGGATTATACATTCCTGCCCAATGATGTTGGGCTTGGCCTTGTGCCATCAGCTGGCCAACGGAAAGTGATGTGACATACACTGTCCTGGCAAAGCTCGAAGAGGCACTGGGACCTTCCACCAGCCCCTTGCTTCTGCTCTCTGCCATGGGAGCGGTCCCAGACAGAATGCACTTTCCAACTAGGGCTGGAATGAGGACACACACAGAGCTGCCCACAGCTTGCAGCCTACATGCAACATGACGCCCTGTGATTTCTAGCCCTGGGAGATCTGAGGGCTGCTGGAAACGCTGCAATGACTGCTCTGTCATTTATTGAGAACAGGGCCCTACCCTCCAGGGGCTCGAAGGGTGATGGGAAGTAGTGTGAGTGGAGAGAAGTCACATACGATGAGCAGTCACTCTGAGGCCTGGCAACCACAAGCCTTCAGAAAGCAGACCATCCACCATGCCGGCCTGCCTCCAGTCACTCGCCTCAGCGTCCCCGTGCATTCCCGCCTTGGGTGCGGCTCGCCTGATGCCCACGATACCTATGCCCAGCTCCACACCCTTCCAGCCCTGCTGCACCATCAGCAACTGGGAAATGTCTCCACTTCAGATCCTTTCCTCACCCAGGGCTCTGCACTCACAGCGCCAGGCAGAGACATTCTGTCTCTCGCAGAGCACAGCGCCTTGGGAACAGAGCCAGTCTCATTTCCCTGTGTACCCCTGCTCCTTTCATGGTGCCTAGTACTGAGCTGGCACTGAATCTGGTGTCTTGGGATTTTTTTCTTTACAACCTCCATTGTTTAGAAATATTGACACACACAGTTCCTACGAAATATTTCACACGGCACTGAACTCCAAAGCTCTGGCCCCCAAACAGGAAAAGAGCCAATTGTGGAAACAAAGGCTAGAGATAACCTCAGAAATCCATGGAGGCAACTAAGAGCCAGAAGACCTTTTGGAGGCACAGAAAGGCCACTGGCCCCATCGAGATGAATAATAGCTGCATTATCATTCCCTACCTTGGGCAAACAGGCCATTGTAAATGCTTATTTTATGACTCAGTCTTTCATAAATTATGCAGTAAGATTCTCTTAACTTGGCTTTTCTCTGGCCTTCCAGATGCAGTATTAATTTGGCAGCAATGTTAAGTAGATGTATTCTCTCCGTGCTAGTAAGTCAGTTAGAAGAGTTCTGTCTCTAATCAGCAGCAAAAGCAGAGGTGACTTCAGGAGTAACAGGGAGCACAGGAAGAGAGAAGCAACAACAGGACCATCCCTCACAAACCCCCACTCACCAGGCCATGAAGGGGGTGAGTTCCACAACATACATTTTCAAGACATCCCAAACATTACCTGATTTCACCGGGTACCTACTTATTATGTGCGCTGAACCACAGAACCTGAAGATGAATAAGATGTACCCCTACCCTGAGGGCTCACAGCCCAGGCCACAAGTAACTATGAAACAATGCATTTGATTACTGCACAATTAATTTTGTGAGGATGGAGGGAAGAGTCAAAGAAAAAAGAGCCACAAAGAGGAGGTGCTATTTGATCCGACACTTGGAGAACACACAGAAGCGAAGCAGGGAAACCCCCGCCCCTGACCACCAGCAGAAATGTGGAGGGGGTCGGGGACACATCTGGGCTCTCACCCCAGACCTGTGACATTGGAGAGTGTGTGACCTTGAGGACTTTGTTTACTGTATCAGTGCCTCTAGCTCATCTGAAACAGACAATATAGAACCTGCCACATAGGTCATTTCAAGTATGAAATAAGACCCATGAGGTACTAAGAACAGCACCAGGCACAAAGGAAAAGAGCGCTCGACATGAGGGCGTGTATCTGTGTGTGCACATGTGCACAGCTCACCTGAAGGGCAGAGATGAGCCCATGTGGCTAGAGTGACAGTGGGTGACAGAGAACAGTCCAAACAGAGGCAGGAGGGTGGGAGAAGGCCTGAGGGGGAGGCGGTGAGAAATGTGGCCTCCTGTCCCAGGCTGAGGAGTCTGGACTCGGAGCTCCATGGAGGCGGCTAACCAAGGATCTGAAAGCAGAAGCTCAGGTAAGTGGACTGGCCTCTAACAAGGCTGCCTGTGGGAGACAGGCAGGAAGAGGTAAGCCGGACGCCCTTGGGCCAGACGGGAGACTCCCAAAGTGGTCCAGGCCAGAGACAGGGAGAGTGTGAACTCCAGGAGAGGCTGCAGGAGTGGGCAGAGAAATGCAAGAGACAAACGTCTCACAGTGGCCCAGGTAGTTCTTCAGGCCCAGGTAGTTGTTAGAACCAGAATGTGACCAACTAAGAGGACAAGAGGCTGCTTCAAAGGCTTCTTGCCTCTTCAATCTTTAATTCCTTTGTCTTTCTTCCTGCAGAATTACAAGGCCTCCATTTTTTAACTTTTTCACACTTATGTATATTTATTAATCCGTGGGCAAGAAATCACACTGAGCAAATGGATCCCACCTCCATCCATTCTCTCAAATATAAAAAATCTCGCTGGAGTCCTGATGCTGCACCAGAACCTCTGCTGTGTTGGAGGGCACAGGAGCGGGGGGCGGCCCCTGGCCTCAAGATGCTTCTAATCTTAGTCAATGGCACACGGAAGCCCCTGGGGCACTAAAGTCCTGGGAATCATCTGCAGTGACACCTTGTCGGGCAATTACACTGAGCGACGCACAGGCCTAACAACATTTGAGGTTGTTTTAGGGTGGGGAGCACAAAGGGGAGCGCTCATGCCATACATCCACACAAAGAGCTGCAGAGCAGCCTTAACGCTGCTCATGTGGTTGAGGCAGACAGTCCCTGAGGATAAGACAAGCACCTCCGGATGAAGTCTTCACTGCCCCCCCAGTAGAAAGTGACCCATCATCCATCATCCTGGGACCCCAGTACACTCCACCCAGGCACTCTCAGAGAAGAGAGGAGTCACAGGTCACCCTTCAGAAGCCCACCTAAGGCTGAGACCTCACTCACACCACCAGGCTGCACAAGGTGACCAAGCCCACGCGCGTCCTCAAGTGGAAATGACAGCAGCTCTCTCTGGGCAGGCCGATCACCTAGGCTGATCAGATGTTCTGCTGGCGGCCAGGACTCGTTTTGATACAAGAAGACTATGACTTATAAAATACCATTTGGTACACGCATGTTCAAAAGGTAAGTCTGTGAGAAAGGAAAGCAGATTCCAAAGGGGCTCTGGGTGGCTGAAATGCCTTAGGGATAGGCAATGTGGGTGAGGTGGTCACATTTTAGAAACACAAGCTGCACCGATGGTGAAAAAGCTAACGTCATTAAGAGAACACCGAACACAGTTTTCTCCCGAGGTGATGCATTCGCTGCATGGGAGCTCAGGAACACCGACTCGGCCTGCATGACTTGCCCCACGTTAGGTCACAACACCATTGCATGGTGACGGTGGGCAGAGCACTCTCAAAGGTCAGTTAGAAGCCTGACCTGAACGAAGGGGGGGCGGGCCATGGGACCCAGGAGCCCCCACTCACCTGAGGACACAGATTATAACCAAAGAGTGCTGAGAAATCGTGGCACTTATAAATAGGTCGTGAAGAACATTTTAACATAATTTGCTTTCCAGGCACAGAGAACCCTGTCAATCAACTCTACAACACGATAGAGGAAAGAGTCTCTGTTGATGGCTTCCTGGCAAAGGAAGAAAAACAGATTTTACAGTGAGCTAATCTGTCTTTCAAAAAAAAAAAAAAAAAAAACGGAAGCTAAAACCAGATTTACGTTTTCATGTATTCATTCAACAGCTATCTGAGTGCTGACTGCAAGCCAGGAACCGTCCTGCACAGCATCCACGAGTTTCACTCTGGATGGGGCAAGCGTCTGCCCAGGTTCAAATCCTGACTCTGCCGCATGGGTGCTATGGGATTGTCCCGTCACCCCTCTGAAACTCATTTCCTCATCTCTAAAATGGGTACAACACTTCACTTTGTAGGACCGTAGCACTCAAGCCAGGCAAGCTCCGGGACAGTCTCCGGGACCTCGCTTCCACCCAGCCTGGCCCTGCTGAGCCTCACAGGAGCCCTGGGTGCCCAAGCTCCACCTGCATCCCATCCACCTTCCAGGACACCAGGACACGAAAAGCCCTCTCCCAAACACACTAGGACAAGACAAAACCATCAGAGAAAAATCCGCTCAGGAAATTGACAGCAGAAACACAGATGGCCCATAAGATGTGAAAAAAGAAAACTTGATCAAGTCTTAAAAATAGGCATATCTTTGGAAACAATAATTTTACATCGAGTAATTATCCCAAGAAAATAACCAGAGATGAGAGCTAAGATGTGAGTACTAAGATATCTGAGGCAGCGTCTAATGGGAAAAACTTGGAGGAAACAAATGGAGAACGGGGGCGGCCAGGGAAGCGTGGTCCAGCCAAACAATGGAACCCCACATTGGTACCAAATGTCGGCTTGCAGAAGAACATCCAGTCACACAAAGGGCCACAGTTTAGCTTTTAGTTAAAAGAAGACCACCAGCCAGGCGCGGTGGCTCACGCCTATAATCCCAGCACTTTGGGAGGCCGAGGTGGGCAGATCACGAGGTCAGATCGAGACCATCATGGCTAAGACGGTAAAACCCCGTCCCTACTAAAAATACAAAAAATTAGCCGGGCGTGGTGGCGGGCGCCTGTAGTCCCAGCTACTCGGGAGGCTGAGGCAGGAGAATGGCGTGAACCCGGGAGACGGAGCTTGCAGTAAGCCAAGGTGGCGCCACTGCACTCCAGCCTGGGCGACAGAGCGAGACTCCGTCTCGAAAAAAAAAAAAAAAAAAAAAAAGAAGACCACCACAGTGTCTCATCGCCCAGGTGAACTTCTGTTTGAAAAACGTTTTTTCATATTACATATGCAATATGTGAGGGCAATTTTTATTTAAAACAATTCACTGTAGGCTGGGTGTGGTGGTTCATACCTGTAATCCCAGCACTTTGGGGAGGCCAAAGCGGGTGGATCACTTAAGGCCAGGAACTCGAGACCAGCCTGGCCAACACGGCAAACCCCCGTCTCTACTAAAAAGACAAAAATTAGCCAAGCATGGTGGTGTATGCTTGTAATCCCAGCTACTTGGGAGGCTGAGGCACAAGAATCGCTTGAACCCGGGAGGCAGTGTTTGCAGTGAGCTGAGATCGTGCCACTGCACTCCAGCCCGGGTGATAAGAGTGAGATGCTGTCTCAAAAGAATAAAAACAATTCACTGTAATCTTTTTTGGCAGGTGGGTATTATATAATTCATATGAAGTGAGAGAACAAAGTTCTCTGCATCTCCTGGTAAAGGGAGAGGGGCAGATTCCAAAGGCAGAGCCATTGCGGGTCCCCTGTGCTGGTGAGGGGAGCTGGGCCCCTGCAGAGAGGAAACACAGCACAGGCATGGGCATGGCGGGATTCAGACCCCCAGGAAGAAAAAGGCACCTGTAAGAAATTCCTGGTGGCCAAAGCAATTTCTTTGGGGGGAACATGGATGTTTAGTCATCGATTTTAAGTTATTACATAACTATTACAGTATCCCTGAGACTCCAAAACTCCACTGACGCCTGCTGCACACACAAATGCCTTGAGTTAAGGGAAAACACAGGAACCACCCTTCTTTGCAGAATTAAAAATGTATTGACCCAAGCAGATCAGCACATGAAAAAGAATGCCGGGCAGGCCAGGTCTCGATGCAACTCCAGCGTCCACACCCCATGTCCCCAACCTGGCATCTGCCTTGGCTACAGATCACTAAAGACACGCCTGTGTCCAGCTGCCCACTTGATACCCTGACTTAGATGTCCCAGGGCACCTCAGGCTTTACATGTCCCAAGCCAAATTCCGTCTCTTTTATCCCCAAATCCGTTCCTCTCCAAGTTGCCCCATCCTTGACAGCCACTCCTGATGGCCCTCCTTCCCTCATCCTTCACACCCAGTCCCTCAACAAGCCTCCTCCCCAGAGCTTTAAAATACACCCCCTCAAACCCCAGACTTCTCATCACCTCCTCCACCTCCACCCACTCCAGCCACCACCCTCCTAAATGGTCTTCCTACCTCCATAGAAAAGCCAGAGGGATCTTTTTGAAAGCCTAAGTCGAATCATGCCAGCCCCTGCTCAAACCTTCCGCTGGCTTTCCACCACAACTAGCATGGAACGTGACCTCCTTCCACCGCCCTCAGTGGCCTGGAGGGTGCAGCTCTGATTCCCCTCCCTCCTCGCTTGCCTCCAAGCTCCACCCTCACTTCACTGCAGCCACAGTGGCCTTCTTGGAGAAGGACCACATGTACACTAAGCTCATCCTCATACACCCCTCCTTAGAGGGTTATGTGCCCCCAAATCATGAGGTGGCTATCTCCTCTCATCCTTTGGATCTGCACTTCACTGTCACCCCATCAGAATGACCATCCAAATCACCTTCATAAGCAGCCCCTTCTTCACCCCTGCACCGCCCAACACAGGAGCCTCGAGCCATGGAAGTTACAGGACACCCGCAAAGTGGTCCAGCTGAGGGGCGCTCTAAGTAGGAAACATACTCTAGGCTTAGTACAGAAAAGTGAGTGTAAGTAATCTCATTGACAGTTTTTATATGGATTATATACTGAATTTATAATGTGTTATGGTGATATAGTTTATATATTATATTAATAAAGTGTATTACTAAAACTCATCTCACCTGTTGCTTGCTACTTCCTTACCATGGCTACAGGAATACTTTAAATCACACCCGGGCTGACATTGTTGCCCTGGGTGGTGCTGCCCCAGACCATGATCCTGCATCATCTGAATCACAGCTCCACTGTCCATCCCACTTGTGTGCGGATGGGGTCAGGTGTGCGTGTGCAACACCTGTTGGTCCTGGTCACGGCCGCACTCCCGGCTCCTGTGACAGCACGTGGCACGCAGCAGGCTCTTAGACCAGAAGTGCTGTGGGCTGATTAAATTACATCAAGAGTTCCGGAGAAGGCAGAGCAGACCCAGCAGTGACCATGAGAAGAAAACTCAGTAACATCACTAACGTTTATTAAGTACTGCCCACATGCCAGGCACTATTCTAAGAGCCTGCCTTCCATGAATTCACTGAATCCTCCCCGTAAGTGGTGAGGCGGGATTCAAGCCACACTACAGTCTGCATCCTGCCCAGCATGGACAACAGCACAAACACCACGCGGGCACCTGCCACACAGCTTCCCACACCCCAAGAACTCACCCAGGGCCCTGGGCCTCCCTGAATGGGCCTGCCCTTCCCAGGGGACCTCAAATGGCAGGTAAGGTACAATAGTATCAACCACACGAAGAACAGAAACTAAATGGAGCTGGTGATGCACACGTGGTGATTTCTTTGCGGCAGTTTTCTGTATTTTCCAAATTTTTCTATAATAAACGTGCATTATGTATATAAGCCTAAAGTTTTCTATATCACACCTTTGAATAAATCAGATTGGTAAGGCTGTGGGTCACCACGAATCACCACAGGTTGGCGTTGCCCTGGCTTTTGGATTCTTCAGAGACACTGTCAAGGACCCTCAACCTTATACCTCATCTGGCCTCCTACATGTGTATTTCTTCAAAGAAGACAGTAAGATGCTTTGGATTTGAAATTGCAGTCATTCCCAGAAGCCTGATGCAGCTGGATACTTGTGGTTCCTGACAGCAGAGGTTACCTGTGTTGGTCTGAATGGTCCCAGCACTGACTCTCTTGCTGTCCTTTACCCTAGGATAGTGGTTTTCAACCCAGGAATGATGGGGTCCCTGGCTTGGGGAGCTCCCCAGGAGACAGGAGATTCTCGCATATACTGGAGCTCACCTAGATCTTGGCCCAGGGTCCCCATTCAAGCAAAAGTAGGGCCCCTTCATTTAGTGACCTCAGCCCCCACCAACTCTTAGCCCAGACAAGTGGGTTCTCCCCCAGCAAAACACACCGTCTCCACCAAGGGACAAAGTGCTTCATTAAACGGGTCCTGCTCCCCATGCCACCCAACTGGGTGGACCCTCCAACAGGAGTTATCAGATACCCTATATACAGGAGCGATCCTGCTGGCATCAGGTTGGTGCACCTAAACGTCAGAGGTCCCAGAAGAAGCGGCAGGCACCCATCTTTGCTGCTCTCCAGCCTCCCTGAGTGACATCTCTAGGTAGGGGAGTGAATCAGTTGAATAGGGCCGGAAGTGAACCCCCAGCAAACTGCAGCAGCCCTACAGAACAGGGACCTGATTATTGCAAGAAAAACAAACAGGCAGAAAGTGACAACAACATCAACAACAACAAGAAAAAGTCCCCCACAAAAACCCCATCTAAGGGTCAGCAGCCTCAAAGACCAAAACTAGACAAACTCACAAAGATGAGAAAGAATCAACGAAAAAAATGCTGAAAACCCGAAAGGTCAGAGTGCCTCATCTCCTCCAAATGATCACAACGTCTCTCCATCAAGGGCACAGAACCGGACAGAGGATCAGATGGACAAATTGACAGGAGTAGGCTTCAGAAGATGGGTAATAAAAAACTACACTGAGCTAAAGGAGCATGTTCTAACCCAATGCAAAGAAGCTAAGAACCTTGATAAAAGGTGAGAGGAATTGCTAACTAGAATAACAAGTTTAGGGAGGAACATAAATGACCTGATGGAGCTGAAAAACACAGCATGAGATCTTCATGAAGCAAACACAAGTATCAACAGCTGAATCGACCAAGCAGAAGAAAGAATATCAGAGTTTGAAGACCACCTTACTGAAATAAGGTATGCAGACAAGAATAGAGAAAAAAGAATGAAAAGGAATGAACAAAGCCTCCAAGAAATATGGGACTTCATAAAATGACCAAACCTACGATTGACTGGGGTACCAGAAGGAGATGGGGAGAATGGAAACAAGTTGGAAATCTCACTTCAGGATATTTATCCAGGAGAACTTCCCCAACCTAGCAAGACGGGCCAATGTGCAAATTTGGGAAATACGGAGAACACCATTAAGATACTCAACAAGAAGATCAACCGCAAGACACATAATCATCAGATTCTCCAAGGTCGAAATGAAGGAAAAACTGTTAAGAACAGCCAGAGAGAAAGGCCAGGTCACCTACAAAGGGAAGCCCATCAGACTAACAGCATGAACTCTACAAGCTAGAAGAGAAAGAATCAATATTCAACATTCTTAAAGAATTTTCAACCCAAAATTTCATATCCAGCCAAACTAAGCTTCATAAGCAAAGGAGAAATAAAATCCTTTCCACACAAGCAAATGCTGAGGGATTTCATTACCACCAGATAAACTGCAGAGCTCTGCCCTGCAAGAGCTCCCAAAAGAAGCACTAAATATGGAAAGGAAAAACCGGTACCAGCCCCTGCAAAAAAAACACCAAAATATACACTATGAAGAAACTGCATCAACTAGTGTGCAAAATAACCAGATAGCATCATGATAGGATCAAATTCACACATAACAATACTAACTTTATATGTAAATGGGTTAAATGCCCCCAATTAAAAGACACAGACTGGTAAATTGGATAAGGAGTAAAGGCCCATCAGTGTGCTGTATTCAACAGACCCATCTTACACACAAAGACACACACAGACTCAAAATAAAGGGATGCAGGAAAATATACCAAGCAGATGGAAAGCAAAAAAAAAAAAAAAAAAAAAAAGCAGGGGTTACAATCCTCGTCTCTGATAAAACAGACTTTAAACCAACAAAGATCAAAAAAGACAAAGAAGGGCATTACGTAATGGTAAAGGGAACAATTCAACAAGAAGAGTTAACTATTCTGAATATATAAGCACCCAATACAGGAGCACCAAGATTTATAAAGCAAGTTCTTAGAGACCTATAAAGAGACTTAGACTCCTACACAATAACAGTGGGAGACTTTAACACCCCCACTATCAGTATTAGATCAACAAGACAGAAAATTAACAAGGACATTCACGACTTGAACTCAGCTCTGGACCAAGTGGACCTCGTAGATGTCTACGGAACTCTCAACTCCAAATCAACAGAATATATATTATTCTCAGTGCCACATGGCACTTATTCTAAAATCGACCACATAATTGGAAGTAAAACACTCCTCAGCAAATGCAAAAGAACTGAAATCATAGCAGTCTCTCAGACCACAGTGCAATCAAATTAGAATTCAGGATTAAGAAACTCACTCAAAATCACATAATTTCATGGAAATTGAATAACTTGCTCCTGAATGACTCCTGGGTAAATAATGAAATTGAGGCAGAAATCAAAAAGTTCTTTGAAACCAGTGAGAACAAAGAGACAATGTGCCAGCATGTCTGGGACACAGCTAAAGCAGTGTTAGGAGGGAAATTTATAGCACTAAATGCCCACATTAGAAAGCTAGAAAGATCTCAAATCGACACCCTAACATCACAATTAAAAGAGCTAGAAGAGGCAAGAGCGGACTAATCCAAAAGCTAGCAGAAGACAAGAAATAACTAAGATCAGAGAAGAATTGAAGGAGACTGAGACACAAAAAACCCTCCAAAAAATCAACAAATCCAGGAGCTGGGTTTTTGAAAAAATTAACTAAATAGACAGCTAGCCGGACTAATAAAGAAAAAGGGAGAGAAGAATCAAAGAGACACGATAAAAAATGATAAAGGAGATACCACTGACCCCACAGAAATACAAACTACCATCAGAGAATACTATAAACACCTCTATGCAAATAAACTAGAAAATCCAGATGAAATGGATAAATTCCTAGATGCATACACCCTAACTAGACTAAACCAGGAAGAAGCTGAATCCCTAAATAGACCAATAACAAGCTCTGAAATTGAGGCAGTAATTAATAGCCTACCAACCAATAAAAGCCCAGGACCAGACAAATTCACAGTTGAATTCTACCAGAAATACAAAGAGGAGCTGGTACCATTCCTTCTGAAACTATTCCAAACAATTGAAAAGGAGGGACTCCTCCCTAACTCATTTTATGAAACCAGCATCATCCTGATACCAAAACGGGGAAAAGACACAACAAAAAAAGAAAACTTCAGGCCAATATCCCTGAGGAACATCAACGCGAAAATCCTCAATAAAATACTGGCGAACCAAATCCAGCAGCACATCAAAAAGCTTATCCACCATGATCAAGTAGGCTTCATCCCTGGGATTCAAGGCTGGTTCGACATATGCAAATCAACAAACATAATCCATCACATAAACAGAACCAATGGCAAAAAAACATGATTATCTCAACAGATACAGAAAAGGCCTTTGATAAAATTCAGCATCACATCCCTTCATGTTAAAAACTCTCAGTAAACTAGGTATTGATGGAACATATCTCAAAATAATAAGAGCTATTTATGATGAACCCACAGCCAATATCATATTGAATGGGCAAAAGCTGGAAGCATTCCCTCTGAAAACTGGTACAAGACAAGGATGCCCTCTCTCACCACTCCTGTTCAACACAGTACTGGAAGTTCTGGCCAGGGCAATCACGTAAGAGAAAGAAATAAAGGGTATTCAAATAGGAAGAGAGGAGTCAAGCTGTCTCTGTTTGCAGATGACATGATTTTATATTTAGAAGACCCCATCAGCTCAGCCCAAAAACTTCTGGAACCGATAAGCAACTTCAGCAAAGTCTCAGGATACAAAATCAATGTGCAAAAATCACAAGTATTCCTTTACACCAACAATAGGCAAGCAGAGAATCAAATCATGAATGAACTCACATTCACAATTCCTACAAAGAGAATAAAATACCAAGGAATACAGCTAACAAGGGATGTGAAAGACCTCTTCAAGGAGAACTACAAACCACTGCTCAAGGAAATAAGAGAACATAAACAAATGGAAAAACATTCCATCCTCATGGATGGGAAGAATCAACATCGTAAAAATGGCCATACTGCCCAAAGTAATTTACAGATTCAATGCTATTCCCATCAAACTACCATTGATACTCTTCGCAGAATTAGAAAAAACTATTTGAAATTTCATATGGAATCAAAGAAGACCCCGTATGGCCAAGACAATCCTAGCAAAAAGAACAAAGCTGGAAGCATCGTGCTACCTGACTACAAGGCTACAGTAACCAAAACAGCATGGTACTGGTACTAAAACAGACATATAGACCAATGGAGCAGAACAGAGACCTCAGAAATAACACCACGTATTTACAACCATCTGATCTTCAACAAACCTGACAAAAACAAGCAATAGGTAAAGGATCTCCTCTTCAGTAAATGGTGCTGGGAAAACTGGCTACCCATATGCACAAAACTACAACCGGACCCCTTCCTTATACCTTAAACAAAAATTAACTCAAGATGGATTAAAGACTTACATGTAAAACCCAAAAACATAGAAACCCTAGAAGAAAACCTAGGCAATACCATTTAGGACATAGGCATGGGCAAAGACTTCATGATAAAAACACCAAAAGCAATTGCAACATAAGCCAAAATTGACAAATCAGATCTAATTAAACTAAAGAGCTTCTGCAGAGCAAAAGAAACTATCATCAAAATGAACAGGCAACTTACAGAATGGGAGAAAATTTTTGCAATCTATCCATCTGACAAAGGTCTAATATCCAGAATCTACAAGGAACTTAAATTTACAAGTAAAAAACAACCCCATCAAAAAGTGGGAGAAGGATATCAACAGATACTTCTCGAAAGAAGACATTTATGCGGCCAGCAAACATTAAAAAAAGCTCAACATCACTGATCATCAGATAAATGCAAATCAAAACCACGAGATACCATCTCATGCCAGCCAGAATAGTGATTATTAAAAAGTCAGGAAACAACAGATGCTGGCGAGGCTACGGAGAAAAGGGAACACTTTTACACTGCTGGTGGGAATGTAAATTAGTTCAACCATTGTGGAAGACAGTATGGCAATTTTCCAAGGATCTAGAACCAGAAATACTATCAGACCCAGCAATCCCATTACTGGGTATATATCCAAAGGAATATAAATCATTCTACTATGAAGACACATGCACACGCGTATGTTTACTGCAACACTATTTACAATAGCAAAGACATGGAACCAACCCAAATGCCCATCAATGATAGACTAGACAAAGAAAATGTGGTGCATATACACCATGGAATACTATGAAGCCATAAAAAGGAATGAGATCATGTCCTTTGCAGGGACATGGATGAAGCTGGAAGCCATCATCCTCAGCAAACCAACACAGGAACAGAAACCAAACATAGCATGTTCTCACTCATAGGTGGGAGTTGAACAATGAGAACACATGGACACAGAGAGCGGAACAACACACAACAGCGCCTGCTGGTGGGCGGGTGAGAGGAGGGAACTTAGAGGACAGGTCGATAGGTGACAGGTCAGCAGGTGCAGCAAACCACCACGGCACACGTAACCTAAGTAACAAACCTGCACATTCTGCACCTGTATCTCAGGTTTTTTTTAGAAGGAATAAAGAGAAAAAAAAAAAAAAAGGACAACCTAGTATCTTCATATACTTACAGCAATGTGAATAGAGAATCGGACTTATCCAATACAGCCCCACTTATCACAGCCAATGGGTAGAGGTTACAGAGAAAGCTATTCCAGTACAACCAAAAGGAAAAAAAAATTTTAAGCCACTCTCTTGAGATATGATTGGCTTACAAAAAGATGTGCCTACTTAAATGTATACAACTTGATGAGTTTAGAAAGAATTTTCTAAGCTGTGCGATACAAGATGTTCTTGTTACTGGAAGTCTTTATTGTTCGAACATCAGCATTTTGCCTATGTGAAAAGGACATTGAGAGAATTCAGATGTTAAGATCTGATGATTAGGGAATCAGAGGGAATGACCCTTTGAATGAGGTTCAATCGAGGGAATGACCCCGTGAATAAGGTTTTCAGTTTTCACAAGCTCTACCAGCTTCTTGTAGACCACCACGACCGTGAAATGTTAAAGTGGCCCATGAATAAGCAGCTCTGTAGACAAATGTTAGGAAATGTGGCCTATCTTATTTTGGTCATGGGGATTGATAATATGCGTAAGCATCAAAAGGCTTGGAAGAGCCCAAAAAAGAAAAAAAAAGAATCATGACTCATCCTGTCATCTACCATGTGGCTAACTTCCCTGTACTGTTCCCCACCTCACTCCACTGCCTAAAGCAAGGAGCCTCACACACAACGTGCCCCAATAAAATCTACTGTTGTTGAGATGGTACTATTCTCAGGTTGACTTCTGATGGGACTGATTCTCCTTCAAGTCCTCCACAGAATTTACCTAATCTTACTGGAAAGAATAACTTCATTCAGTGCTTACAGAAAGGCAGTAAATTTCTTGAAAAGGACAGTTTTTGGCTGAGATAAGGGAAAGAGTAAACACAGCTCCAGGCAGAGCCTACTCTTCAGTTTACCAAATCATTACCAAGCATGGCCCCGAGCCAGGCCCGGCACCAAGCCCAATCCCTCCCCTGAGATACCCTCCAAACCAAAGTGTGGGGGAACGAGGCGCAGGGCCCACAGACAGCTTCCAGTGGGGAGGCTCAGGGACAGCACTGCAGGCAGAGGAGGAGCTGCCGCCATCAGACAGCAGGCAGGCGGCCGCAGCAGGAGGCCCATGGCAGGCTCCCAGGACGCTGGCAGCAGCCAGAGGGCCAGAGGCTTCTGAACCTATCCCAAGGGTGTGGGCGTGATTGTTAAAGAACTGTAGGCAGGGAAATGACACCACCTGCAGGATAAAATCCAATCTGCTTCTCCTTCCCCAGAGCCCTCCCCTAGGCTGCAGTGGGACCTACCTGCCCAGGGCGCGCACAGGCACACCCCACGGGCTCCAGCCCATTATCTCCACTCACCCCCGACCCACCAGCAGGCCTCCCCTCCACGCAGGCCCTCTCCCTCCATTTTCCATCCTTCCACCAGCCAAACAAGCCTCATCCACGGAGGTCCAGGCACCCATCCCCTTCCTTCACCTTGCCATAAAGTTGGAATTTTCCTGTTTTGCCCGGTCTCTCAACATGGATGAGCTGCTACAGGGCAAGGAGCACCACTCACAAATACATCTTTGTATCGTCAGTGCCCAGCACCAGGCAGATGCTTAAGAAACGTTTCCCGAGTAAATGAGTGAACAAATCAATGAGCAAATGACTGAATTCATGAGTGAGCAAACAAGTGAATAAATTAGAAAGAGAAATGGCCACAGTCTTGTTAGAACTGCCCACCGACCTCTGAAGAATCTAGAAAGTCTGAAGCAGAAAAACCTCGGCAAATCAAACACAGGGGAAGTAGGATTGCGTGCTCTCAGCAAGACAGCATCCAAAGGTCCAAATAAATGACTCTGTGCCCAGGGGCACTTCAATCCAAAAACACTGATACAGAGGAAACGGAAGGGCAAAGAGTAATCAAGTCAACAGCGGCTATCAAACTGCATGGGGCCAGCAGGGAACCGCAGGGGCAAGCAAGACAACACAAGTGAACAAGCAACTGCCGCGCAGCTCCATTTAACACCGAGTCCTCACCCCAGGGCTCACGCCACGGAAATA
Source organism: Nomascus leucogenys (assembly GCF_006542625.1). Classification (NCBI taxonomy): domain Eukaryota; kingdom Metazoa; phylum Chordata; class Mammalia; order Primates; family Hylobatidae; genus Nomascus; species Nomascus leucogenys. The sequence continues at coordinate 3,679,386 of NC_044387.1, forward strand.
CACAAGGAAGTGTTCAAGACAGGGGTGTGTCTCACAGGTTAGTAATTACAATAAATAAAAAACAACATCAAAAACAAAACTTGAAACAACTTAAACACCCAAATAATAGAATGTCTTCAGAAATGTTTCACCTACAAGCAAACAGAAGAAATGAATGTATTTTGATGAATATTATAAAGCCATTAACAATCATGTTTTCAAAGAAAGTGTCATGGGAAAAGACATTATTTAAAATAAGTAAAAACAGGCCAGGCATGGTGGCTCACACCTGTAATCCCACCACTTGCGAGGGCGAGTTGGGTGGATCACCTGAGGTCAGGGGTTCGAGACCAGCATGACCAACATGGTGAAACCCCATCTCTACTAAAAATACAAAAAAAAAAAAAAAAAAATAGCCAGTGTGGTGGCAGCTGCCTGTAAGCCCAGCTATTCGGGAGCTGACGCAGGAGGATTGCTTAAACCTGGGAGGTGGGGGTTGCAGTGAGCCAGGATCTTGTCATTGCACTCCAGCCTGGGCAACACAGCGAGACTCCATCTCGAAAAAAAATTAAAAATAAAATAAATATAAACAGATATATAATTAGATACACTGCTTAATCTCAAGTCTACGTGAAAAGGAAAACACACACACACAGCCCTCCCTAAAAGACAAAGAAGATGCGCTTTTTTAACGTCCTGGGGAATCCAGGGTGGCTGTTTACATGGGTTTTTATCTTTCTTCCTGAGACTGGTCTTGGCAGGTTGCACAGCAGGCAGGAGAGCCTGTGCCCAGTGGACTCAGACATTCCTAAGTTTGAGCCCTGGCTGTGCGATGTCTAAATCTTGGGAAGTCGGGCATGTTTCTTAACCCCTTCAAGCCTCAGTTTCCTCATCTGTCAAATAGGAATAAAAATAGCGTCCACTCCACAGGACTACCATGAAAAATGATCAAGAAAATGCACATCAAGGACTCCACACCCCACACCTGGCACACAGCATTAGATTCTATTATTTTTCTTATTATTACTCTCAGTAGTTGCTAAATTTCAAACACTGATCATCTGTAATTTTAAATAATATTTAAGAATAGCAAAGATAAACATAAGTAAATATTCTATAAGAAGCTAAGGCTGGTGCTCCTGCCACGCCAGCCCGTGGGTGAAGAGGCCGGGGTGTGCACTGACTATTAATGGCTGCAGAAAGGCAGAAACCAGCAACGGCTTTCTGGTCGCCACCAAGGTTCCTGGAAGGAGCACCAGGGCTCAGCCTCCTATGTCCGACATAGAAATTCAGATGTCCGAACCATGCCACCTTCCCAAATACTGTCTGCATTTTTAGATCTGATTTCTTGTCCGTCAGGTGCCCCTGCCTTCGTGGAACACCCTGCCCCAGTCCTGAGCTGAGGAGGTGGCTCAGCCTCTGGTGCCCAGCAGAGACAGGACAACTTCTCTGCAGCTATTCTGGCCCCTGAAGGCCCACCTGCTCCCACCCCCTGCCAAATCCCCAGCAGAATTCATTACTTGTTCATCTGTGTTTCCACGGAACTTCTGACATATGCTTAAGGGCCCTAACCCTCCCTGGCTCTACCGTCACTATCTGCGGCAGATCTCTTTCTCCAATGGAGCGGAAGCCTTTGGGTCCCCTGTGCCTCGCCTAGGAGCTCACTACATATTGTAATTGAATGAAATAATCAGAAATAATTTTCACTATTATTAAAGCATTCTTCTTCTACCCCGGGAAAATGGAAAAGCCAATAAAAAGTTAAAGTAAAAATAAGATTTCTCCCTCTCCAGAGAAGTCACCCATACTGGCCAAAGCAAATTTAAAATCTCACTGAAAATAACTGTAAATTAAATGCTGCATACTAAGGATCAAAAAATGACTTTGCTAAATAGATCTTATTCTTTAATATTTGGCTTAGGTAATAGGGACAGAATTTCCAAGCACAGAAGCCCCAAGCCTAGAAAAGTTTTAATGACTTCTGATGGAACGGGCACACACAAGGAAATCTGTGTCTTACGAATTCAGTATACACTTTATTGAGGAAATAACCATGAATAAATGGAAGAAAAGAGTGTACTTTAGTCAAGTATTTAATGGTCTGATCTAGAAGGTCATTAAAGTAAAGGAAGAAGCAAATGAAATGCAGTGGCCTGCATACAGAAAGGCCTGTGGAGCCGCCTGGGAGACAGAGAGCGGACCAAGGGGCAGCGGCGGCCGCATAAATCACCTCGCGGACAGCCCCAGACACGACAGACTCTATCAATAACGGGAAAGAGACCACACACACCGCAGAGATCAACTGCAGCATGGGAAGAGTCAAAAGAAGCGTCAAATGGCTTGAAAGAACCAAAGCAAAAAAGATAAATGCTAACATTAAGTCAAAACGAGCAAATTTAAGCTTACGAGGATTAGGGACCATTTTCTTGTCAACTGAATAGCAGTCCTTAAATTTGACAAGTATGATAATACAACAAGGATCAGTGAAGTCATCCCAAAGTTTGAGTTACCTGGCTGCATCTTTAACTAAAATCCATTTTCGTTAAACACAGTGAGCCCTCTGCCAATTCCTCAATCAACTTCATGGAAAACCCATTTCAAAACCCCCATCGAGCTTAACCAAAGCCACACACAGCCAGCAGAAAGGCGGCAGTCCCCACAGGGGTGGGCAGTGTCCCCACAGGGGTGGGAAGAGTGGCTGACGAGGCTGTGAGGCCAGGTAGCCCACAGTGTGACCAACCCGTGGGAGCCCCAGAGCCTGCACACTTCAAATGCCAGCCTCACATCTGGGCCACTGCGATCCCCATGATTCATGGGTGCTCCGTGTCTCCTCAGCACCACAAGCCTGCCCAAACAGCCTCATTATCCTTGTGCCTGCTGTGCCCACAGGGTGTGCAGAGAAGCCAACGCTGGTGCCAGGGAACGAGCAGGCAGGAGGAGGCAGCGGCAGGGGAGCAGAAGCTGCCACCAGACCCAGAAACGGCATGAGGGAGTTCCAAACAGCCAAAGCTCAGAGCACAGCTAATTCACCTGCCGCTGAATTTCAAAGTGTCACCCCCACGTCACTTCCAGCCCTACAGCAGGATAATCACAAAGCACCAGAAGCCCGATTAACCTCCCCAAAGCACAGCTCTGATCATTCCACTCCCTGACCAAAACCTTCCAGGACTCCCAACTACACACAGAACAAAGACTTCCAGACCTTGGCAACCGCCTGGACCAATTCCTTGATTTTACCGATGGGGAAACTGAGGCTACGGCGGGATTAAGTGGCTGGAGGGTCTGAGGGTGGCAGAGGCAGGATCTGAGCCCGGGATCTCAGTACCTCCTCTCCGTCTCCAGTGGCTTTCTCACGGCACCGCAGCTGCCTCAAATCGAATGCCTTCGCCTGGCAGGCCAGACCCTCCAAGAACCGACCCCAGCTGCAGTTTTGGCTTTTCCTACCATTGCCTTCTTCCGAAACTATCAGTCCTGCAGGGCGACAGACTGGATGCTGGCTCTCTCTGACACACCTGGCCTCGAGTGCCGGCTCCACTAGCTGGGCGACCCTGAGCCAGGCACTGAACCTCTGTAAGTCTCTAGGAATTGCAGGGGCACTGCACACAATGCGCTCAGCACACAGCTCGATACACCGCTGGGACTGTTGCTGCTGCTGCCGCCCTCGCCATTCAGACTCCACGCTGCCTCCTCTGCTCAACTCTCCGCTTAAGTGAGTCCCTCCCTGGGAGAGGCCTGCCCAATCTCCCACTATGGAAACGACACCCGTGAGACAAGATGCACCCACAAATGCCAGCCCTCAGATGCCAGCCCTCAGATGCCAGCCCTCAGATGCCAGCCCTCAGAAGCCAGCCCTCAGATGCCAGCCCTCAGATGCCAGCCCTCAGATGCCAGCCCTCAGATGCCAGCCCTCAGAAGCCAGCCCTCAGATGCCAGCCCTCAGATGCCAGCCCTCAGATGCCAGCCCTCAGAAGCCACACAACTCAAGTGCTCATCACGGTCCAGCACAGGGCGTGGCACGGCAGGCACCTACTCGTGTCTGACGGATGAATGAAGAGGGGAACCTTGCTTTCTTGTCACCTATGTCTCTCTCTGGTTCCACCCCACCCCAGTATCTGTCCCTGACAGCTCCTTACCACTCCATGCAATGGGTCTTCCTGACCAGGCCACGGACAGGCACCAAAGCCTGTCCACGTGGCCCAGTCACCATCCAGTGCCTGCATCTGGCCAAAACAAGCTCATCAAATATCCGATGCCCACTGTCCCCTGCCCACAGGAACCTGAGGCCAGTCTGCTGCCCTGCACCCAGGGTACTTGGTAATTAGCCTGTCCTGGATGACAGCCACATGATGGACTCTGACACACAGCCTGGCCTATGCCAGCCATGCTCCCCAAAGTAAGCCCAGCCTCTTTAATCATCCTGCATGTAAGGGTACAGACTCTCAGCAGCCCAGCTGCCCCCACAGTACTCACAGGAGGACAAAAGGATGGATTTGATGTCTCCTATCTTCCAGGAGGTATCGGAGTTCCTTAACGGAAGAGTGTATCACCACAGGGCGTCTAGAAGGGTCAAAAGCAGAGCTACCTCTTCATTTGATTCTAAGAATAAAAACTTGCCAATTATGTAATTATTGTTTTAAAAAAAACTCCTCCCAAAGCTTAAATATCTGCCTATTCTTTTGCATGAGGAATACCTGAGGCGGGGGTTGTGCAGCAGTGTGAATGTACCAAAAGCCGTTGAACTGTTCACCACAAAACAGTTTATTGTCTGTTATCTGAATTGCACCTCAAGTTTTTAAAACAGAATTTTTACTTAAAAATTTGATGATTTTATGCCATTTTGACCCTCATAATAAAAGATGATTATACCTATATACTAAATCTCACCTGTTCTCATGTTCTCCATATATATATGTATTTTTTTTTTTTTTTGAGTGAGAAAAGGGGCACATAACACTAATATGTTTTCGTTTGTATTTTTAAAAGAATGGGGTGGAGTGAGAAATATATTAACACACGTCTATATAAATCTACTCGAAAATATGTGGAACACTTCTGAAAGGAGACAGAAATAGAAGGGTTGGGAGCGAAGGAGATTTATTTGTCAGGCTGCAAGCCCTGAGGAACCACTGCAAATGTTTTAACTTTGTATAATGTAGCTTTTCCAATTAGAAACACTGACAAATAGAGTAGAAATCAATGTTACCAGTTCCTAAACTGCAAGTGGTGAGCCCTGGAGCATTCCTCCCTCCTCCAGAACACCCAGGAACATCACTTCTGTACCCGTGAGCTGATGTGACACGTTTTGAATACTCTCGAACAAGTCTACATTTTGATCAAGCATATAAATGAAATTTTGACTTAGATATGCAATTTTAATAAGAATTTTAAGTAAAGATCATTTTCAAAACATTATACAGCCATTAAAAATGATGGTTATGAAGATTATAGCAGCATGGGAGAGGCTGATGACGTAATATTAACTTGAATAAAAGGACAACAAATGCCATCTATATAGCTTCATGGCCTCAATGGAAAACCTGGGTGGGGAGGACACACAGGAAAACCAACGATAAGGACACAGCAGCCGGGCAGGGCTCCCTGCTAACCACTCCGCGGATGGCCTCATCACACCTCCCAAACACTATGGAGGCCTCTGACATTACCTCATTCTACAGATGAAGACACTGCCCAGGTCACTGTGTTAGCAAATGTCGAAGCCCAGACAGGACCTGACATGCGCCACCTGTTTCCCACACTGCCCTGACCCCCGAGATGCTAAGGGTCAGGGTGGCAGGGGATGTGGTTATTCTTACTTCTAGAACCTAAAACAAATCCATGGGTTTATCTTGGGTTAAAAGATGAGTTGGAAAAGATATGCTAACTATTCGAGACTGAACTGTATCCTCAAATTCAAATGTTGAAGGCCTCTCCCAGAGTGTGACCATGTCTAGAGACAGGGCCTATAAGGAGGTAACTGAAGTTAAATTAAGTCATGAGGGTGGGGCCCTGAGCCACAGGATAAGCGTCCTTATGGGGAGAGACCCAAAGAGCTCCTGTGCACGCTCGCTCTCCACCTCCTTCTCTCTCTCTGGATCTCTCTCCCCACACATGCACAGAAGACATGCCATGTGACAACTCAGCAAATATGTGGCATCTGCAAGCCAGGAGGAGAGCCTTCTGGGAAACTGGATCAGCCAGCACCCCGGTTCTGGACTTCCAGCCTCTGGAACTGGGAGAAATCAATGTCCACCGCATAAACCACCCAGTCTGTGGTATTTTCTTATGGCAGCCCAGGCAAATTAATACACTAACCTATTCTTTAAATTCTCTTATCCTAAGATAATCTACATTAGGATTTTAAGCAAACTTGAACTTCTTCTCTTTAGGACCAATTTGAACATAGTCTGGGATTTCAAGAGAAAGCCTCCAATAGTTTATATGAATACCTCAAAAGCTGGCTAAGGCCGGGCATGGTGGCTCATGCCTGTAATCCCAGCACTTTGGGAGGCCGAGGCAGGCGGATCACAAAGTCAGGAGATTGAGACCATCCTGGCTAACACGGTGAAACCTACTAACAATACAAAAAATTAGCTGGGCGTGGTGGCGGGTGCCTGTAGTCCCAGCTACTCGGGAGGCTGAGGCAGGAGAATGGCGTGAACCCAGAAGGTGGAGCTTGCAGTGAGCCGAGACTGCGCCACTGCACTCCAGCCTGGGCGACAGCCAGGCTAAACACCAAAGTCAAAGCCTTACCTCACAACATTTCACCACACACAATAACATCAGGATAAAGGTGATATCCTTCACCTCTCTATGCAAAACCAAAGATTTGCTTTATTCTTGGCAACTGATTTAAGATGTAACTTCCTGTATTGTATCCAGTTGTAACGGCAACTGGATTATTTTCTTATTTTTCACCTCCTGTCCCTACTGCAATTTTTTTTTTTTTTTTTTTTTTGAGACAGAGTCTGACTCTGTCTCCCAGGCTGGAGTGCAATGGCACAATCTCGGCTCACTGCAACCTCTGCCTCCCGGGTTCAAGCAATTCTCCTGCCTCAGCTTCCTAAGTAGCTGGGATTACAGACGTGTGCTACCACACCTGGCTAATATTTGTATTTTTAGTAAAGACGGGGTATCGCCATGTTGGCCAGGCTGATCTCGAACTCCAGACCTCAGGTGATCCACCCGCCTTGGCCTCCCAAAGTGCTGGGATTATAGACGTGAGCCACTGCGCCCGGCCCCTTACTGCGTTTCTGTTTGTTAGAAATTTCTTCCCATTTTCTTATTTTAATCATCTATGATTTAATCCTGTATCAAGTTTCTTTTTTACTTTTTTTCCTTTTTCTTTTAGAAACAGGGTGTTGCTCGGTCACCCAGGCTGGAGTGCAGTGGCATGATCATAGCTCACCGTAGCCTCTAACTCCTGGGCTCCAGCAATCCTCCCACCTAGGCCTCCCAACTGCTGGGATTACAGGTATGAGCTACTTCACCCAGCCCTGTATAAAATTTCCAAAACCGAACTCTTCATGTCCTATTAAAGTAAGCAAAGCAGTGTGCAATGCAAAGAAGCCTGGATTAAATCAAGTGATTGTTGCTACTGGTTGGCATCTGACCTTAGGTCCTCCTCCATTTCTAAGCCTCAGTTTCTTCATCTGCAAAATGGGAATCACAGGAATCCTGCCGCCCTACTCATCATATGGAGTGAATGCCAGACAAATGAGCTAGCCTGTGGGGAGGGCTGGAAAAACACTGGTCACTGCCGCTGCAGAGGTGCAGTGCCAAGTAGTGCCAGAGTGTCATCAAGCAAATGGCTTTGTCACACAGACGCATGCGTGTGCTTCTTCCTTCTAACATCAAACCCACTGTGCCTCCCAAACAGCTCCAAGCAAAGCAGCATTGGGGCCTCCGAGCAGACAGGACAGAAGTCCTCAGCACGGGCTGACAGGGGCCACAACACCGACAAGCAGGAGAGTTGGTATCACCATCATTCCCACCACCATGATCAGTTACCATTGCCATCACCACTATCATCACCACCATCATCACCATCACCCCCACAATCACCATCACAGTCAATACTAATCCCTGAAGCCCTGAACTCTAAAGAAGGAGAACAATCCTGCTGCTGTTGATCCCCCATCGTTCCACGCTGGTGGTGAATTCTAATTGCTCACCACTGTCTTCCAACTTTCCTTCTTAAAGAAATCCTCTTCCCTGTAACTTCGCCTATAAAGTGTCTACAGGATGCAGCTGTAGAATCTGCAGTTGAGCAGGAAGAATCTGCGGTCACAGAACCTGCCAATCCTCTTATAAAATATACCATAATACCAGAGCATCCAGGCCATGCCTAGGGAGGAGCAAAGCCCTATTGGCTCTGCACACACTTGCTCGGCCAGGCCTGTGAAGAGGTTGAACTTCCCCTCCTCATATCACCAAACCCAATTCCATAATTGTATCTACTCGGGTCTGACTGGCCAAAGATCAGCACTATTCTACCCACTCCAGACCTGGGTGGGACCCACCAGCCAGACACTCACCTCTGCCTCCTCAGGCTCCCATCACTCTGTCTTCAGGCTTGGGTGACAACTCACCATCATACCCACAGCCCCCAGAAAGTCAAAGATACATTATCACATTTTTCTAAGTTAACACATTTTATATCCTTTTTTAGCTTGATGTTTTTTTTCAGCTCAGTCTTACATGTCAGTTCTAATGGTCTGTGGTCACACATTTTTTTAAATAATAGACTCCAAGGAATTTAAACCATCTTAAAACAAAAACATTATTTTCTCGGCAGCTTTCAGTACTATGCACTCGAGTAATGGGACAGTTTGTGGCCCTTTAAGTCTCAGCTCCATTTCCGGACAAAAAAATACAATAAATCAGAACAGAAGAGGGTTCATTCTAAATGCCATGTCTCTGACTATGAGAATTCAAAGTTCACTTACTGAGTCCCTCTACACCCAGCACTCTGTGGACAGTTCAATGCAATCAAACATCCGGGTCTCTACTACATTTTCCACACAGCACTCAGCACTGAGCCATGGGGTAAATGCGGTAAGAGGGACGGAGGCCGGGAGCGGTGGCTCACGCCTGTAATCCCAGCACTTTGGGAGGCCAAAGTGGGTGGATCATGAAGTCAGGAGTTCGAGACCAGCCTGACCAACATGGTGAAACCCCGTCTCTACTAAAAATACAAAACTTAGCCGGGTGTGGTGGCGGGTGCCTGTAATCCCAGCTACTCAGGAGGCTGAGGCAGGAGAATCGCTTGAACCTGGGAGGCGGAGGCTGCAGTGGGCCGAGATCAAGCCACTGCACTCCAGCCTAGGCGACAGAGCAAGACTCCATCTCAAAATTAAAAAAAAAAAAAAGAAGAAAGGAAGAAGGAAGGGAGAAGGAGGAGAAGGAGGAGAAGGAGAAGCAGCAGCAGAAGAAGAAGCAGCAGCAGCAGCAGAAGAAGAAGAAAGAAGAAGAAGAAAGAATAAAGAACAAGAAGAAGAAGGCGACGACGAAGAAGAAGAAGAAGAAGAGAAAGACATTAAGGAACCAGAAAGGCATTAAGGAACCAGAAATCTGGGCGTGGGACGGGTGGTGACAGACACACAAATCAATCTCTGCGAATGGCAAACACAGTTGGCTGCCTAACCAATATCCAACCTGTCCCACCTCTCTGTTTCCAGAATCCCAGTTTGAAAGTGCTCATGTCCAGCCCACAGGAGACACATCCTTGGCAGCTCCCCCTACCACCAGGAGTGGCCATGTGGCCTGGCTCTGAAGGAAGCCCTACTCTCCCAGTAAGAAGACGCCTGCCTTGGTGACTGCTCCTTCCATCACCCCATGATGGTGACAGCCCCTTTAGAGCTGTGAGGAAGAGGCCAAGTGACTTGGAGCTTAGATCCTGAGGACATCACTGAGCCAGTGAACCAGTGCCAACAGCTACCTGCCTCCAGGCATCTTGCTGAGAAACTTAACTTTTGAATTTGTTCAAAAGTCCTCGCGTCTGCTTTTCTGTTACCTACAGCAAAAACACATCTTCACGGAAAGCCCCGGATACAAGGCACCCTGTGTCAACTGGAAAACCAGCAATGCCCCACTCACCACTCAAGAACACGCGGTAGGAGAGAAGGAGACTGACCGCTGGTGGCTCAATTAACTCTGCCAGCATTTCCTGAGAATGTGCCATGCATGTGCCAGTCACTGGAACAGGAGGATGAGTGACTCCAGCCACGGCCCAAGAGAGGATCACAGTCTAATGGGCAGATGGGCACAAACTCATACTCTCTTAGAGGAAACCACCATAGGAGCTAAGTTACAAGTAGAAAATGTTGTACAGGGCGAGGAGCAATGAATCCCTGGGGATCCTGCCGTACTCGCCCTACCTTCCTTCTCCTATCCCTCACATAGAGAAAACACCACAGTTGCACAATTGTTCAAGTCTGTATCCAATATCTTCATCTACAAAAGAAATTATAAGGAAAAAAGACAAACATGCAACAGATAAGTTTTTAAGGCAGCTCCTTTAAAACCATACCAAAGACTTACAAACTCTCTGTTAGCATTTCCTTCTAATATTACAGACTAAAAATCACCATTCAACAGAAACAAATCACCTGAAGGAACAGTGAAGGGTTTCCTATTAAACCGAAGATTTACGCTACTATGGATAGTAAATAAAATTCCTAATTTTTACCAAATCATATCTAATTTGGTTATTTTAAGCCGAGTGATACCACATGTAGTTCAAATACCACATCGAGCAGGGAAAACGTCACCCAGAAAAAAGGATGACGGCAATGCCATGAAAGGGAGCAGCCAGCGTGTTCATCTGAGGCTCTCGCACGCCCTGCCTGAAGCCCAGACCATTCTGCAGACAAAACAGCCGCCAAGGGCCATTTCTGCCAGTGAGCTCTGAAGGACTGGAAAGAACCGATTAAGAGGGAATAAATTAGAGGGAAGAAGAAAACACAACTCTAGTTAATACGGCATGTGGAAACAGCGGCAATTCTGGTTTGTTGGTTTTATTATCTTTTCCATTTCCCTAACTCTCAATAACATTTCCGTTAATGATGGTCACAGAAACCCTTTACTGACAAAACCAGCAGAGAAAAGAAAGAGGCACAGCTCCTGTCCTAAGTGGGAACACACGGGCAAAAAGGCGCCAAGGCCGGGGGCAAGCTTTGAGGGAAGGCAGAGTAACGGTGATGTGGGGGAAGCCACGGGGGGGAAACACAAACCCAGAGCCACACAGCTGGGAAAGTCCGTCCTTGGCTCAAGGAGGTACCATCGCATTGTTGCTGAGCTGCCATTGGATGGTAGTGTCAGTTACTCACCTAGTAAATTTATCTAAGAAACAAGGTAAAACCAGAGACAGAGGACCATGCACGCCCCAAAGGAAGGCGAGAAAAGTCTAGCTGAAGAGTCGGTGAACCATCAAATGACAAGTACCTACTATGTGACACTCACTGCAGGGGACTTGAGGACAGAGCAGGGCCAGCAAGGATCTGGGTGTGGCTAAGCCACTGATGCACAGAAGGGCCGTGCGAGCGGGAGTTTGTTCCCTCCGCCCCGGGCCTCTGCATCCGGCAGTTCTAGGTGGCCAGGGGGCTGCCTTCCTTGACAAAGCCCTTCCCTGATGAGACGCCAGGGCAAGGCCGAGTTAGCCTGAGCTTTCCTCTTCGTCCCTCACGTTATTCTCTTCTGAGGCTGTGCTTGCCTTTCAGTAAGCACGGTGAACACACACAGGCATGCGCAAGTGTCAGCACCCCCCCACCCCACCCATAAGGCCAACGTGCCCAGCTGTGGTAATGAAGCATAGGCTGCAAAGACAGCCACTAGAGGGCGACGCTGAACGCTGATGGCCGGGTCGCAAGAACCAAGTGCCCTCCCGGCTTCAGCTCCTGGGCGCCTGGCCCCAGCTCCCACAGCAGAAGCTAGGATTTCCAACAAGGCCCACAGGAGAGAAAACCGCCGCCCTTCCTCAGGCCTCCAACAGCACCGAGAATGCCCACTGTCTACACTCACCAGAAATGTGTGACCTGGAGGCTGGGAGCCCAGCCCGGGATGACCCCGGTTCCCAGCCGGCTCTGCCCTCACTGTGGGGCTGGAGGGCAGCCGCCTGCTTAGCCTTGTCTCAAGCTCCACAGCTGTAAACCAGCAATAAGGCCAGCAATCTGGGGCACGCAGGAAGGGGATGGGGGCGCAGAGGGGGGTCTTTTGGTGACTGTTAACACTGTCTCTACGGCACAGTGCCCAGCGCACAGTAAAGGCCCCCAGTGGCTGTAACTATGTGAGCATTTAAATACACTGCTTTCCCTGGCTCTCTGTTTCATGAGTTCGTGATTTTGTCTCCCCAGTGAAATGCCATCTCTGGAGTGTGTTGATTTCTGTGTCTATCGGCTGTTCCCCGTCCCTGCAGACCCCAGGCTCTAAGCTACGGGGGTCCTGGCTCTTGCCTTCTCGCCAGTCTACCCAGCTCCAGATCCCATCAGCCCCCGACTCACACAGCCCACCCCACCCACATCCCCAGCCCACGGCCTCCACTCTTGCCCCCTTGTCTCCCACCCTACTCTGACCCTCCCCCAGCCCCTCCCAAGAGCTGCCCGAGGACTCCACCTAGGCCATGTCTACTGGCAACACCCTGCTCAGAAGCAGTCATCGGCTCTTCCTTCCACAGAATAGCAACCGCTTTCTGATGCTCTGCATCGCGCTTTACTCCCCAGGTTCAGAACCTCCCAGAGGCTTCATGCTGTGCTCGAAGTAAAAGCAGAGCTCCTTCTCCTGGACTTCTCAGCCCTGGGGACCCGGTCCCTGCCTGCCTTGCAGGCCTCTCCCCACACCCCACTCAGCCACCAGGCCACAGCCTCAGCAACCCCTCAAGCACATGAAGCTCTATTGCCCGCAGGATCTTTGCACCTCTGGGCCTGTCCCTAGAATGCTCATGCCCCCACTTCAAATGCCTGCCTCCGTGCAGATCTCGTCCCAGAAACAGCCAACTGCAGAGCAGCTCCAGCCTCTACCCTCCACATGCCTTGACTCTCCCTACATGGTTCCTGCCTTCTGATGGTTGCGGGGGTACTGAGCGAGCTCCCTCTGTCTCCTCACACGAGAATGTCAGCTCCTTGAGGGCAGGGTCCTTGCAAGACTGGCTGCCGATTTCTCCCCAGTGCCCACAACCACAGCAGGTGCCCAACAGAGCCTGAATGAGTGAGTGACTTTACATAAATTCCCGCAGACCTTCACAAGGACCCTGCAGGGCAGGTCTCATGCTCCCTCTACAGCTGATGAGACAGGGAGGTTGAGCCACTTCATGAGTAGGGACACAGCCAGCCATCACACTGAGGGCCTACTCCAAGGCTGCACCTGCTTCCTCCCGTCACCAAGGGCCCAGGCCCCTTCAGGGCTGCCCTAGAGCTGTGGACACCAAAGGGGCATCTACTCGTATTATTACTGCCAAGGTGTACGGCTCCAAACTTCTGTTCATGCCCTCCCAACCCCCAAAACACCCTCTCCTGCTGACCTCCATCTATCAGCACGCTCTCTTAAAGCCTAGACTGGATGCTCACCCCTCGGGGGAAGTGGAACATGGCCGTGGCCTGGCCCCACTCCTTGATGGAAGGGTCATCGTGCCTTCTGTCCTACCTTTCGAAAGCCTTGAGGGCCAGAGCTGAGCTCCACACACAGTTCGCCCTCCGAGGCCCCACTGCTGTGAGGCAGGCCCTAGACGGTCCTCAGGAAACTGCGTGTTCTACATGTTACCAAATCGCACTGCCATTCACCAGACACATGTGACCAACTTGAGTGTCATTTTCCGGGGCTTCAAAGCAGGCAGTCTTTGTGTGAGTAAATATTGAGCCAATGCTAAGAGTAAAATGAGCTGTTAAGTTCTATTTGCTACTTTCATCCCCAGGCTCGTAACAGAGCGTAAGCTAAACAAAGAAAAACAGCACTCCGCTGGACAGATGCTATTCAGCGGGTAGACTCATTTCTGTGGCACTTCTCACATCGGCGATTTGCTTCTCCAACATTGGCAAATATTTGCCACTTAACGTCTTTCATGTAATGTGAAGACAGTACATTCCACTGTCTTCCAAAGCTATCTTAACTGCCTTATAAAAACAGGCAATTTACTGGCGATGTTTTCTCTTGCTACCAAATACAAATGCAGTCATCGTTTAACTTTGAAAGCTCTGCATTTAGCCTTTTGGTTTTAGATTTGATATTTACACAGAATTATAAAGAAAGGGAAAACCCACCGTCCCCTCAACCTAACAAAATAACTTGATTTTTACATGCTAAAATCCAGCCCTACATACTCCCATCTTCCTACAAGTCCTGAAAGCTTTACTTTTAAGAATGATTTTAATTTCCAAAAGTTGCTTCAATTACAAAGTCCTCCAGAATGTTCCAGGTGGGTACTCAGAGCCTGACCCAGCACAGGGTTCCCATGAGGCAGATCTTGCTTTCACCAGCTGTCTCTCCTCCACCCGCCTATTGCTGGAAACCACAGGACACAACCAGGAAAACATCTGTAGGTCCTTGACTCATCAATGCCCACTAAACGACCATATATGTCAATAGCGCAAAAATCAAGTGAGAAGACAAAAAGGCCAGTTCAAATGAACATAACAACAACCATAAAAATAACTAACATTTTTGAGTGTTTAGTATGTGCTAGGCACTCTCTTAAGCATGTCGTACGTCCTATCTCATTTAAACTGCAAACTGAGCACTGCTTTCATCATGCCTATCACGCAACAACAACTCTGACAGCAGGATCATCACCAAGCTGGCTCAAGGTCACGTGGCAAGTAACCAGTGGCGCCAGCTCTCCGCACAGGCAGCCCGGCTCCAGGACCCACTCTCCCAGGTCCAACGTGGTTCTGCATCTCCACAGCACCCTGGAGGCACGAGAGCCAGCAGAGAAGGGGCACTGGCATGCTAGAAGAGGCAGTGGCCAAGATGGGTACATCAACTACAAGACTAGACTCCTGTAAGCACGGTCTGCCTTTATCTCCTGTCTTGGTGGGTGACACTTCCACCTACCCGGTGCTCCAGCCGAAATCACAGAGCCATCCCCCACACTGCCTTCTCGCCTCACCCATGGCTAGGGATGCTCTGTGTCGCCACCACAGAAGGAGGTTCAGGCGCCTGAAGAAACGTTCTCGAGTTGTTTGTAATAATAGCAAGTGAGGAATAACCTGTCTACCCATCCGCAGGGGCTGGTGCAGTCAAGTGGGGGGACATGCAGAGGATGGCATGTTACAGGGCACTCTAAAGACTAAGGCGGGTTCTCCACATACATCATGGGAAAATGTATCATCCCTTTAAAAAGTGAGGTGCACAACTGCCTTGCCGAGCAAGGGGAGAAAGAAATACACCGTAGAAATGCACAGACCCCAGAGCATCTCTCTACAGAGCACTTCATCACCAAAGGAAAAAGGGGAGCTCTTCAGTGGAAAGAGCTGGCAGATGCCACCTCAACCCAGTGATCGGAGTCCACATCATCAATGCGAGGACCCACCAGCACCACGTGCCCCCACTGTGATGACCAAGAAGAACACAAATCCCTTCAGTGATGTTCCTGCCAAAAATTATCAATCAGAATCTCATCGTGGGAAAACATCAGACAAGCACAAACCAAGGGACATCCCACAAAATCACTGGCCTGTGCTCTGCTAAAGTGTCAAGATCGAAATGCAGAGACTGGCAAAGCTACTGCTCCAGGTTAGTGGAGAAGACAGAGGTGTGACACCCAAATGGAACGCCTGCTCCCCACTGGAGTCTAGACTAAGAAAAAAGAGGGAAAGGACATTACTGGGACAACTGGCAGAATGTGACTATGGACTGTGGATTAAAATAATAAAAGTGTTAAAATAATACTGTGTCAACGTTAAATTTCCTGATTGTGACACCTGTGCTGTGATGCTATTGAGGGAATGTCTTTGTGCTTAGGAAATATGCAGCGAAGATTTTAGAGGTAAAGGGATGTATCTCCAACTGACTCTCAAATGGTTCAGGAAAAATGTGTGTATATATATGTATGTGTGTGTATATATATATATATGTATGTATACACATACACACAAAAACAGGCACACAGGCAGAATGGTAATGGGCAAATGTAAATAATTGGTGATTCTGGGTACAGAGCATATGGGAGTTGTTGGCACTATTCTTGCCAACTGTTCTGCAAGTTTGAATTGCATCAACATGAAACGATTAAACCAACACATGCATGGGCCATCACTGGAAGGAGACACCTGGAGCTGTGGAAAGGAACGGAAGGTGGAGGCTGGGACAGGCCTCATATTCATGTACACCCTGCTGTGCTGTGTCATGTTATAACACACGCAAGTGTTGCCGTTTCAAAAAAACAAACATAAGGAAGAAACAAACACCTACTTTGAGAACTCTACTCAGAGCTGTGTCCTTCTAGCCAGGAGACCTTCTAAGAGCCCTCCACAGCCTCGGGAACACAGCTTCAGTCATGCTCTTTGAACCGCTGCTTCTGCCCAGAAACCCTCTCCCTGCCCTGGGCCTGAGCATGAAGGCCCGGCTGCTGCAAGCTCCTGTACGGCCCCTGCATGGCTCCTGTATGGCTCCAGGCGGCCCATCCGTGTGCACCACTCGCCACCTCCTGGCCAAGCCAGGCGTTGCACCTCCGGCTCTCAGAGTGCCACAGTGACACCGGCCATAACTGTCTGATACAGGTTTGTGCCCCCAGTGAAGCAATCCCATGACCAAGGCCACATTCCGGTCCTCCCAAGAACTCCAGCGTCTAGCAAACACCTAGCCAGAGTGGCACTCCACAAAGATGAGATATGGAAAGAAAGGACGTGGATTCAGCAGGAATTCCACCGGAGGAACTCAAAGCAAGTGCGTTCCACAGAGCCTGGCCATGGCAGTCCACATGGGCACTGCGTGTGCCTGGAAGCAACTCGCACAGGAAGAGTCAGGCTGGTGACTGTGCTGTGCCCTGCAGGCCTGCCCCTCTGCCCCAGCCTCACCCCTGCTCCCTTGCAGGGCTCACAGCCTGTCACCCTCCGATGACTGCCAGCCCCATGGCAGGAAAGTACAAAACCAGCCGATTGAGTTGATGGTCACCAGCACTGTGCCCCCATGAGCCACTGTCTTCAGAATACTGTCAAGAACAAGGATGTCCACCTGGCCAGCCTCGAAGGGCTCACCAAGGGCAGCAATAATAAAGAGTGCAAATGGGATGACAAGAAAACAGAATGGGCCAGGCGTGGTGGCTCACGCCTATAAGCCCAGTGCTTTGTGAGGCTGAAGCAGGAGGATCTCTTAAGCCTAGGAGTTCAAGACCAGCCTGGGCAACATGGGGAGACCCGTATCTGTAGAAAAAATTGTTTAAAAAATTTGCTGAGCTTGGTGGCACAAAACTGTAGTCCCACATAGTCAGGAGGCTGAGGCGGGAGGATTGCTTAAGCCCAGGAATTCCAGGTTGCAGTGAGCTAAGATCGCACCACTGCACTCCAGCCGGGTGACAGAGTAAGACCTTGTCTCAAATTTTAAAAAAAGAAAACAAGAAGGAACGCAAAATACATTTTCAAATTGCATGGGAAAAACATTACCAAAACATGTCTAAAGCACAAATTGCTACTACCTTAGTGACTTACTGACTTGAAAATATTACATGAAAACATCACCTTCCTCCAAGGCAAATTACACAGGGATGCGTGTGCATTACATAAGCATGCACAGAATCCTTTAAAATGTGATCTATTTCAGAAACAGCAAGAAATGTCTGCGTGTGTCCTCCAGAGGGCAGGGTGCTTACCAAGGTCTGTGTTGGGGCCGGCAAGCAGCTGCTTGAACTTGTCGAGCCGGGAGGCCTCTCTTTCGCTCAATGCTGAGCTGCTGAGGGTGCTGGGGTCGGATGTGCCACCCAGCGTGACGGTGGCCGAGTGTGGGAGAGACTGGGACCTCTGTAGAGGGGCGGCATCGCTGGCACTTTCTGCAGGGGTGAGAGAACGGGGGTGAGGGTGAGGGCGCTCCTCCCGACCGCATGTTCCTCCTTGCTGTGCCACTGTCCCTTTGTGAATGCTGTTGGGTCACAACGGTCCCTTCTTCCCATCACTGAGCGGTGGGGACCTCGGTTTCTTGAGCAATAACACGGAAATGACACCTTTGAAATTCACTCGCCTCTGGCAGAGTATTATTCATCAACGAAATGGACCACCTCACATAAAAGCAACACAAAGACAGCCAGAAAACTCCAGGGCCCCTCGGGCTGTGTGGAGGTCAGCCTCCCACCAGTGCCTGGGGTGGCAGATCAGGGCCTGCCCAGGTGACATGAACCAGACGGTCTGTGCAGGACGGTGCTCTCAGGTCAGCCAGGCCTGAGTGTGGAGGGCAAGCCCGTGAGTTACTGTGAGGGAAAGGAGAAAGCCTGCAGAGGCGCTGAGGATGGGAGGCAACGGTGGGGACACAGCAGGAACCAGGGTGCTGCGAGGGCACTCACCTGCCGTCTCAAGAGCATGCCCAGCCCCGCCACCTGCCTGGCCCTCCTGGGTCTCACCAGTGCCCTGGGAGGAAGGTCCCACAGGGACCCTCATCCCAAGGAAACAAAGGAAGCCAGACAGGTGAGGGATGGCACCTTCCCAGATCCCACCACAGGCAGTGACCGCGGTGGCACTGGAGTACAAGCTGCCCGCCCTCCCTCCCACTCTTTGCTGCTGCCCACCAAGGCCCCACTGAACCCCAAGATGGACAGGCCCACGGGGACCCAAGCAGGTGGTGAGACAGCACGTTCCACCCAGCAACCCGGGACCGGGTCAGCCCAAGGGAAGACCCTAAGGCCCTCAGATCACTCAACACAGCCATCCGAGACCAACAAGCAAGAGGCTGGGAAAGGCTCCAAACTCCTGGGTCTAAATCCTGTCTAGCTATCTCATTTTTCAAAAACTGAAAATGAGAGTGAAAAATAAACTCCAGGACGGGCTGACACCCACTCCAGCGGCCGCTGGAACAAGGAGGTAGGAGCCGCGCTCCCCCGCACCCTCCTTCCCACAGAGCGCCCCCATTTCCTTCATAACCTGGGAGTGGGGGAAAATAATTCACACAGAAACCCTCAGGCTATCCAGGAGCCAGGCAACCTATGGCCTCTGGGCAGAATGTGGCCCAGTTAAATTTCCAGAAAAGTCTGCTAAAGTGGGGGCATAGACTTCAGAGTACCGCCCTGTCTCCTCCTCCCACCCCCACTGCCCACTCTCCCTGACTCCCCCCAACCCCAGGGAGGATCTCCTCCCACCAGTCTCAGCGCCCTTGCTGTGATTCCTGTTTTGTAGCAGCTGCACACCAAGCAGTGGGCTGGGGCTCCAGCCCGGGGCGTCTGGCTCGAGTTTCCGCTGCGGCCTTACTGCAGAGAGGGCTGAGAATCAGCACCTGGGCAGAGGGGAGGACCGTGGGTGACAGTGCCCCCCTCCCTCCTTCAGAGGCTCCTGCTTCAGCAGCACTTACAGTTCCTCAGAGTCAACATTCAGCAAGAAGAGCAGCTGTGCACGGAGTTCCAGAATTAAAGGTGCTCAGCTGGACTTCCCTGCGATCTTTAGAAATGACTGATGTGGCCTCATCAGGACACGTAAGGGGCCACTCACTCCTGAGCAGGGCCCATAAGTCCATGTCCTAGTGTTGCTGCAAAGTTTAATGAGTTTAGTATCATAGGTACTTGATACTGTACCTGCCACACAGTAAATGATCAATATATGGTATCATTGTCATTATACTGAAGTGCTCAAAAAAAGCTTGCCCAGAAAGCAAACACAGGAAAGGTGGCCAACTCCAAGGCAGGCAGGTGGGAACACAAGGCAACGAGGTCATGGGCCCCCTTCTCCCAGCGCAAGCTGCCTGGAGCATCCTTTGCTTGGCTCTTCCAGGATGAGGCCATCCCAGGGTGACATCTCACAGCTCCCCAACCCCAGCTGGTCACAGCCTGAGCCTGCCTCTTGTCAGATCCCCCAGCCACACACCGTGTGGTCCTGCGGTCCTGGCCACTCTCAGCCTGACAGTGTCCTGCATCTTGGGGGCAGGGGGCGGGGTGCTGAGAGGCTCACAGAGCTTCAATGTCAGCACCGCCCATGAGCAGATGAACCAAGGATCCTGGCAACTCTGACTCTGCCCCAGGCTGAAGGGCGCTGCCCAGGACTACGCCTGCAGGAGGCGGTCAGTGCATGCTTCAGTCGGCCACCAGGTTTCCAAGCCTCCCGCAAAGGCCATCACCAGATCTCCACTTACAAGTTCAAAGACTTTAAAATTTATTAGACTCCAAAAAGAAAACTGATCAAATGAAATCACGCACAGCATTCTCAACTAATGAGAGCTGTAACATTTTAGAAGTGAACCAATTCCTAGAAAGTGGTTTTAAAAACTAGACCTCGGTATGAAACCTAGTTCTGCAGGGTAACCTCAGGCCACCCTAACAATCTCCATCTTCTCAACTGGAAATGTGGGGAGAGCACCCTAGCCCCCAGAAGACCTTGGAGGGAGGTACCTATGAGGGCCTGTGGCCACCCCAGCTGGCCTTCGCCCCTGCCCCTCACCCCCTGCCTCCCAACAGCACCGCTGATGCGAAGACACCCTGACCTCCCCATTTCAGATGACACCTGCTCCCCACTGCTCTCATGGCCACCGCGTTCCCACCCCATTCTCTGCCTCTCTTGACTGTGGCACTTGCTGCCTCCCAGCACGCTCTGTGCCCTTGCTGGCTGTGGGCAGTGCTGCATCTGTCCCTCTCACCAGAATGGACTTTCCACAGGGCACAGATGTACCTCAGTCTGTCCAGTGGGGCATCCTAAGCTCTGAAAACAGAGCCCGCGGCCCACGGTGGGTTCATCACATGACCATGCAGCTTTTCCATCACAGACGTGATGGCCTGCAACACACAAAGAGCAGCAGCCACAGAAAACAGCCTCAAGAACAGCTGCTGCGCACCAGTGCCATGCACATGGCAGCAGACACGACCCCACCCGAGGGGGTCAGAATGCGACCGTGGCCAACCCAAAAGTCAGACTCCCAGCCCCTACAGACCTGAGCCCACGTGTATGCACCCCTGGCAGGAATCCTGTAAGCTGCCTAGAGGGCCAGCCCCTAAACATGCAGGGGCCTGACCCCTCGACTGGCAATGTCACTCATGGAACCATTGCAAGCTGGTGGAGTTAGGAGGGAGACAGTGTCCCCAGGCGCTTGCTCCCCTGTGGCCCTCTCACGGCCAGCCCACAACAGCCTGGTGCCTCCACTCTACTCGGAGGAGAGACACACTTAGCTAGGACATAAGCCTCCACTCCACTCAGAGTGCTGACAGAAGAAAGGACAGAAGAAAGCACTTGACGGCCCGAGGAAAGAGCGCAGCCCACTCCCCTGTCCTTGGAAGAGATCCATAAGGGCTCTCGTGGGCCAGGGGGCCTGCTGCAAATGAGGATGGGAACCCACTGATTCTCCCACAGTGAGAGTGCTCTGGCCGCTTTCTTAGCTTGGCCAGAAACCCAGACCATCTCTTCCGTCCTCCCATCATACCTGCAGGACAGGACGTGTGGCTCTCACTGACAGACTTCACCAGCCGGAGGTCGCCGCTGGGGGGTGAGGGCGGCTCTGCCTCGGGCCTGGGCTTCTGCTGAAGCCCTGGCTCCTCCTGCAGCGTGGGCCGCCCCTGCCGCTGGCTGTGGTTGCGCAGCACACGGTTGGCCGTTTCCATGACCACCTCGGAGTTCAGGCTCTCCGCCGCCATGGCCAGGAGCTCATCATCGTCCTCCCCAGCGTCCCAGGCATCGCTGGTATTGCTCTCAAACTCCTGGAAGGTGCTGACCCTCTTGGCCTTCACTGGTGTGGTCGGCATCTTGGCCGTGGACTTGAGCAAACTGCAATGCAAAAGCAGTCTTTACTCGTACATGCTCGAAGGCTTCACCCAAAACCAGCCAAGAAAGAATTCCCAGGTGAAAAGACAGGCATAGAAGTGTTCAGCTTCCACTTAGCAATAGTGAGTGAAAAAGCAGACACAATTCACAGAGAAAGAAGAGCAGGCGAAGCCCATGAGGACTCAGTGGCAGGAGGGGGAGGGGCTCCAGGAAGGCCACCTGGGAGGAGGTGCAGGGCCACGTGGTGATACCCAGCAGGACCACCCCAGCTCACTCTGGCCAGTGCCTGGGGTGCCTTCCCCAAATCCCAGTAAGGCTCCTTTTTCCCCAGCAGTGAGCAGTGTGGGTCAGGAGCACCTGTGCAGGGTGCAGGCCTGTGGTATATGGATTTGAAGACGTGATCATTCAAACAAGATTCCCCCAAAATATGACAACACACAACATCGGCCCCACCTCATGTGAGAAACTTGTCAGACAGGTGCAGTCCTGCAGGGTCACAACAGCCCAGCACAAGCCCCACACTCTGTGCTCCCGCCTGCCGTGGAGGGGCCAGGACAGGCCAGGGCCGGGCTCCAGCAGCTGGAGAATGCGGGAAGGAGGAGGGGAAAGGACAAGCCAGCATGGATGGCCTGCAGCCAGGCTGTCCATGGCTAAAGGATGCCAGCTCCTGGCTCTCCCCAGGGCTCCCCCACCTCCCCACAGCAGGCTGTGGCTCCCACATCCGCTGTCTTCACCAAGATGCGCAGCACGGGGTGCACAGTGTCTCACACAGAGCGACTGCGTGATCATTGTGGCTGAATGAGAAACCAGTCTCCTCCCTCAGGAATGCCTGGGAGCAGGAGGGAAGCAGGAAGACCAGGGTTGCCACAGCCCTCCCATATCAGAGCCAAGACGCCAAGTGAGGTTGGAACATCACTTACGTGCCATGTAACAGTGGATCAAAGGGGGGGTGCTGGGCACCATACACGTGCTGGATGCTGATGGAAAAGAAAAGGAAAACCAGTGAGCCTCTCTCCTGCCTTCCCAAGAGCCCACCACCAGCTCGGCCGAAAGGTGGACTCCCAGGAACCCACAGGACCGAAGGAAGCAGCTCCTCATCGGCTGTCGCAGGCCCCCCTGCAGCCACCCGGGGTCCTGAGGGCCCAGTTCAGAAGGGATGAGTGGCACCATACAAGCCCACACCCCACACCTCACACCCCACACCCCACACAAGCAGGGCATTCAGCCCATCCCTGAGAATGGGCCTCAGCCCGACAAGCACCACCACAGACCCTTGGGCATCCAAACGGTGATGAGGGTGTCTGGGTGTGCAATGAAGGGACTGCGGCCTCTGCCCACAGACTAAAAACTTGAAGAAACGCCCATCTGGGAATTCTCACCTGCCATCATTTTGTCTGAAATTGAATGCAGAATTGCAAAGGATAAATATAATTTTTTAAAAGATTTAACGGGCTTGGTGCGGTGGCTCACGCCTGTAATCCCAGCACTCTGGGAGGCCGAGGCGGGTGGATCACCTGAGGTCAGGAGTTGGAGACCAGCCTGGCAAACATGGTGAAACCCTGTCTCTACTAAAAATACAAAAATTAGCTGGGCATGGTGGTACATGCCTGTAATCCTAGCTACTGGGGAAGCTGAGGCAGGAGAATGGCTTGAACCCAGGAGGCGGAGGTTGCAATGAGCCGAGATCATGTCACTGCACTTCAGCCTGGGTGACAGAGCAAGACTCCGTCTCAAAAAGAAAAAGACTTAACAGTTTTGTTATAAAAGTCTTATATTCATCAGAGCAAATTTGGAAAACCGATGGAAATGAAATACCCCACGTGGCAGACACTGTTGGTTGACTGATCAACCTCTACCCAGAAGCCTTTGCTGCTTTGGCTGACTACAGCCACGGCTGGCCCTGTGACACACATTTATTTCT
The DNA here is from genome assembly GCF_006542625.1 of Nomascus leucogenys. Lineage (NCBI taxonomy): Eukaryota > Metazoa > Chordata > Mammalia > Primates > Hylobatidae > Nomascus > Nomascus leucogenys. The sequence goes on from NC_044387.1 coordinate 3,703,152, forward strand.
CACAGCCAGCAAGAAACAAATGGGGGTTTTTACTTTTCTAAAAAAAAAAAAAAAAAAAAAAAAAAAAAAACAGGCTTAGCTAGCACCCCTTTGGCCCCTAGCTTCTCTCCCTTTTTTTCCACCTGGAACACAGAGGTGAGGCCTGGGACTTCAGCCATCATGCATGAGTGAAGATGCCACCACGAAGGGCAGCAGGGCAGACAGGCAGGAAAGAGCATGGGGCTGTGATGGCTTTGAGCTGCTGCCCAACCCTGCGCTGCTCACCACAGACTACCAGACACAGGAAATAAACGAATCTCTGTTTGTTGAAGGCAATACTGGCAATGTTGGGAGGCCGAGGTGGGCGGATCGCTTGAGCTCAGGAGTTTAGGACCAGCCTGGGCAACATGCCGAAACCGTGTCTGTACAAAAAATACAAAAAAAATTGGCTGGGCGTGGTGACATAAGCCTGTGGTCCCAGCTACTTGGGAGGCTGAGGTTGCAGTGAGCCAAGATTGCACCACTGAACTCCAACCTGGGTTACAGAGTGAGACCCTGTCTCAAAAAAATAATATAAGTGATTCCAAAAAAATGGTCGGATGATCGCTTGAGCCTGGGAGGTGGAGGTTGCAGTGAGCCAAGAATGCACCACCGCACTCCAATCTGGGTTACAGAGTGAGACCCTGTCTCTAAAAAATAAAATAAAATAGTGATTACAAAAAAGTAATAAAGATATTTGGAGACAAATATTTGCACACAACTATGATAACCTCTTGGGGATAAACTCCTAGAAATGGAAAGCTTGGGACATAAAGCACGCATTAAAAAGGCCACTGGTCCACACTGCTGAAGAGCCGTGGTTCATATCCCACCAGCAGTGTCAACACCACACACCACTGCTCATTCAACAGGAGAACAGTGGTCTCCATGTCGGCTATGTGCCTTTTCATTCATGAGTGAGATAAAACATTTTTTTTTATTTTGTTCATTGGTACCTCTTCTTTTTGTAAATTGTCTGCTGATACCCTTTGTCCATTTTCTTATGAGGTGCTCACCACTTTCTCACTGCTTTGTAAAAAAAAAAAAAACCTTGTAAACAGAAGATTCCTTCTTAGTCATTTTGGTGGTGTGGTCAGCAGAATTACAGCCCCCACCCAAGACGTCCACATCCTAATGCCCAGAACCTGTGACTACGTCACCTTACATGGCAAAGGGGACTTTGCAGATGCGATTAAGAATACGAATCTTGAGGTGGGAGACCATCCTGGGCAATCCTGGTGGGCACGATCTAATCATGAGTACTCAAAAGCAGAGACCCTTCCTGGCTGTGGTCAGAGGCAGAAGAGACCACGAAAGGTCACACAAATGCAACACGGCTGACTCTGCACATGGAGAAAGGGGGCTGTATGCCAAGGAACGTGGACGGCTTCCTGGAGCTGGAGAGAGCAGGGAAAACGCTCTCCCCTGGAGCTTCCAGAAGGAACCAGTCCCACCAACACCTTGGTGTTAGCCCAGTGAGACCCACATCAGACTTGCAAACTCTAGAACTCCAAGATACCACGTTTGTTGTAGGCCAGTAAGTTTGTGATGATTTGTTAGAGTAGTCACAGAAAGAGAATGGCGGTGGCCAATCTGTTTGCCTTGGTCTGGGAGGCTGAGCCACTCGTGTCCTTTCCTCGTGATTCCGCTTTGGGGACGCACTTGGAAAGGCCTACCCCTTCCGAGAGTGCATAAACATTCCACTGTGTGCTAGTTTCATCCTTCTAGAGGGCTCGTTCCTACCCTTAAGTTTTCAATCCACCTCGAATTTATTTTATTTTGCTATATAGTGTTTAGTAGGAAACTTTAAAAAAAAATAAAGAAGAGTTCAAATGTGATTTGTTCAGTAACCTCTCCTTTCACCCACTGCTTTGAGAACATCATCTTTAACATTAAAATATTACATTGGGTCAGTTTTCAGTTTCCCACTCAGTTTCTATTCGGTATCCCATTCCTATGCCTGCAGCACAATATATTAATTATACCAAATGTTTACTTTTATATTCTAAGATTTTTCAGCAAAACTTGACAAACATTTTTTCGATACTGACTCTCGGACAGGGCACTGGGGAGGGAAAGACAAGCACAACACGTCCAAACTATTCCGGCCCTTACAGTTTACTTACAAAAGCAAAACTTCGACTGGCATTTTGAATGTTCTATGACAATTCCTACAAGAGCATGCCACAGGAGCGTAGAAACCCAGTCTTATTGGGAGGCCGAGGCAGGCGGATCACGAGGTCAGGAGATCGAGACCATCCTGGCTAACACAGTGAAACCCCGTCTCTATGAAAAATACAAAAAATTAGCCGGGTGTGGTGGCACGTGCCTGTAATCCCAGCTACTTGGGAAGCTGAGGCAGGAGAATGGCGTGAACCCAGGAGGCAGAGCTTGTAGTGAGCCGAGATCATGCCACTGCACTCCAGCCTGGGCGACAGCGAGACTCTGTCTCGAAAGAAAGAAAGAGAGAAGGAGAGAAAGGAAGGAAAGGAAGGAAAGGAAGGAAGGAAGGAAGGAAGGAAGGAAGGAAGGAAGGAAGGAAGGAGGAAGGAAGGGAAGGGAAGGGAAGGGAAGGGAAGGGAAGGGAAGGGAAGGGAAGGAAGGAAGGAAGGAAGGAAGGAAGGAAGGAAGGATTCCTTACGGAAAAAAATCACACTTAGAACTAGGAAAAGTGAGACTGGCAGAAGGTTGAGACAAACAAAACAGCATGCACCTGATCTGAAGGCCAGGAGCAGTGGAATCAGTGGGACATCAAAGTGGCAGCCAGAGGCCTGTCATCACAGTGAGCAGAAACATGAGCCCACATCCGGCCTTCCTTCAAAGGCCCAGGAGCCCAGTCCCACCCCTCACTCCACAGAGGAAGATGGGAAACCCAAAGAAGAGAAAGGAATTCAAAAGAGTTTTGCCCCTTGAAGGGTTTGTTATGACTTCTCCTTCCCAAAAAAAAGCCAGTAAGGAGAAATACATGATTTCAGAAGAAAATTCTAAAGTCAGCATCCAAATGAAAACATCACATTTATTTCTGCATACATCAGAGTGAGTTTCAGCTTCAAACTGAAGACGACCTGAAAGCAAAGCGCTGATCCCTCCTCTCAACCAGGAAGGACCTACGTGACAGGCACTGTCCTGGGTGCTGAGGACACAGACGCCCTGTGGCATGAACCACAGGCGGGTCCCAGTGGGGCTGGGGCTGGATACTTTTACCAAAGGAATGAAACACACAGAAAAGTGAAGGAACAGCCCTGTGAGCACCACGCCGCGTGCCACTGCTCAGCTCCAACCACTCTCAGCAGCCTCCGGATTCGCTCAACATGCTGTTTCTTTTCTACTATCAATACTGCAAGCAATAAAACATAGAGAATAATAGTAGTAGCTAACAGAGATGAGCATTATTCTAAACTCTTAATGTGTTAACTCCTTTAATCTTTGCAACCCAATAAGGCAGATGTCATTACTCTTCCCATTCTAAAGGTGGAAAAACCGAGGGACAGAGAGCTTAAGAAAGTAGCCTGCCTGGGCGGGCGTGGTGGCTCACACCTGTAATCTCAGCATTTTGGGAGGCTAAGGCGGGCGGATCATGAGGTCCGGAGATCGAGACCATCCTGGCTAACACAGTGAAACCCCATCTCTACTAAAAATACAAAAAAGCTGGTCGTGGTGGCGGATGCCTATAGTGCCAGCTACTCGGGAGGCTGAGGCAGGAGAATGGTGTGAACCCGGGAGGCAGAGCTTGCAGTGAGCCGAGATCACGCCCCTGCACTCCAACTCCAACCTGGGCGACAGAGCGAGACGCCATCCCCCCAAAAAAAAAAAAAAAAAGAAAGTAGCCTGCCCAAGGTCACCCACCCCTGGCAGGCTGCAAAGCCAGCTTAGTGACATATAGGACATAAGGAATAACCACACAGACACCACCCAGAGATTCACTTCCACCAAATTCCAACATTTTGTCATATAATAGAGTTGAAACCCTCCCCATTCTGGTTCTCTACCTGCCTCCTCTGAGGTAGCTACCAACCTGTATTTGACATTTTCCATTTCCATATAGGAGTTTATACTATTATGGAAGAGTCATGGATCTCTAGGCAACATACAGTATTATTCTGCACATTTGCAAAGTTTACAATGTTATCATTTCATACATATGTATCTTCTTGCAACTAGACGGTCCCTCAAGATTGTTCTTTATGTATCAATGTTAATGCATGCAGCTCCAGTTTTGTTCTGTGGAGTTTCACTGTACGAAAGCCAGTACTTTAGCAGTAAACCAACTTTTCAAAAGAAATATTATATGGAAATGCCAAACAGGTAAAGGCAGAGCTACTCTGGTGAACGGGAGACGCAGGAGCCCCCACATGCACTGGCCAGGCCACTCGACAGAAACAGAGGAGACGGAGACGCAGGAGCCCCCACATGCACTGGCCAGGCCACTCGACAGAAACAGAGGAGACGGAGACGCAGGAGCCCCCACATGCACTGGCCAGGCCACTCGACAGAAACAGAGGAGACGGAGACGCAGGAGCCGCCACATGCACTGGCCGGGCCACTCGACAGAAAGAGAGGAGAGGCAACTCCCAGAACCACAGCAGGACTCCAGGGAGACACAGAAAGCTGCTGGTCTGGTTATTTCCTTAAATACAAGGAAAATGAACAAAACCAAGAGATGGTTCTCTGAGTAGATGAATAAAACTGACAAACCTTTAGCTAGACTGACTAAAAGAAAAAAGAGAAGACTTAAATTACTAAAGTCAGAAATGATGGAAAAGACATTATTGTCAACCTTACAGAAATAAAAAGAATTATGAGAATATTATGAACTGTGCACCAACAAATAAGATTAATTAGATATAATGCACAAATTCCCAGAAAGATACACACAACTGAAACTTACTCAAGGAGCAGGAGGAAATATGACTAGATACATAACATGGAAAGAGGCTGAATTAGAGGCCGGGCACACTGGCTCACGCGTGTAATCACGGCACTTTGGGAAGCCAAGGTGGGAGGATCGCTTGAATCCCAGGAGTTCAAGACCAGCCTGGCCAACAAAGCAAGACTTCGTCTACTAAAAACCAAAAAACTAGTGGGCATGGTGGCACACACCTGTAGTCCCAGCTACTCAGAAGGCTGACATGGGAGGATCACTTGAGCCCACGAATTCGAGGTTACAGTGACCTATGACAGCACTATTGTGCTCCAGTGTAGGCAACAGAGCAAGACCCTGTCTCAAAAAAATAAAAAATAAAAATAAAGAGACTAAATTAGTAATCAAAACACTACACACAAAGAAAAGTCCAAGCCCAGAGGGATTCACTGGTAAATTCTACCAAACAGATAAAGAAGAATTAATACCAATTCTTCATAAATCCTTCCAAAACCTAGAAAAGGAGGTAATATTTCCCAACTCATTCTATGAGGCAAGTACTACCCTGATACCAAAATCAAGCAAAGACATCACAAAGAAAGAAAACTACAAACCAATATCTCTTATGAATATACACATAAAAACCCAAAATACTAGCAAACCAAATCCAACAACACATAAAAAGGGATTACGTATCATAATCAAGTGGAATTTATCCAAGAAATGCAAGGTTGGTTTAATAATCAAAAATCAATTAGTACAATACACTATATTAATAGCATAAAGAACAAAAACCACATGATCATCTAAATAGATGCAGAAAAAGCATATGATAAAATTCAATACTCCTTCATTATAAAAATTATCAACAAACTAGGAATCAAAGGTAATCTTCATCCTGATAAAGGATATCTACAAAAAACTCATAGTTAACATCATACTTAATGGTGAAAGGCTGAATATTTTGCCCCTAAGCTCAGGAAAAAGACAAGGATGGAAGGTGGCTCATGCCTGTAATCCAGCACTTTCGGAGGCCAAGGTGGGGAGGATCACTTGAGCCCAGGGGTTAAAGACCAGTCTGGGCAACAAAGTGAGACCTCAATCTCTACAAAAAATCAAAAAATTAACCAGGCATGATGATGCATGTCTGCGGTCCCAGCTACATGGAAGGCTGAAACAGGAGAATCACTTGAGCCCAGGAGGTTGAGATCAAGGCTTCAGTGAGCCATGTTGGCAAAACTGCACTCTCTAGCCTGGGCAACAGAGCAGGACCTTGTCTCAAAACAAAACAAAAGTACTGATACAAGCCACGACACGGATCAATCTTGAAAATATTATGCTCAGTGAAAGAAGATAATTACCAAAGAAATGGGCATTATTCCATTTATTTGAAATCCCTAGAATTGACCATTCTATATACAGAGAACGTAGATTAGTGGTTACTTGGGGACTAGAACAGGGAGGAAGGCAGGGGTGATAGTTAAAGGACACACGAGGTTTTCTAGAGGCAATAAACGTGCTCTCAAACTGATTGTGGTGATAGTTACACAACTCTTTGAAGACACTAAAAAAACCACTGCATTATATACTTTAAATGGGTGAAGGCTATTGTGGGTGAATTGTGTTGTATCTGTATCTCAGGGAAGATGTTATAATGTTTTAAAGTCAATACAACTTTTACCTGACCCTCTTGGGTTCCCGCTCTTGGAACCCAGCTACCCATTCTCTGAAGACGCCAAAATTAGCCACAAGGATCTCCTATATGTACACATTACAACCCACAGCACTAGGTGAAGGCCCAGCGGACAGCCTGCATCACCGCTAGACAAGTCAGTGAATCAGCCTTCTGATAATTTCAGCCCCAGCCTTCAAGTCTTCCTAGTGAGGCCCCAGACATCATGGAGAAGAGACAAGATATCCCACTGTGCCCTATGTGAATTTCTGACCCACAAAACCGATGAGCAGAATCAAATGCTTGCTCTATGCCAGGGGGTGGGAAAAAGATACAGACTGCTTAGATCAAGCCCAATCCATCTGTCATGTCCTTTTCCTGAAACGTCTTGGATGTCTCTCTGACACTGGTAGAAAGCTTTCAGGTTTAAGAATCAAAGGCCCAGGTTCAAGGCCCAGCTCCAACACTTACTGGCTGGTAAAGTTTTAACCAAGTAAGTACTCTGAGTTTTCATTTTCTCATCCTGGAAATGGGAATAAGAACATGTATGAAATGAGATAATCGTATATCACAGCAATCTGAATACTGGGACATGACCTACGAATAGCATTTATCAATATTATCAATCTCTCTTTATACGAACGTTTACATTCTTCCTATCATTTCCCAATGTATCTTTATTGCTCAAAACCAGCATGCTTCTTGGCCTACTGGCCACTATTTGCATGTCCTTTTTTAAAAAAGTCTCTGCCACGTTATCACAGGCCACAGGTTTTTCCTCCCGGGACAGCCGGAAATTCATAGATTCTTCATAGGCAAACCATTTGTGTTTACTAAGCAAAAAATGTTCCAACAAAGGTCAAATGAGACTAAAGGAACCCCATTTTATCTTATCAAAATTGCACTTTTGATTTTGCATAGCTAAAAAGAAAAGCAGACTTCAACTAAAGATATTTTAAAGGAATATGTGGCAACATACCCACCTACCTCATTTCAGATAATGAAATTTGTCTTTAAAAAAGTATATTAACTGGCCAGGTATGGTGGCTCACATCTGTAATCCCAGCACTTGGGAGGCTGAGGCAGGAGGATCACTTGAGACCAGGAGTTCAATACTAGCCTGGGCAACATAGGGAGACCCCATCTCTACCAAAAAAATAACTTAGCCGGGCACAGTGGCATGTACCTGGAGCCCCTGCCACTCACAAGGATAAAGTAGATGGATCACATGAGCCCAGGAGTTTGAGGTTGCAGTGGGCTGTGATCACACCACTGCACTCCAGCCTGAGCAACAAAGCAAGACTTTGTATCCAAAAAAAGAAAAGGATATTAGTCAATAAACTGTTTAATGAATTATACTTCTTTGAAACACTGCAGTAATCTACTGTTTTAAAGAGAACCCTAGTGATTCCTTACGAAAAGCAGATGCATATGACATAATTCCACTTTTTTTTTTGAGACGGAGTCTCGCTCTGTCGCCCAGGCTGGAGTGCAGTGGCACGATCTCAGCTCACTGCAAGCTCCGCCTCCCAGGTTCACGCCATTCTCCTGCCTTAGCCTCTCCGAGTAGCTGGGACTACAGGCGCCCGCCACCACGCCTGGCTAGTTTTTTGTATTTTTTGTAGAGACGGGGTTTCATCGTGGTCTCGATCTCCTGACCTCGTGATTCGCCCGCCTCAGCCTCCCAAAGTGCTGGGATTACAGGCGTGAGCCACCACACCCAGCCTAATTCCACTTCTTGACAGACGACCTAGAAAACCCTTGCACAAGCACCAGGAGACCATGGAGGGAGCATGGGTGAATCCTGACAACATGAAGCTGAGAGAAGCCAGATGCAAAAGGCCGCACACTGTATGATTCCACTGACATGCAACATCCAGAACAGGCAAATCCCTGGAGCCAGATAGTAGCCTCATGGTTGCCAAGGGTGGGGAGGAGAGAATGGGAAGTGAATGCTAACAGGTACAGCGTTGCTCTCTGTGGTGATGAAATTTTTCTAAAACCAATTGTAGTAATGACTGCATAACTGTGAATATACTAAAAACACCAAGCACTTTAAATGGGCGAATGGTGTGGTATGTAAGTGGTATCTCTATAAAGATTGAAGGGAGGACAGGAAGGGCCCCCTCCCTGACCCCACTGTGTCCCAGGAAGGCCGGTACGTCATGGAAGGGAAGGCTCGAGATGGCTGACCAGCCTCATTCATTCAACCTTTAAATAAGTCCAAGTCCGGCCAGGCACGGTGGCTCAGGCCTGTAATCCCAGCACTTTGGGAGGCCAAGGTGGGCAGATCACGAGGTCAAGAGATCGAGACCATCCTGGTCAACATGGTGAAACCTCGTCTCTACTAAAACTACAAAAATTAGCTGGGTGTGATGGCACACACCTGTAGTCCCAGCTACCCAGGAGGCTGAGGCAGGAGAATCACTTGAACCCAGGAGGCGGTGGTTGCAGTGAGCTGAGATCGCACCACTGCACACCAGCCTGGGCGAGAGAGTGAGACTCCATCTCAAAAAAAATAATAATAATAATAGGTCCAAGTCCACTTGCCCCACCATGAATGACAAGTCTGTAGCATAAATCACCACAGAACAACACCCTTCAGCATGCTTCACATGAAAATGACAGATTTCATCGCCCCCAAACTTGAGGAGGACTAACTGGTTAGTAGCGAGCAAGGCAGGGGCCATTAGTTGGGTGTTCTGGTCAATAGGTGCACATCCTGCTGATCCTAGAAACACACAGCCGGGGCTCTCAGACGGGACAGCGCATGAGCAAACACTGACGAAGGGTCACAGGCTCTAACCCACGACAGGAGAGGCCGCACGCAGGTGAAAGTGGAACTACGTGGACAAGGGACAAGATACCCAGGGCAGGCCAGGGAGGGGCCAGCACAGAGATGCCCCAAGAGGCTGTGCCCTGGAGAAGACCCCCAACCAAAAAGACCTCCCCTTGCCCTCCCCAAAAACAGCCCTCAGAATTGTGGTCAAAGCTCACCTTTTCAGCATAGGCACAGGGAGATGCAACTGCAATGCCACCACTCACTCGTAACGGGAACCCGAGGACAACCATGGCAGGGGAGGCAGGTAGACTAAGGTCTAACACAAGAACTGGGGTTGGGCGTGGTCGCTCAGGCCTATAATCCCAGCACTTTGGGAGGCAAAGGTGGGCAGATCGTTTGAGTACAGGAGTTCAAGACCAGCCTGGGCAACATGGTGAAACCCCCGTCTCTATAAAAAATATAAAAATTAGCCAGGCATGGTGGTGTGCTCCAGCTACTCGAGAGGCTGAGGTGGGAGGATCACCTGAGCCCAGGAAGACGAGGCTGCGGTGAGCTAAGATCGCACCCCACTGCACTCCAGCCTGGGCAACAGAGTGACACTCTGTCTAAAAAAAAAAATCGGGAGGGCACCTCCAGGGAGAAGGGGAGAGGGGTCACAGCATGAGAACAGGCTGGAGACACTGGTCAGTTGTGGGGGTCAGGGCCATGGGAAATGCCCAAGAGAAAGAGAATGGGTCCCTGAAATCAACACCAACTCTTCAGGACTGTGCCCAGAGCTGTCTTTACAACATGACTCAGAAAATTTAAATAAACAATAAACAAAACACTAGAATCCAATACTTGCTGCGAATCTACTCGTGGATAGCCAGGGCCTCCAACTTGGTCCTTGCTTGACGGCAGCGTGAAACACAGACGCCTTCAGCTTCTACCGACTACACTGCGTTATGTTTCTCCATTCAAGTCACTCAACAAACACTGACTGGGCACCTGCTCCACCCCAGGCCCGGGCTGGTCCTGGAAAGCTGACAGTGAACAAGCGAAAGTCCCTGTCCTCGGGCCGCCTCAGCGAAGGCAGCTAATCCATGAGGATACAGGTGACTCTGAGGCGGGAAGAGACAAGTCAGAGTCAAGAGGGACAGAGCGACTCGGGCCAATGCTGCGAGGCCACTGGGTTTTGACTGGAAGCAGCTCTCCCCGGCAGATCCTGCAGAAGGTTTTTCTGGTTTGAATTTGAAGCCTCTACACCAAGGTGCTCTTTTCAAACAAACCTGATGGTGTATCAGAACGGCTTCTTTTTTTTTTTTTAATTGAAGGTTAAACAGCAGTGGGTGAAAATAGCAGTGAGGGAAACAGGGAAGAGTGAAAGAAGATAAAAGTATAGAAAAGCAATAAATCCAGCTGTGATGTTCTCAAGATCATAAAAGAAATGAAACATTTATGATTAAATGCTTCTCTGTGTTTCACATATATGAAGTAAACAGGCAAGTCATCTAGTCAAATTCATTTCATGGCTAATCAACCTCTCTTCTCCAAGAACAGTCATTATTCAGTGCCACCTTAGGGTTCAATAGCAGCTTTCTGAAATACATACTCAAATTGGCAACTGAATTTACCACTCAGCTCATTCTAACACATGGTGATACTCCCCAGATTTATAAAATATATTCAGAAGTAAATTTTCCAAGGAAATTAACTCTAGGAGCTTTGGAGGAAAATGTACGAAAAACCATTATGGCAACAGTAAACAATTCCACCATCCCCTCCGTCCACAGCATAATTTGAAACTCGTGCCCACCCCGAGGGTCAACGGCAGAAAGACGTGGCGCCTGAGACCCAAACCAGAGGGTCTCCGAGGGCTGTCCCACCCCGACACCCACACCACTCTGACTGGCAGCAACACATACGCTGTCCTGCAAGGCTCCCAGCTATGTGGTGCCGCTTCTGGGCCACAAACTCCCTGCTACGGGGACTGCGTTTTGTCTCTCGTCACACTCCTCACAGCCCTCGGAGCACTGAGAACCCAGCAGGAGCTGAGGCAATCACTGGGTCAAATGGACATCTCTGGAAATAGGTCTTGGAAACAGCATTTTTACAATGATTTTTTTTCCCTCACGTAACAAAAGCAATGTGTGTTTATTATAGAAAACAGAAAATATGAAGGAAATGGAAGTATTCTGATATTGTCCTGGCTGGGCGCTGTGGCTCACACCTGTAATCCCAGCACTTTGGGAGGCCGAGGCGGGCAGATCACCTGAGGTCAGAAGTTCAAGACCAGCCTGGCCACTATGGTGAAACCCCGTCTCTACTAAAAATACAAAAATTAGCCAGGCGTGGTGGTGGGCACCTTTAAAAAAAAAAAAGAAAGAAAGAAAGAAAGAAATTGTCCAACACAGAGAAGTAAAGTCACGCACCACATAACGACATTTTAATCAACAACAGACCACATATGGGACCATGGTCCTGTAAGACTATAATGCAGCTGAAAAATTCCTGTCACCTAGTGATGTCACAGCCAAAGTTACATCATAGCACAAAGCATACTCCTGTGTTTGCGGTGATGCTGATGTAAGCAAATCTACTGCACTGCCAGTCCTATAACAGTACAGCACACACATTATGTACTGTATGTAATACTTGATCATAATGAACAACTATGCTACTGCTTTATGTATGTATTCATTGTACTAATTGTATTATACTTTTTTTTTTTGAGACAGAGTTTCGCTCTTGTCATTCAGGCTGGAGTGCAATGGTGCGATCTCGACTCATTGCAGCCTCTGCCTCCAGGGTACAAGCGATTCTCCTGCCTCAGACTCCTGAGTATCTGGGATTACAGGTGCCCACCACCACACCTGGCTAATTTTTGTATTTTTAGTAGAGACAAGGTTTCATCATGTTGGCCAGGCTGGTCCCGAACTCCTGACCTCAGGTGATCTACCCGCCTCGGCCTCCCAAAGTGCTGGGATTACAGGCATGAGCCACTGTGCCTGGCCTATTGTACTATATTTTTTATCATTATTTTAGAGTATGCTCCTTTTACTTATTTAAAAAATAAAATAAAAGCTGTAAAACAGCCTCAGGCAAGTCCCTAGTCCTTCAGGAGGCATTCCAGAAGAAGGCGATGTTATCATGGAAGATGACGGCTCCACGCATGTTGTCGCCTCTGAAGACCTTCCACTGGGACAAGACGTGGAGGTGGAAGCCAGTGGCACCGACGGTCCTGACCCTGTGTCAGCCTAGGCTAATGTGTATGTCTGTGCCTTAGTTTTTAACAAAAAGCTGAAAAAGTAAAAAATAAAACAATTTAAAAAAAGAAAAAAGCTTACCGAGTCAGGATACAAAGAAAAATATTTTGGTACAGCTGTACAACATATTTGTGTTCTAAGCTATGTCTTAATAGAAAGGAGTCAAAAGTTTTTTTAAAATCAAAACGTTTATGAAGTTTAAAAGTCACAGCAAGCTAAGGTTAATTTACTACTGAAGAAGGTGTTTTTATGAATCTAGTATAGACTAAATGTAGAGTGCTAATGACGTCTACACAATGCGCAGTGATGACCCAGACCTTCCATTCACTCACCCTTCATTCACCGACCCACCAAGAGTACCACCCAGTCCCGCGAGCGCCAATCACACCAGCTGCCCTACAGGAGTATGCCATCGGCCGGGCTCCGGTGCACACAGCGCACATGAGAAGGAAGAGGGTGGCGGAGGGCGAGGCAGCGCTCCAATGAACCCAAGCATGAGCAAGAACACCCAGGAGGGACTCGTGGGAACAGAGCTGATGCACTCGGGGGCCCAGAAACACCAGGGGCCCTGAAGCCGGAATGGGCTCTGCCTTGGATGGGCCTGAGGGTGAACCCATTCCCCTAGGAGCTCAAGGCCTTGAGCAGAGGCCCACCTTCCCCACTGCAGGCCGTACAGGGAAGGCAGACTCAGGGTGGAGAGGGCGCCCAGCAATGCCTGGCCCTGCTCCAGGGGGCTGCCATCAGTAACAACACAGACGTTCTCAGCCTCTACTTCCTACTCAATGAGGAAACCCACAGGTATTCTAAGCAACTGGACTCGCAGGGCCTACGCGCCCCTTCATGACCCACAGCGCTCGGGGTGGAATTTCCATGTTTATCACCAGAAAAGAGGAAACATTTCAGAAAGGGGGAACAAAAAGTCTGGGGATACTCAAAATGAAAGTTCCCCACAGCACGGGGCCCAGAAATGGGAAGAGCCCAGGCAGCCCTGTTCCCTCTGGGCCTCCTGATACCTCTGCCTCTTGCCTGCAAAGAGAACACCGGGGGGACCTAGGAGAAGCTGCTCACCTCACTCCAGAAGAATCCCCGGCAGTCTGCCGAGCACAGGAAGCGTGGTTTTCCCTAAGCCTGGAGGAGCCAGGCCTCAGGCTGAGCTCAGCAGGGCTCCAAGGGCAGGCAGGCCCAGCAGGCAGCACCCTGAGTTCAAACAGGAGGATGGGTGCAGGGGCGGTGAGAACACTTCCACCCAAGCCAGCCCACAGAAGGATCGTCGATACCTGGCGAGTGAGTCAGCTTTCTCTGTAATAATTTCAGCGCCTGTTAAGTCCCCTAGGGAATGGAGGAGATAAGGATGAGGCTGTGATGGGTAAGGGCACAGACTTCTCAGGTTCAAACCCCAGCTCTGCCACTTATGAGCTGTGTGGCTTTGAGCACGTAACTCAGCTTCTGAGTTTCCTCATTTGTAAAATAGGGACCACACGGTACCACCCCCAGCTGCTATGAGGACTACACAGGTGGTTGCATGTAAAGTGCCTAGCCCGCCGGGCGCAGTGGCTCACGCCTGTAATCCCAGCACTTTGGGAGGCCGAGGTGGGCGGATCGCCTGAGGTCAGGAGTTCGGGACCAGCCTGGCCAACAGGGTGAAACCCCATCTCTACTAAAACACACACAAAAAAATTAGCTGGGTGTGGCAGCATGAGCCTGTAGCCCCAGTTACTGGGGAGGCTGAGGCAGGAGAACTGCTTGAACCTGAGAGGCAGAGGTTACAGTGACCTGAGATGGCACCATTGTATTCCAGCCTGGGTAACAAAGCGAGACTCCATCTCCAAAAAAAAAAGTGCCTAGCCCAAGGGAAGCACTCCATAAACAATCCCTAGCGTGAGGTGTGACGCCAAGGCCCCAGCTACCTCAGTTCTGAGCGCTGCAGGGAACACCTGCTCACAGACACGCTCCCTGACTCCTCAGGAAAAAGAACCATGCAGGTGGGTCATCTTGCGCTCCCAGGGCCAAGCATGGTGACATTCCCCACCCTGTGGCAGGACACCAGCTCCTGTTCCTGGGCTCCCCACTGCACCTAGAAGCACTGCACGATGCAGATCTCCACGGCCTGTGTTCAGGGGGTGAAGGGCTGAGCTGAGGAGGGGCAAAGAAGCTGAGCCTGTCAGAGAAGGAAAGGAGGGACAGGTGTCACTCTCGGGCCACAGAGCCAGGACAGCCCCCTGCACATGAGCACTGCCCTTGTCCTAGCCGCAGGCAGGCCGTGCTAGACTGTGGCCGTTCAGGGAAAGAAAAACAGAGATGACTTCTTTTCAACGCAAATGCCCATCGATCAACAAGTGGATAAAGAAAGTGTGGTGTGGCCAGACGCAGTGGCTCATGCCTGCAATCCCAGCACTTTGGGAGGCCAAGGCAGGAGGATCACAAGGTCAGGAGATGGAGACCATCCTGGCCAACATGGTAAAAATACAAAAATTAGCTGGGCATGGTGGTGTGCACCTGTAATCCCAGCTACTCAGGATGCTGAGGCAGGAGAATCGCTTGAACCCAGGAGACAGAGGTTGCAGTGAGCCGAAATCATACCACTGCACTCCAGGCTGGTGACAGAGCGAGACTCCACTCAAAAAAGAAAAAAAAAAAAAAGTGTGGTGCATGTGTGTTTGTGTACATATGTATATGTGTATATATATTTATGTATTTTATATATATATATATATATATATATATATATATATATATGTGTGTGTGAAGGAATACTACTCAGCCATAAAAAGGAATGAATTACTGGCATTCGCAGAGACCTAGATGAGATTGGAGACAACAATTCTGAGTAAAGTAACTCAGGAATGGAAAACCAAACATCATCTGTTCTCACTCATAAGTGGGAGCTAATGGCTAGGCATGGTGGTTCACACCTGTAATCTCAGCACTCTGGGAGGCCGAGGCGGGTGGATCACTTGAGGTCAGGAGTTCAAGACCAGCCTGGCCAACATGGTGAAACCCCATCTCTACTAAAAATACAAAAATTAGGCGGGCATGGTGGCACGTGCCTGTAATCCCAGCCACTCGGGAGGCTGAGGCAGGAGAATCGCCTGAATCCAGGAGGCAGAGGTTGCAATGAGCTGAGATCGTGCCACTCCACTCCAGCATGGGCAACAGAGAGAGACTCCATCTCAAAAAAAAAAAAAAAAAAAATAGTAAGTGGGACCTAAGCCATGAGGACGCAAAGTCATAAGAATGACACAATGGACTTCAGGGACTCGGGAAAAGGACGGGAAGTGGGTGAGGGATAAAAGACTGGGTTCAGTGTATACTGCTCGGGTGTACTGTTCAGTATACACTGTTCAGTGTATACTGCTCAGGTGCACCCAAATCTCACAAATCACCACTAAAGAACTTACTCATGTAACCAAACACCACCTGTTCCCCAGTAATCTATGGAAATAAAAAATTAAAAAGAAAAAAGAAAAACAGACAAGTGGTCTCCGAAGACTTGTCCTCAATTCCACGAGGAATCCCATGGTTCCTCAAAAACACTTGGAGGCGATGGGGTACTCCCTCCTGCTCTCGTTACTTAAGAAACAAATAAATAATCCAAAATTGTCAGGGATTAATCATTTTTGTCTTCATTTAAAATTAACCCAGAGTCCAGATTTACTCTATCAGACAAATATGTAAGATTAAGGAAATACGATTCACATTCAATTTATTTTTCAAAGTGTTTCTGGACAAAGTAAGACATTTAATAACATGGAAAGTAACCGCTGAAAGGAACAAGAAAAGGAACTGCACCTACAGCAACATCTCACCCACCAGCGCTTCCGCGGCCCCCGTCACAGGAAGGTCATGTCCACTCACTAACAAGAAGAGAAACCCAGCCGGCAGGGAACACACCATCAATGCCGGACCAAGACTCCCAGGCTTCCCTCTGCATGGGAAATAGGACTGAGGGTTCTTACCCAATAAACAATCTCTTCAAAACACAAGCAAAAGGCAATACAGATTTATAAAAAACACCAGAAAGCAAGGCGGCCGGAGGCAGCAGCCAACATTCTGAGGAAAGAGCCAGGGCCCTATTTGGTTCCTAGGCCTGAGCAGGACATAGGACACGAGAAGAACCCTCCGAGCTGACTTCAGTCCCCTGGGTTTAAACACACTTTGTGGAGGTTACCCAGTGACACCCCCGGCAAGGCCGCTGACCAAGGCACTCCTGCCCACATCCAAGAGCAGGACTCTGCTGAGGGAGGTGCTGGGCCACCGGCCATTCCCTGTCAGACATCCCTCGGCACGGTTCCCCACTCTTCACGGCTGCTGTAACAAATTACCACAACTTAAAACATGCATTCATTATCTCGAAGTTCTGATGGTCAGAAACCCGGCATGGGTCTCATCACACTGAAGTCCAGGCGTCAGGAGGCTCGAGGGGAGAACCCCTTTCCTGCTCACTCCAGTTGTCGGCAGAATTCAGCTCCTGGCGGATGCAGGAGCAAGGCCTTGCTCTCCTGTTAGCCATCCGCAGAAGGCCTTTCCCAGCTTCTAGAAGCCGCGCCACATTCCTGGTGACTGCCTCCTCCATCTGCAAAGCCAGCCGCTGTGGGTGGAGTCCATCCCACACCGTGTCTCTGACCACGTCCAAAAGCTCAGGAGGTTACACTGGGACCACCGGGTAACAGGACAATTCCCCCATTTCAGGTCAGCTGATTAGCGACCTTAATTCCCCTCTGCCATGTAACAGAACACATTCACAGGGGTCAGGGATGAGGATGAGGATGAGGATACCTTTAGGGGACCAATATTCTGCCCACCACACTCCCATCCCCTCAGGCCAGCACCCTGGAGATCACCTGGACCCGCCCATCAGTGAATCCGGAGTGCGCCATGTGCACCCTGAACCTGCCCACTCCTCTCCAACCCCACAGCATCTGGCCTCGGCCTCCTCAGAAGCCCACCAGTTTCCTCTCTCACCCTCTCTTCAAGGATGACGAACAGTGTCACAGTATCACACCCCTCCCTGTTTAAAACCCTTCAACACTCTCTCATGGCTCTTAGGACCACAGCTCAGATCTTCACCATGGCCTTGGAAGCAGCTCTGGTGCCTGCTCACCACCCTCCATGCCCCTCCTCCCCAGTCAAGCGCTCCCTGCAGGAGGGGGGCTCCGATACACCCTCCCCTGACCTTGGCAGCCAGATCGGTTCCTGCTATACAGCCAGGTCTCGGCGGAAGCCGGACCTGTGTCAGGAGGACATGACCATTCCACCCAGTGAGGGCCTTGCTACTCTGCCAGCGTCCCGGGACTGCCACCTGCCCAGCACTGCAGTCTGTGCGCATGTGTTCACGGGGCAGGCATCCAGCCGCGAAGGGCCACATGGCTTGCTCAGCACTCACCACAGCACCTGGCACAGGAGAGGAGCTCGTAAACGTTTTCCAAATGAATTCATTATCCCCAACAGTGCCTCTCCTTTGGCTGAGGATGGACTGTGGCCTATTCAGCTGACTGTCTCATTTGCTCACAGACATCTCGTGACTCTGGCAGTGTAAGCTGAGGGCTGTCAGAGCCACAACACTAAGAACCCTCTTCTGCTCCAGCTTTATCCCAGCACTCACATCCTTGCCATGCTCAATTTGGGCCTTTCTTGCCACCATACACTTTCTTTTTTTTTTTTTTTTTTTTTGAGACAGAGTCTTGCCCTGCTCACTGCAACCTCTGCCTCCCGGGTTCAAATGATTCTCCTGCTTCAGCCTCCTGAGTAGCTGGGATTATAGGTACCCGCCACAATGTCCAGCTATTTTTTGTATTTTTAGTAGAGACGGGGTTTCACCATGTTGGTCAGACTGGTCTCGAACTGCTGACCTCAGGTGATCCACCTGCCTCGGCCCCCCAAAGTGCTGAGATGACAGGCATGAGCCAGAGTGCCCAGCCACCACCCTGCCACTTTCAAATGTCATACTCCACATACCCCAGCTGCCTGCATACCCTCCATCAGCAGACCACACCCTGCCAGGCGGAGCTGAGCTAAAATAGCAAACATCAGACCCACACTGAAAGACTGCCTGTGTTCTCAAGCCCAGTGTGCTGTGATTTTGTCTTGGCATTTAAAGTGAAGTGTGGCGAGAATTCCAACTGCAACTGCGGAAAACAACAGCCCTTCGGGAGCCAAGAGAGTCAGCGGCCCAGGAAAGAACCAGCCCAGACAATCAGAGACTGAACCTCCAGATTCTATTTTTTTTGAGACAGAGTCTCGCTCTGTTGCCCAGGCTGCGGTGTTGTGGTGCGATCTTGGCTCGCTGCAACCTCTGCCTCCTGTGTTCAAGCGATTCTCCTGCCTCAGCTTCCCAAATAGCTATGATTACAGGCGCCAGCCACCTCTCCTGGCTAATTTTTGTATTTTTGGTAGAGACGGGGTTTCACCATGTTGGCCAGGCTGGTCTCAAACTCCTGACCTCAAGTGATCCACCCACCTCGGCCTCCCACAGTGCTGGGATTACAGGCGTGAGCCACCGTGCCCGGCCAAACCTTCGGATTCTTATCACCTACCGTTTCTTGCCACCACCACAGCTTCCACTCAGGTGCAAGCCGCCACAACCAGTGACCACTGGATGCTGCAGCACCCTGGCCTCTTGGTCTCCCTGCTTCTGCCCTTGCCCCGACTCCCAACGCCTCCAATCTGTCTTCAGTACAGCAGCCAAAGATATCCCATTAAACCTAATGCAGACCATGCCACTCCTCCGCTCAAAGCTCTCCAAAGGTGCCCCATTCAGCCAGCATCAAAGAACAGTCCATGTCTTCACTGTGGTCATGAGGCCCTACCCCACCACCCTTCATGACGCCCCCAACGACTCTCCCCTTCTCTTGGCCAGACCCACACTGGCCCCAGCTCCTCTTCTCAAGCACGCCGGCATCGCTCTGGGGGTCCTCTGCACCTGCTCACCCCTCTGCTCTTCCCCAGCCTCCTGGTTGGCCTGTTCCCTCACCTCATGCAAATCTTTCCTCAAATGTCACCTCAGCGAAGGGCTCCTTCTCACCACCACACCTGCCACTAAGCCACCTAGTCCTCTTTCCCAGCATTGTTCTGATAGCAGCTGTCACCTTCCAACAGTTAACTCCATTTAACTGAGCTATGTTATTTATACCCGGCTCTCCCACTGCACTGTAAGCTGGGAGAGCAGAGATCTGGGTCTATTTTGTTCACTAATATTATCTCCAGCACCTGGGGGCTGTTCCTAACACATACTATGGGTTGAATACATATTTGCTGGATCAGCAAATCATCAAATTCTCAAAACTGGTCCAAGAAGCCCATCCTTTTCTCCTCAAAGAGAATTGTGCTAAGCCAAAGATATCTCCCCATTTGCCATAGCTACTTAAACCAAATTCAGATACAGACACTGATGGCCCCAGAGGTAACTTGGTGAAGACCATTACTGGAAAAAGAAAGTTAAAATCTGGACCACCAACTCCTCGTCAGAGGTCTATCTGCCACACCACACATCCTGGCTCCTCCAGAAACAAAGTTTCTAGGAAAGCGTCAGCCAAATATGCAACCTAAGGACGAGGATGTGCTAAATCGAGGGTCTACCAGCAAGACCACCTCCCCTGCAGTTTATAACCCTGGCCAAACCACTCACTCTCCAAGCTAATCAAGGAGATAGTTCGGAATAAACACCACGTATCGGTACTGACAATGCAAGAATGAGAAAGACACATTTCCTAAACCTGTGGATCTCACTAGTGAAAGCAAGCACATACCAGGGAGAACAGGAAGCCAGAGGCACCAACAACACTGAGTTTGATGCAAAAAAGGGGGACTTTAGTTCAGGCTGCATAAAAACAGGAGGTGTGGGCCGTGCGCGGTGGCTCATGCCTGGAATCCCAGCACCTTGTGAGGCCGAGGCGGGTGGATCACAAGGTCAGGAGATCAAGACCACCCTGGCTAACACAGTGAAACCCCGAAGAATGCAAAAAATTAGCCAGGCGTGGTGGTGGGCGCCTGTAGTCCCAGCTACTCGGGAGGCTGAGGCAGGGGAATGGCGTGAACTCAGGAGGCAGAGCTTGCAGTGAGCTGAGATTGTGCCATTGCAGTCCAGCCTGGGCGACAGAGCAAGACTCTGTCTCAAAAAAAAAAAAAAAAAAAAAAAAAAAAACAAAAAAAAAAAACAGGAGGTATGCTGGAGGGTGCATATTGAAAAGCGGAAAAAAAAAAAAAAAAAAAAAAAGCTAAGCCAGGCGAAAGGGAGGGGAAAAAACATTCTGGTCAGCTACAAAAGCATGACAGTGACAGGGACATCACACAGTATGGTATGCCAAGGAACCTAGCAGTCCATCAGCACAGCTGAGGGCAAAGTTCAAAGCAAGTGGGGGTGGAAGATGTGGCTAAACAGCTGAGCAGCAGGCAGGTAATAAAGAGGCTTAGATGTCGTGCAAAAACACTTATACTTCTCAGCATGACACTGAAGGGGAAAAAAACCCAGGGATTTAAACCAAGCCTGCCTCAGGGAGCACAGGATCAAGCATGTCTCCTGCAAAACACTGGCAGACATAACGTGTAAAGCACCAAAAACAGTGCCTGGCAAATGCTAAGTGCTTAATGAATATTAGCCATTGTTGCCACAAGGAATTATTGAGTTGTGCTATTGGCCAGGAGCAGTGGCTCACGCCTGTAATCCCAGCACTTTGGGAGGCCGACGGAGGTGGATCGCTTGAGGCCAAGAGTTCAAGACGAGCCTCGCCAACATGGTGAAACCACATCTCTACTAAAAATACAAAAAAATTAGCTGGGCATGGTGGTGGGCGCCTGTAATCCCAGTTACTTGGGCAGCAGAGGCAGGAGAATCACTTGCACCCAGGAGGCAGTGGTTGCAGTGAGTCTAGATCGCGCCACTGCACTCCAGTCTGGGCGATAGAGCGAGACTCCATCTCAAAAATAAAAAAGAGTTGAACTATCTGAAAGATCCCTTACTAGTCTTATATTGTACAGTGGGTATAGTCTTCCTCCTGAGTTTCCTTGGGATGAGGGCTGGACTCAAAAAAAAAGAGGAAAACAAGGCTGGGTGTGGTGGCTCACGCCTGTAATCCCAGCACTTTGGGAGGCTGAAGCTGGTGGATCACAAGATCAGGAGTTCAAGACCAGCCTGGCCAACATGGTGAAACTCCATCTCTACTAAAAATATAAAAATTGCCGGGCACAGTGGCTCACGCCTGTAATCCCAGCACTCTGGGAGACTGAGACAGGTGGATCACGAGGTCAGGAGATTGAGACCATCCTGGCTAGCATGGTGAAACCCCAGCTCTACTAAAAATACAAAAAATTAGCTGGGCATGGTGGCGGGCACCTGTAGTCCCAGCTACTTGGGAGGCTAAGGCAGGAGAATGGCATGAACCCAGGAGGCGGAGCTTGCGGTGAGCCGAGATCGTGCCCCTGCACTCCAGCCTGGGCAACAGAGTGAGACTCTGTCTCAATTAAAAAAATATATATATATATATGTATATATGTATATATATATAAATAAATTAGCTGGGCGTGGTGGCGAGTGCCTATAATCCCAGCTACTCAGGAGGCTGAGACAGGAGAACTGCTTGATATATATATATAAATTAGCTGGGCGTGGTGGCGAGTGCCTATAATCCCAGCTACTCAGGAGGCTGAGGCAGGAGAACTGCTTGAACTGGGACCCAGGAGGTGGAGGTAGCAGTGAGCTGAGATCGTGCCACTGCACTCCAGCCTGGACTACAGAGCGAGACTCTTGTCTCAGAAAAAAAAAAAAAAAAAAGAGGAAAACAAGGCCGGGCATGGGGGCTCACACCTGTAATCCCAGCACTTTGGGAGGCTGAGGTGGATGGATCACCTGAGGTCAGGAGTTCGAGACTAGCCTGGCCGACATGGTGAAACCCCATCTCTACTAAAAATACAAAAAAACAGCCAGGCGTGGTGGTGGGCGCCTGTAATCCCAGCTACTTGGGAGACTGAGGCAGGAGAATCACTTGAACGTGGGAGGCAGAAGTTGCAGTGAGCCGAGATCGCACCACTGCACTCCAGCCTGGGCAACAGAGTGAGATTCCATCTCAAAAAAAAAAAAAAAAGAAAGAAAGAAAACAATCATGGGAAACAATTTAAAGAGCTGCCAAAGCCACAGGAACCTGGCTAGGATCTCCACTAGCACTGTGCATGCACAGGTGTGGACTAAATAAATATGCAGCTAGTGACCAATCACCACTACTGATAGGAAAACGGGCATCCCTCTGTGACTCCTCCTTCAGGGAAGAGTTCCAGCCTGCCACCTGAAAGAGCAGCACTGCCAGAGGCTTGAGCCACAAGACGGATGGGAGACACAGAGGCTTCACAGGCCTTCCTGGTGCACCCAACCTCTCCTCCTTCTTCTGCCCTCTTCAGTGACAGCCTCGAACTCTCCAAGACTCCAGCTTCACCAAGGTAATACAGAAGCTGCTCTCAAAAATGCCTAAGACACAGAACAGCATCAAAGTCACAGGAAAAGGAAAGCTGGTCTTCGGTATTTCAGGTTCACACAGAAGAAAGCTGGAGACTGTATTAGTCTCCTGTGGCTGCCATAACAAATTACCACCAACTGAATGGCTTAAAACAACAGACACTTATTCTCTCTCAGTTTTAAACACCAAAAGCCCAAAATCAAGTGGTCATCTACAGGGCCATGCTCTCTGTCAAGTCTCTAGGTGAGCATCCTTCCTTGCCTCTTCTAGCTTCTGGTGGCTGCCAGCAACCCCTGGCTTTCCTTGGCTTGTAAATGTACTATTCCCATCTCTGTTTCTGTCTCCACTGGGCCATTTCGCTGTGTGTGTCTCTCTGTATTCAAATTTCCCTCTTCTTATAAAAATACTAGTTGTCGAACTAAGGCCCACCCTCATCCAGTATGACCTCATTTTACCTTGATTACTTGTGCAAAAACCCTATTTCCAAATGTCACATCCATGGGTTCCAGATGGACATAAATTCAACTCAGTATAAGGACAAATTACCAAGAGCCACAGCCTTCAATCCAAAGGTTGAGTCACTGCTGTAACTCCACACAGCAGCTCTGTTATTCTTACGTCTAAGTTAAGAATTAGAGTTTAGACTGATGAGGAACCAAAACCTTAAGACCTAAAACTAACACATAAAAGTTACACTGTCAAGTGGCTCCTCTTCCCTGGACTCTATGTTCTATAGCATTTGTTCCTGTCGCTACCAGGACCTCCTATCCACCACCATTCCAGAATCTTCACTCATCTTGGACACTGACACTGGTTTTGTTGAAAGCTCTTACTGTTCTCGAATCAAGCACAGTCCTGTGGACTCAAATAGGGTCTCTGGCCACTTTTGATGACTCCCTTCATTCTCAAAGTCACTGTCTGAGCTGTCAGTAACTCACTCTGCTAAACCCCAGATCACTCTTAAAAGTAAACTTTCCTTTTTTTTTTTTTTTGAGACAGAGTTTCGCTCTTGATGCCCAGGATGGAGTGCAATGGAACGATCTCAGCTCACTGCAACCTCCACCTCCCGGGTTCAAGTGATACTCCTGCCTCAGCCTCCTGAGTAGCCAGGATTACAGGCATGTGCCATCATGCCCAGCTAATTTTGTATTTTTAGTAGAGACTAGGTTTCTCCATGTTGGTCAGGCTGGTCTCAAACTCCTGACCTCAGGTGATCTGTTCACCTCGACCTCCCAAAGTGCTGGAATCACAGGCGTGAGCCGCCACACCCGGCCAAAAGTAAACTTTTCTAACTGGATGCAGTAAATTTCAAAGTTTATCATTCAAACACTCAAACAATAATATTTATTATGAGACAGGTGTACAAACCATTTTACTGTGTTTATGAATGATTCTACTCAGACTTATTTTCATAACACAATTCATAATTTTCAGCATTCCAGCCTTCAACTTTGGAACAGAACTATGTTCTGAAATCTTGACGTTTGCTTATCTCTGATCTGTTTTCACCAGTGGCTGATTTTATCCTAGGTACCCTCCACGTAATGTCTCATTCCCTAGGGCCCTGGCAGAGCTCAGCGCCACAGCAATCAGACAAGGACTCTGGAGCTCTGGAGCTGTAATGGCATCTAGGGTGTACCCAGGTCATTCTAGGCGCAAAAAAAAAAAAAACTTCCTGCTAACACAATATAGGAGCTGGTTTTGAGACCAGCAAGCAGAAACATGGAAACTCACAGGGAAACTCTAATCCTCTTCCACGCTCAAGGCAAGAGCAGCAGCCCACAAGAGACCAGATGCAAATCAAGTGGGTCAAAAACACCACACCCCCTGCAGAAACTGATCTGCCCAGCAGACGGGGCCTCAGCCCGGCCAGCTTCCGGACTCCACCAAACTTCACGGCATGACCCGAATCAGTTCCTTCCAGCCTCCCCAGGGAGCCCAGGAGTTTCTCGGAAAGAAGTCTGCCAGTGTCAGGAAAAACGCCAATAGCTCCTCCTCGTCCTTGCAAGCCTCGATCCTACGTGCAGCCACTGTCACCCCCAGACCCCACGCTCCGACCTCCGAGTCCCCCAACGCCCGTCACACCATCCAGCAGTCTCCTCAGAGTCCATGTTGCCCTCTCCAGACCCCCGACTCCCCCCGCAGCCCAGGAGGCCAACGCGGCCACCTGACCTCTGACCCCTGACCCCGACCTGGCCCTCTCCGGCACACCCACCTGCCCGGGAGCTTGCTGTTGCTGCGCTTCCAGAATTGCTTCCTGGCCCCGTCGCTGGCCATGGCCCCTCCTCATCCCTCAGACCCGCGGCCCAGACACCCCGAGTGCAGCCGGCCCTCCCCCAGCGGCCCTTTCCTGTGTGACCCGGGTGGCCCCTCACTGGTCCAGGGACTCCAGAGCGTAGAGCCCAGAAGCAATTCCGCCTCCTTTCGGAAGTTGTGCCTACGCGCGCCCGGAAGTCCCGCCTAAGTCCCAGGTGGCGAGTGACGCAGCATTCCGAGCGCCCGGCGTTATTAAAGGGCGACGCCGCGCAACGCACGTCACACGCATCGCGGAGGGAGCAGAGGGTTTCCGAGTTTGCTTCAGTCCGTCGCCCCTGGCTCGCCCGACGCAACAGCGGCGCCCTCCTGCCGGCAACGGACTCCCAGGAGCCGCCCGACCCTCGAGCTCCTCATTTCCAAAGCTGAACTGGGCCCATGTCTGATTCCGGTTTCTCTTGAGCGCGTTTCGGAGCCGGCCGAGAACAGAGGGAAGCCAGACACACCATACCCGGCCCGACAGTGGCAGGGCGGCTGCGGGTGCTGGTCAACCTGGGTCACCCGGCACTGAGTGAGGATCAGCAAATACTCAGTGGACGAAATATTTGCAGTGCAGTGAGGTGAGGGGCATAACCGCGGAGCGTATTCGAAGAGATGAGAGAGAGTGGGGATTAGGCCAGGCTTGAAGGGAAGAATGGTTTGAGCACCGAGGACAAGAATTAATTCCCCAGGACTGGGTTCCAGCCTTGTGCGGCTATCACGTGCTTGAAACCTGGCTAGTCCGGAGTGAGATGCGCTTTACGTGTAAAATACAGGATTCCAAAGACGTCGTATAAAATAATTTGTATATTGTTTGCATGTTAGGTAACATTTTTAATGTATTGGATTAAATAAAATGAATTAAAATTATTTTTACATTCCTTCTTACTCTTTTTAAATTTATTTTTACCTTTTTCTTTTTTTCCGGGGGGGACTGGGGTTGGGTGTCTTGCTATGTTGCCCAAGCTAGTCTCGAACTTCTGCCCTCTAGTGATCCTCCTGCCTCACCCTCCCCAGTAGTTGGAACTGCAGGTGCACACGTTATGACTAGATCTTTTTAGTTGTGTGTGTGTGTGCAGAAAATCACTAAAAAAACTGTGTCTAGTTTGCATTACATTTCCGTGCGTCTTAGACCAAAGATTGAAGGCTCAGGGACTTGTCATTTCAGACTGGAGCTTTAAGTGTATTTGGAGCTCCTGCCAGTTCTCTTTTAAAACAAAAATTTGATAAGACATATTTTCTGATTAAGAATTTCCCTGGAGGCTGAGGCAGGAGAATAGCGTGAACCCGGGAGGCAGAGCTTGCAGTGAGCCGAGATCGTGCCACTGCACTCCAGCTTGGGCGACAGAGCGAAACTCCTTCTCAAAAATAATAACAATTTCCCATGCCTCTTCATTTACTGGTAAGTAACATTGACTTAGTACTTACTGTGTGCAAGGCATCCTACTCTCCTAGAATCCTCTCCTAGTAGAGCTCAGAAGGCCCCAGGGGTGTCTCCTCCTGACAGAGCCCTGACAGCCTCAGACAATGAGGTCCCCTACAGACAACATTGAGGACCATGGCGGTTCTTTCCAGCTCAGTCTGGCTTATTGCAAGAACCAGTGAGCAAGGTGACAGCAGGATAAACCTGATGGAAGGGGAAAGGAAGGAAAAACTGGCAGCACTTAGTGACTGGTTACACCTTAGATCCGGGTGCTTTTTATAGCGTACAGTATACTTTGCTACCTACTGTTTTCAGGCGAAGGAGTGAGGCTGAGATTGACTTGAAGGCTTCAAAACCAGCTAAGCAAAGGATTACTAGGATCACAACAGAAACGTGAAGATGGAAAAAGAGTATGAGTAGAAGGCCAGTTTTGAAAGCCAAAGTAATACAGATGTTGGAGTCTAGATATGGGACCTAGGAATTCGGACAGATCCTCAAATCCCAAAGGTAATAAGTGGAACATTTTTTATTCATTTTTGCAACAAGTATTGAGCAGCAATGCAAATTAAAACTAAGGATGTACCATGTTACACTTAACAGATTGGCAAAAACTTAAAAATCTGTCTTTACCAAACTTAATAAGGATGTGGATTTGTGAGCAGGGCAGAACTTTCTTGCACTGCCAGTAGGAGTGTACATTCATTCGCTGACTTTGGATGGCCACTTGGCAACTTCTAGCAAAGATACTCTATAACTTAGCAATTCCACTCTTGGTATGTGCTCTACAGTACCTTGCCTATGCGTGCAAAAACAAGAACGTTCAGTGCAACGTTGCTTCTAGTGGTAGTTGAGGTCTGGGGGAGAAGCAACCAAAATGCCATCTATGGCAGAATCAATAATTTACACAGTTATGCAGTAGAATACCATAAGTTAGTAAAAATGAATACATTAGTTACATACATCAACATAAATGAATTTTACAAACTGTGAGGTTGTTTTTGAAATGGGGCTTAACTATGTTGCCCAGGCCGGGCACAAAATCCTGGGCTCAAGTGATCCACCTCAGCCTCCTGAGTAGCTGAGTACAGATGCGAGCACTACTGCACCTGACTCCACAGTGTTGAATGAGAAAAAGCTGAATATGAATTCACATGATAGGATACCATTTAGTACTATTTTCTTTTAAAGGATGAGAATGCAACCAGGCATGGTCGTTCATGCCTGTAATCACAGCACTTTAGGAGGCTGAGGCAGGAGGATCCCTTGAGCCCAGGAGTTTGAGGCTGCAGCAAGCTATGATCATGTCACTGCACGCCAGCCTTGGCGATAGTGCCAAACCCTATCTCAAAAAAAAAAAAAAAAAAAAAAAAAGTGGTAAAAGATAAATTCAGGAGGGTGGTTGCCTATAGGTATGGGTGGGGACTGTGAACAGGAAGGAATTCATAGGGGATCAATTGTGCTATTATGCTTTGTTTCTTAAGGCAGATGGGCTATATTCAGGTGTTGTTATGTTCTTTATGAGTTTTTACATGTATAAAATGTTTCATAATACATTAAAATATAATTATTGAGTTTGAACTGTGCTATGCACTGAGCTACATTGAACTGTTGTGGGGAAAGGCAAACAAAAGTGCAGCAGGCCAGGCACAGTGGCTCACACCTATAATCCCAGTACTTTGGGAGGCTGAGGTGAGAGGATCACTTCAGACCAGGAGATCAACACTAGCCTGGGCAACGTAGGGAAACCCCATCTCTACAAAACTTTTTTTTTTTTTTAATTAGCCAGTCATGGTGGTAAACACTCTTAGTCCTAGCTACTTAGGAGACTGAGGCAGGAGGATCACTTGAGCCCAGAAGTTCAAGGCAGCAGTGAGCTAGGATCACACAACTGCACTCCAGCCTAGACAACAGAGTGAGACCCTGCCTCAAAAAAAAAAAAAAAAAAAATTGCAATAGTATTTCAGGATGGCTGGATTTGCAATGCCAGTTGGGTTCCTCGGGAAGTGTTTTCTGCCTTCTCTGCTTTCAGATGGCCTGCTCCGGGCTTAGAATATCTCTCACAGGACCTTACTGAGTGAGCTGCCACACTCCCACATGGTGGGTTCTGCCTGCTAAGGTTCCTGGCACTGTACTGTCCATAGGCACCGAGCCTGTGCCCCAAAGTAAAAAGCTGACTGTTCTATCTGTATTGGTTTCCTAAGGCTGCTGTTGGCGAAATGCTGCAGACTTAGTGGCTGAAAACAATACACATTTACTGTCCTACAATCCTGGAGGTCAGAAGTCCAAAGTCTTAGCGCTTCACTGGGCTGAAGTCAAAGTGTCTGCAAGGCTGCCCCCTTCTGGAGGTTCTAGGGGATAGTCAGTTTCTTACCTTTTTCAGCTTCTAGAGGCCACTTACATTCCTTGGCCTACACTCCTTCCTCTGTCTGGAAAGCAGATGACTCTAATCTCTACTGCCATCATCACATCATCTTCTCTCCTTCCGATTCCTCCTGGATCCCTCTGACCTCGCGTCAGGCCCACTGGATAATCCAGTCCAGGCTGATCTCCCCATCACCCGGCCCTTAGCTCAATCACACCTGCAAACTCTCTTTGGCCATTTAAGGTAACATTTGCAGGTCCCAGGATTAAGACCTGGTATATCTTCAGGGGTTCATTATTCAGCCTACCACAATAATTGATGGCATATAGCAAAGGTCCCCAGTTTCGCACTGCGAGAGGCAGGCATCGTCTTCACTGCCCTCTTCCCCAACTCCTTTCAGCCATTTTGATATTACAGGGACTAGCAACATGCCATTTCCTGACACTAAGTCAGGATGAGTTAGGGTGCTGTTGGTTGCAAGAATGACAAAGTTCAGCTCAAATTAGCTTATACTACAAAGGGAATTAGTTGGTTAATGAAAAAGCCCAGAAGTAGCTCAGAGTTTGGAGAAGGGCTGATACAGCAGCTCAACAATGACCCAAGGGGCCTGTCTCCTTCTGTCAGTCTCTTAAGTCTTTGCCAAGGAAAACTTCCCCTTGAGGTCACAGGATGCCTCTGTTGGGCCCCTGGGATCATGTGCTTACCTCTAGTCAGGATGCTAGAGAGCGGAAATACTGTGAACTAGTATCAGTCCCTGGGAAGGGAGCACTATACATTGCTTACCAATTCCAGGAGAGCACACTTAAACACCTCACCAATTTCTGCTCAGTTTCCTAAGACTGCCAGGAGGCTTTACACAAACCCAGCAGCCAGAGTTCTGCAAGGGTTCTTGACTTTGGCAGGGGCTCAAAGCTGACCTAGCTGCTGCAGCAGTCATACCTCCACCTTCTGCATTCTTTTTTTTTTTTTTTTTTTTTTTGAGATGGAGTCTCACTCTGTCACCCAGGCTGGAGTGCAGTGGTGCAATCTTGGCTCACTGCAAGCTCCACCTCCCGGGTTCATGCCATTCTCCTACCTCAGCCTCCCGAGTAGCTGGGACTACAGGCGCCCACCACCACGCCCGGCTAATTTTTTGTATTTTTAGTAGAGACGGGTTTTCACCATGTTAGCCAGGATGGTCTTGATCTCCTGACCTCGTGATCCACCCGCCTCAGCCTCCCAAAGTGCCGGGATTACAGGCGTGAGCCACCACGCCTGGCCTACCCTCTGCATTCTTAATGTCTAGTCTGGTAAAACAGAACACCTGCACAACACGTCAGACAAAGCAACTTTATTATTCACAGAGAGGCCCCAAACATCAACCCAAGCCTAGGATCCATGGCGAGCCAGTCCACCAGCAATCAGGAAAGCTACCCACTGGAGTGTTGTCTGCAGATGCCCCCACTTCACACCACAGCTGAGGGGCTTGAAAAGCACACTCTCCTCTGGGTTCTCTACCCCAAATGCAACTGGGTCCACTGGGCTACAGCATTGCAGGACATCCTGATCTAGGGGAGATGAGCACAAAGCCTGAGCTGTTCAGGACAGTTCCACCTTATCTCAGGATGTTGCATCCTCTGTATATTCTGCCCAAAATTGTAAGCAAGAGGGAGAAGAGCTGGGTCATCCAGTGTCACTTGGGGACCTGTCACCTGGCAGATGCTCCCTTGTAGCTGGCAATGAGAGTCAATCCTCCCAAATTTTGTGCTGCCCAACAAGGGAGGGTTAGAATCCCAATATCCAGGAACAATCCCAATATCCACTACAACACCAAAGGCCATGTTGAGAGAAACTGGTGGATTTGACACTTAAAATGTTTACTTGTTTGTCGAAAAAATTTTTTTAATTGGACAAAATATATGTGCTATGTCTGACAAAGGGTTAATATATGAGACTCTTACAAATAAGGAAGTAAAAAACCACAATAGGAAATGGGTATGATTGTTTAAACCAAGTATATATTTTTCAAGCTTATTTTAAACTATATATTTAAATAAATCAAAGAATATATTTTCAAAAGAAATACAGGTCTGTAGCTCCTGCTGTCAACATGTGTCATGCCTGTTCCCGCTTCGCCTTCCACCATGAGTAAAAGCTCCCTGAGGCCTCACCAGAAACCTACCAGAGACCAACACTACACTTCCTGTACATCCTGCACAACCATGAGCCAACTCAACCCCTTTTCTTTATAAATTACTCATCGTCAGGTATTCCTTTATAAACACTGCAAAAATAGCCTAACAGAAAACTGGTACCAAGAAGCAGGGCATTGCTGTAAAGACACGTTAAGAGTAATAACCTAGGGTAACTGGCAGAAGAAATTTCTAAATAGCAAAGCATTCAAGAGGTGGCCTGCCTGCTTGTCACAGCCAGTGATCACATTGGAGCAAAGGAAAGTTGGAGCTCATATTTAAAAGGGAAGCAGAGCATGAAAGTTTGGAAAATTTGCAGCCTGGCCATGTGGCAGGGAAAGACTCCAACCAGGCTGGGGAGCAACCATTAGCTAGAGAGATTAGCATGACTAAAAGGGAGCCAAGTGCTAATATCCAAGACAATGGAACAAAGGCCTCAAAGGCATTTGGGAGATCTTGGAGACAGCCCCTCCCATGACAGGCCCAGAGGCCTAGGAGGAAAGAATGGTTTCAGGGGCCAGGCCCAGGACAGTCCTCAGCCTATGGACACTGCTCCCCACATACCAGCTGCTCCAGCTCCGGCTGTAGCTCAAAGGCCCCAGGTACAGCTTGGGCCACCACTCTGGAGGATACAAGCCATAAGCCTTGGTGGCTTCCATGTGGTGTTAAACCTGTGGGCACACAGAATGCAAGAATAAAGGTGGCAGCTTCCACGTAGATTTCAGAGGATGTATGAGAAAGCCTGAGTGCCCAGGCAGAAGCCTGCTGCAGGGGCAGAGCCCCCACAGAGAACCTTCACCAGGGCAGAGCCCCCACAGAGAACCTCCACCAGGGGCAGAGCCCCCACAGAGAACCTACACTGGGGCAGAGCCCCCACAGAGAACCTCCACCGGGGCAGAGCCCCCACAGAGAACCTCCACCAGGGGCAGAGCCCCCACAGAGAACCTCTACCGGGGCAGAGCCCCCACAGAGAACCTCCACCAGGGGCAGAGCCCCCACAGAGAACCTCTACCAGGGCAGTATGGAGAGGAAATGTGGGGTTGGAGGCCCACACAGAGTGAACTCCACTGCCTAGTGGAGCTGTGGGAAGGGGACTGCATCCTCCAGACTCGAGAATGGTAGCGCCACCAGCAGATGCACCTACACCTGGAGAAGCTGCCGGCACTCCACCCCAACCCACAGAGCAGCCACAGGAGCAGGACTGCCCAAGGCCTTGGGACGCCACCCCTTGCACCAGGATCCAGGATGTGGAGTCAAGGATTATGTTGGAGCTTTAGGATTTTTTATTTTATTTTATTTTATTTTTTTTTGAGACAGTCTTATTCTGTCACCCAGGCTGGAGTGCAGTGGCATGATCTCAGCCGTATCATGCCTCTCAGGTTCAAGTGATTCTCCTGCCTCAGCCTCCCAAGTAGCTGGGATTACAGGCACACGCCACCACACCTGGCCAGCATTGGGATTACAGGCATGAGCCACCGAAATGCTTTCTTAGATGAAAAAAAAAAAAATTAAAAAGACACCCCCACCCCCAAAAAATTGATCAATTATTTTCACATCCAGGAAAAACAACAAATGCAAATCCAAATGCTTTGAAGAATAAGACTGATTTTTGGAGGCTTTCAGGGTAGACAGAGGAGGGCCATTATGCCACGGCTCATGCAAACAAGCCTCCTAAATGCACCCTTGAGAGGCATGGCGCCCTTCACAGCCACCCTCAGCCCCTTCCGTCGCCTTCGATCCTCTGCCGTGCTCCTGCAGACCTCCTGCCCAGACCTCACCTGCAGGCCTCTCAGTCCCTTTCCCGTGTGCATCTGCAACCCTCTCCACCTCTCAAGCTCAGCAAATTCCAGCATCCTCAGCATCCTCCTCATCCCCCCTCACCAGATGCCCAGTGGTGGGGAGGCAGGGGGTGACAGTGGGGGCAGAGGGTGGCAGTGGGGGTGGGGAGGGGATGGTGCACACAGTGGGTATCATGATTTGTATTTTAAAGATGAGAAAGTAGGGGCTTCAAGAGGCAAAGTCCCCCAGCTAGAGTGAAGGGAACAGGGTTTGGAGTCCAGCTGCTGACCCCACAGCCCACTCACTGTCCAGTTCACCTTGCAGGGCCCTGGCCACAGTCCTACTGCTAATCGGAAACACAACCAGCTGTGGCATTTCCTCCCATGGTCCTTTGCAGCACGTGGGTCCCCACCCCCACCCTTAGCAAACGCGCAGGAGCCACAGTCGGCCATGACTCATGGCCAGTCCAACCCAAAGTGACTCAGGCAGGATAGAGAGAGGACAGCAGATGTCAGAGGGAGCCCAGACTGGCCGTCTGCAAGCTGCATCCTGGTCTCATGTCTCCTGTGTCTGATTACACTGTGCTGTAAACACGGCCAGCCCCCATTTTCCCACCTGTAAAATGGAGATGAGGACACCTGCCCTGTGTGTTTCCCAGAGTCATTATGGGAATCCCCTGAACTAATGGACTGGAAGGCAGTTTGGAAACCAAAATCTCTGAGAAAATATGACAGAATGCAGAGTAGGGAGTGAGTCTGTAAGTGACGTGAAGCCTGGCATGGAGTGGCAACTGGAAAGCCCTATGGCCCCATGGTGCTGTGTCATCCCTGGACTTCCCGCAGCTGCTAGAGTGAAGGAAGGAGCTGGTCTGTCACTTAACACCAGCAGAGAAAGTGGCCCAGAGAGCAGGCATCTCCCAGGTATCTGACTGGGCCTCTCATGCTAGGAACTGGGGACACAGACCTGGGAACTCTGTGCCCTTATGACATCACAACCTGGGGGCCAGGATGGAAAGTGTGGTGGGGCCACCAGCCTGAATGGCACTTTTGGGTGGACATAGACCCAGAAGTGCATGGTGTGGGGAGGCTGGCACTAAAGGGCCTGCCCGTGTGGCATCTCAGAAATGGACACCCTGAGGGTGAGGGGAGAAGGCAGACAAGGTGCTGGCGCCACACTTGTGCTGGGATTGTGCACGGTTTGGCATCCTGGTTCCAAGCTGAGCCCCCTGGAGTTGCAGAAGGCCACTTTGGTGGGGAGGGGATGCTCCTGGGTTCTGGTGGCATGGCCTGCCTGGCACAGTGTGGCACTGGTTGGAAAGAAAGACCGGGGGGGGGGTGGTCTTTTATTTTGAGACACTGCAAACACCTCTTTTCTCCAATCCTAAGAGCCTGCGGGTCAGGCTGAGTGGTAAGGTGGATGAACCCCTGACTTTGGAACCAGACAGACATGGATTTCAATCCTGCTGTGCAAATCTGGGCAGCCTTCTCAGCTGAGCCTGTTTCCTCACCTGCTGGGGCAGAGGGCTCAATGCAATCGGGCATGAACCTGGGCACATGAGAGAATCCAGGCAGGGCTAATTGCTGTTTATAGTACTGATGCTTAGCGATCCAAACAAAAATAAAATTCAGGAATCTGGCCCTGTAGGGTCTGTACTGGCCACTCGGCATCATCCTCCCACTTCCTCACCACCTTCGGATGACACTGGTTCTTCCAAAGGAGGGATGGTGGCTGCCCACCCAGGTCTGCTGGGGACACTGCAAGGGGTGGGGGGACGTGCCATTCTGGAGGAGTTAAGCTCGCTGGCAGTGGATCCAAAGGCAGCCACTCCCCTCTACTCCCCTACCCAAGGGACCAAGCCACAGCTGGCATGAAGTGATGCCCTATGGCACCTTCCAAGGAACTCCTGCCACATCTCCATCCCCTCTGTCACTGTGGAGAAGGACCCATCCTCACTGAAGCAGAGGCTCCCAGGGGCGTGGGGCAGGACTTGCGGGAAGCAAGAGCGGGGCCTGGGGATGGGGGTCGGGGAGGCATGGGACCCAGTGTTGGGCCCAGGGGTGCTAGGGGCCTGAGGGGCAGGGGCCAGGGCTAGAGGAGTGAGGGGCTGTGCTAAGCCAGGGAGCCCTCAAGGGCCACACGTTGGTGTGGTAACCCCTGTGTGTATCTGCTGGAGGAGGTTGAGTCCTCTGGTTACCCTGGCTTCCCACACCCCTCTTCCTTCACACATTTTGACCCCTAGGCAGCGTCTCCACTTGGGAAGGCCCAAGGCCCAAACTTAAAGTGTTCCTGGTGCCTGACCCCAAATCTCTTGTTTTAGGATTGGGGAAACTGAGGTCCCGAGAAGCAAGGCACTTGTGGCGTTTTGCAGGGGGAGATCCCCTGGTCTCTCCTCTTTCCATCCAGTGCCACACTGTGCCAAGCAGGCTGTGCCAGCAGAACCCAGGAGCATTCCCTCCCCATCAGAGTGGCCCTCTACAACTGCAGGGGCCTCAGCTTGGAACCAGGACCTCCCATGTCTGCTGATGGGGAAGGTGAGAGCAGCCTTCCCGAGGGAAAAACGCCTGGCCCTAGCCCATGTGGACCTCCAGGACGCCGGGACCTTCCCACAGGAGGGGCAGTGCTGTGCAGGTCACCCGCCCTTGTCACAGCAGTCACGACCATCTCTAGATGGCACAGAGAGAAGCAAAGGCTGCAGCCACCTGCAGTCTTTCACCAAGAATAAGCTGTGGCCAGAACTAATGGACACATAGGCTGTTTGGAATGGTGCCTGGTTAATAAGAATGCATCCATGTTGGACATGAGACGCCTGCACAGTGTGCTGGGAGCCCCAAGGGAGCCCAGCCTCAGCCGCCGGCAAAGAAATTGCCCAGATCCTTGATCACCACATCCCTGTTGGTGCCCTTAGCAAAGGGCAGCCATGGAACCCAAGACCAGACACCTCCCCACTGTGAGTGTCAAGCAATGTGTGGAGGGTGTTGGTCAGCAGAGGACAAAGCCCAGGCCAACTGAGACAGGCAAGAGAGGGGGTCTCCAGCAGGGGGACCATCATCCAGGCACCCTCCCAGCTGCCAGGGCCGGGTCCTCACACCGCCTGCCACGCCTGCTCTGCTCTGTCCTTGGCTCTGTGAGTCCCTGCAGCAGGCTGTGTCCCAAACCAGCACCTCTCCCTCATCCCCATCACTCTGGCTATGGGAACTTCCAGTAGGTCATAGCCCCCCGCCTTCCCGACCGAGCTTCCCCGGGTCCTCACTTGATCGTTGATGACATACTTGATAGTGCACTGGATGTGACCTGAGGGAAGTGGGGAGATAGAGCCCTAGGGCCTGGAACCCTCTTGATCCTTCCTGGGCCTTCCCCCAGCTCTGTTGCCAGAAGGCAGAGTCAAGCCTACGGACTGCAATGGCCTGCAAAGGGTCAGGCCCTCACTGTGGCAGGGGTCATTACAAAGGAGGAGGCTTTGCCCCCAGATGGGCCATGTTGTTTAGAAATGTTGATGGCAATTCTAGGAAAAGCAGCCCCACTTAGGAGGGCCCAAGGCTCTCGTGTATACTGTTCCCAGTGCACAATGTGATTTGGTAGGGCGTGGGAGGAAGGGAGCAGGGCAAGTGGCCTGGGTAAGTCCCAGCCCCTCTCTGGGTCTCACCTTCCCCCTGTGTCAGATGGAGATAACTGCCACTGTCTTGCCCCTCTCCCAGGATTCTTCTAAAGATCAAGGGAGAAGGGAGGGAGCCCGAGGAGGAGAGGGAGGAGGAAGAAGAGCTGGAGAGGGAGGGAGGAGGAAGGAGGAAGCAGGGGAGAGGGAGGCTGAATGGGAGCTGATGACCTTTTGGTTTAAGCCTCAGCGGAGCAGCTGAACCCTGAAAGACGACTCATGGCTCTTAGCCCAGGATTCACTCCCAGAGCTGTCAGAGCTGGGCTGCACCCCCAGGTCCTAGCAGGGGCAGCTATCAGGCACCAGGCCAAGGCCAGGGGTGTGTGGCAGACTGGGCACCTGTTGGGGCCTGGTGGAGTGCGTGCCACGCCCTCCCCGCCCTGCCCCATTTCCTCGTTTCCTCGTTCACTCCTGTCAGCCACTGACCCCAGACACTGTTCCACGGCAGCTGGCCTCGGCCATGCCTGGAGTCGGACCTGCCAGGCATCCTGCCCATGGCACAGTGGGGCTGTTAGAGCCAAGAGAGGGGGCCCTGGTCCCCTGCTGGCCTCTCCCCATGGCCCTCCCCAGTGATTGCTGCCCAGCACCGCCCCATCATAAAACGCTCTGCTCAAGAACCGTCAGCGGCTGCTTGTGTCTGTGGGAAACAGCGGACTCCTCGCTCTGGGACCCAAGGCCTCTCCAGGTTGGGGGCTCCTCTTTTGCCACGGCCCAGTACTCTGTCTCTCAACACACTCCAGCATGCCTGTTGCTGGCGCCCTCTGCCTGGGAGCCATCCCTCACCCTGCACCCTCACTCACTGAAATCACTGCATGCTTTGAGGCCGGGCAAACACCTTACCCCAGCCCCGGCTCCAGACTTCCAGCCCCCAGCTTCCAGGGCTTGCTCCCTCCCGTGGGCCCCTCCCTGAGTATAAACTGACATTGTCTTTGGGGAACTTGGCCTTTCCTTCCACTCCCATGGGGAGCTCCTACAGGGCAGAATCACGACCCACACGGGCTCCAGTGGGCACAGACAATGGGCTGGGGAGTGCTAGCAGCCGAAGGATTCGGGGACGTGTTAAGGGACTAGGCGTTGTTTCTCCCACGCAGGAAGATGCCTGAAGCCTCCTTTCCTCATGCCATCCACCCACGGCAGGAGTGCCAGCCTCCTGATGCCCTGCCCCCATGACCCTAGCCCCATACCATGCTGGATGCCACTGGACGTCTGGGAAAGCCCCGACGCACATCCTGAGAGGCAGTTTCCCCAGAGCTGCCCCACGCCTCCTCTCCCTTCATCCCCTGCAAGGCAGTTTCCCCAGAACTGCCCCACGCCTCCTCTCCCTTCATCTCCGGGGCACCCCTCTGAGTCACAAGCATCACATCACCCACTGGAAATCTGGAAATGCCACATGCAGCCAAAGAGCTGGCCAAGGGTCAGGTGGCCCCAATTCCATGTGACCTGGACACATCCCAGCCCCCTTCTGAGCGTCATCTTCCCATCTGTAGGATGAGGTAATCAGCACTGTCCTGCATGCCTAGAAGGGTTCTTCTAAAGATCAGATGAGACAATACATGGGAAAGTGCTATAGGGAGATGCAAGTATCCCACGAATGTCTGGGATCGGTACTGAATGGGTGAGAAGGCTGCGTGACTCCACGCACAGCTCTATGAACTTCTCTGAGACCAGCCTGCAAGACCTGTTGGGTGAGACCTCCAGCACAGAGGTCCTCCGTGAAGGCTTGAGGAATCTGTTTTCACAACCCCTAAGCCTCATTCCACTTTTCTACCGCAACGCACAACACAAAATGTTTCCTTCGGGTGACATCCTGCCAATTGCCCTGCAGAATTCCTGCCCTGGCTGTCAGCTGCTAGCCAGCCCTGATTCAGAGACTGTTTACCCGCGAGTGGATGGCGGCAGCCTGGCCAAGGAGCATCTCGTGAACATCTTCCTGGGATCTGAGTTAACACCGTGACTCGCAGACAGGCCACTTCAGGCTGTTCTTCACTGGAAGAGGAAGAAGATTAAAGCATGGAATTTTTTTTCCTTCATGGGACAAAGCAAGCTCTGTGTACCTCAAAACTTGGTCCTTCCTACATGTTGCTCCCAGGGAAGTCACAAAATGTACAGAGAAAGCAGCAGCTAGTCGGCTGTGTCTGTGGGAAACGGCAGACTCAGAATGTGCCCACGGAGCCTTGGAGTATCAGAGCAGGTGGGCATCTTAGATTCCTGCCTCCAATACTCCCATTTTGTGGGTGGGCAAACTGAGGCCTAGAAACTAGCAATATATTTAAGACAGAGCTAGACTCAGCCCTAGCTCCCCTGCCAATGCTGTTTCTGTCACCCCTCCACTCTTGACGGTAAGCAGCCCCCGGTGGGGAGGAAGGAGAGAGGACAGAGGAGATGCTGGGGCGAGAGAGTAGCCACCTTGGGGAGGGAAGGGGGTGAAGGCACAAGCGAAGCAGTGGCCTCTGGGAGGCTCTCCTCTCAGCCCTGGTTCTTGGGAGGCTGTTGCAGGAGCTACAGGGGCAGGTTAGAGGGGCAGTCCCAAGAAAGGCCACCCCAATTCCTACCCCCTAAGCAGTCACCGGCGGCGAAGCCGAGCTGCTTGGACCCTGACCGCTGAGACCCAGGCTTCCCTTTGAATGTGGGAGGGATTTGGGTGGGG
The DNA here is from genome assembly GCF_006542625.1 of Nomascus leucogenys. Taxonomy (NCBI): domain Eukaryota; kingdom Metazoa; phylum Chordata; class Mammalia; order Primates; family Hylobatidae; genus Nomascus; species Nomascus leucogenys. Next base: position 3,742,498 of record NC_044387.1, read on the forward strand.
AAGCACGTTCTAGGTCCCATCGTCACCAGGACAGACACTGAGAGACACCTGGCTTCCTACAACCCCCGTGTCTGCTTTCAGGGCAAGTGGGGGCAGCAAGGGGATGGGAATGGCACAAGCTCCCTGGTTGGCCGGTGACGCAGCCTGACCACAGAGGTCCCTCAGCTCCCTGCCAGGGTTCTCTCCTGGCACCAGGTGCCCACCTATACAAGAGGCCAGAGTTCAAGTGGACAGAGGCAGACACCGAATCTCAGTAGCAGCAACGTCATACTGGCTCTGTGCTGGGCTCCATCCGGGCATCTATCCCTCAGCTGTCCTCTGGGGGCCGTGGCCAGTGAGCAGGTGACCACCCAGGCCCAGGTGCAGAGTGATTCAGGGCCTGGGCCCCTGACCCTGGGTGGGACAGAGCAAGGCAGGTCCCTCCTGTATCTCACTGTGCGTCAAAAGGACCACCTGCATCCAGATCCCCTGAGGAGGGTGTGAAAAGTGCGGATTCTCACCCCACCTTGCCTCAAACCCAATGAATCAGCATCTCTGAGGGTCTGTGCCTCCCGGCCCCAAATGCTCTCACCCTTGACTAGTGGACAAGCAAGAAACAAAACTGGGTGCGTCCCCAAGGGAGGGGGCATCCTCCCAACCCCTCCTGTCTGTGGGAGAAGACTGCACGTGGAATTTTCCATATCCCACAAACACCCCTTTGCGGAGAGGCTGGGGCAGACCCACACGCCCTTGACTCCTGAGCAGCTGCTGATTGGCGCTGCTGTTCCATTTCTGCTCCGGGTCTAAATGAGGTCATCTCCCAGCACCACCTGAGATGAGCCCAGCAAGGGGAGCTCAGGGCCCGGGGTGCAGCTGGCCTAGCCCATCCCTGGGGACGGCTATACAACCCGGAATCGGGACAACTTGAGCCATCCACCTCCTAAAAGTGAAAAGTTTCCCAGGACATGGGACTTGAAGCGCTAAACTAGGAAAGTCCAGCAAACCAGGGGGATTTGGTCACCAGAGGACAGCCCAGGGATGTCTGGGTGTGTCTCCCGCTGTGGGGAGTGCATGATGGTCACAGGAGCCCACTTCCCAGAGCCCCAAAACTCAGTCAGACCCAGCAGCTTGGTCCTGCCAGGATGGGAAGGAAGCGTGCAGCACAGGGGCTGCAGAGTCCAGCAGGGATCCCCTCTGCCGCTTAGCATCAGCAAGGCCCTGAGCGGGGAGTGCAGCCCTCCAAGTGCCTCTGGCTGCTGCCTGGGGACAGAAGTCCCTCCGGAGGTAGCCCCTGAGGCTTTCTCCCCCACCTTGGTCTCTTGATCGCTGTGCACAGACCAGCCTCAGAGAAACATGACCACAGCCGCCACCGAGTGAGCACCAACAGTACCCCAGACGCTGGGCTCAACAGTCTGCCAGGGCGGCTCGCTCTGATTTTATGAACTAACATTTAATGAGCCCTTATTATGCCAAGCGCTTTGCATTTACGATACTATTTAACCCTCGTAACATCCCATGAGGTTGGTTTTAGTATCTGCACTTACAGAGGAAGAAACCAAAGCATAGAGAAATCGAGTGATTTCTGGAAGGTGGAGGTTCTCATGAGGGATTTGGCAATGTCTGGGGGACACTTTGGGTTGTTTGGCCTTTGGTGAAGGCCAGAGATGCTGCTGCACATCCTGCAGTGCAGGGGATGGTACCTGCCACCAAGAGTCATGCAGCTCCAGATGTCCACAGTGCCGTCCTAGGAAACCCTGGCCCAAGATCTCACCGCCCTTCCTCGCAGTCTGGACTTGAATCTTGAGCCCTCAGCCATTCTGCTCTGTGATCATTATCGTTGTTTCACATGTGAGAGAAAACTGAGGCTCTGACGGCGGGGTGAAGGCTCCCAGCGAGTGCAGGTGGAGCTGGGGCTCCACACGACCATCCTCCCTCTCTCCGCCTTCCCTGGGGTGCTATGAGCCTGCTTTCCTCCTGCCTTTCTGGCTGGGCCATCTCAGTTTCCTTCATGGGCTCCACTTGAAGCTGTTTTGTTTCTGCTCAGGGTCTAAGTGAGGTCACCTGTTCGCTGCCCTGCCTTTGAGTGTTGGTGGATGACCAGATTACTAATCCCACAGCAGGGCTACTCCAGCAAGTGAACGGAAGCACCAGCAACAATGAAGATAGCACAGTAGGCAGATACTAGGATTGTCCCTGATAATCAAGGACATGGGGCTCCCTGGTCCTGGTCCCCTCCCCTCCTTGCTTCAAGCAGATCCACTCCCATCTATTCACCAAGGAATGACCTCCAGACTCCAACACAAAACCCCACAGGCACCGTGGGATGCTCCTTGCTCATGTTCCCACCCGAATGACAGGCACCCATCACCCCACATCCTGTCAATCACTGCATCCCATCGTTTCTGCTTTGCGACAACCTTGATCTGAATCCATCTGTTTCCATCCCTGCTGTCATGGCCCATCTTGGATACCCTAATCTCCTGCGTGGGCAGTCACCCTAGAAATTAATCTTTTATTTTGGTAAAGTACACATAACATAAAATTTACCATTTTCACCATTTTTTTATTTTATTTTATTTTATTTTGAGACGGAGTCTTGCTCTGACACCCAGGCTGGAGGGCAGGCGCGATTTTGGCTCACTGCAACCTCCGCCTACTGAGTTCAAGCAATTCTCCTGCTTCAGCTTCCTGAGTAGCTGGAATTACAGGCGCCCACTACCACACCTGGCTAATTTTTGTATTTTTAGTAGAGACGGGGTTTCACTATGTTGGCCAGGCTGGTCTCGAACTCCTGACCTCAGGTGTACATATATAAGAATATATGTGGCCGGGCGCAGTGGCTCACGGCTGTAATCCCAGCACTTTGGGAAGCTGAGGCAGGTGGATCATGAGGTCAGGAGATCGAGACCATCCTGGCTAATACAGTGAAACCCCGTCTCTACTAAAAATATAAAAAAAAATTAGCCAGGCGTGGTGGCGGGCGCCTGTAGTCCCAGCTACTCAGAAGGCTGAGGCAGGAGAATGGCGTGAACCCGGGAGGTGAACCTTGCAGTGAGCCGAGATCGCATCACTGCACTCCAGCCTGGGTGACAGAGCAAGAATCCCTCTAAAATAAATAAATAAATAAATATATGTACAACATGGATGAACTGTAAAAACATCCACAGAGATAGAAGGTAGATTAATGGCCACGGCAGGTGGAAGGGAGGTGTGGAGAGTGAGGGCTAGTGGGTATAGCGTTTCTTTATGGGTAATGGAAATGTTCTAAAATCAATTTTAGTGATGGTTGTATTACTTTGTAAATATACTCATCAGCAGTGACCTGTACATTTTGAATGAGTGAATCGTATGTGAATTATATTTATTTACTTATTTTTATTTTATTTATTTATTTATTTTTTGAGACGCAATCTTGCTCTGTCGCCCAGGCTGGAGAGCAATGGCGCAATCTCGGCTCACTGCAACCTCTGCCTCCCAGGTTCAAGCAATTCTCATGCCTCAGCCTCCCAAGTAGCTGGGATTACAGGCACGGGCCACCACTCCCAGCTAATTTTTATATTTTTAGTAGAGACAGGGTTTTGCTATGTTGGCCAGGCTGGTCTTGAACTCTTGACCTCAAGTGATCCTCCTGCCTTGACCTCCCAAAGTGCTGGGATTACAAGCGTGCGCCACTGCACCCAGCCATATTTCAATGAAGCTGTTATTAACAGAACAAAACCTGGAGGACAGGCCTTGGATATGTGGCCTGGCCTGGCCACCACTGGTCAGCGACTTTCTCTGGCCCTGTTACCTTGGTCCCTCCCTTCACCAGACTCTCCCTTGCTTTACCACTGACTTGGGGCCGTGGATCCCATGTGGTGACTGCCTACTCCTACATCCTGGGTGAGCACAGCACTCTGGACTTTGAGCCTTGGGCCTCTGTGCGCTAAGGTGTGGTTCCTGGCCTCTGCCCTGGCTGTGCTGGGATCCCAATGCATCTGCCAAGCCCTCCCATACACGGTTGCATTCGTGTCCATTCCTTTATGGTTTTGTGTCTTTGCTGTTCGGGGCCTGTGAATATACACAATGCTGTTATGTATTCATCAATCTGTATGACGATATATCTATCATTACCTTTAAAAAAAATTTTTTGGCCGGGCACGATGGTGCACACCTGTAATCCCAGCACTTTGGGACGCTGAGGCAGGCGGATCACCTGAGGTCAGGAGTTCGAAACTAGCCTGGCCAACATGGCAAAACCCTATCTCTACTAAAAATACAAAAAATTAGCTGGGTGTGGTGGTGGGTGCCTGTAATCCCAGCTACTCGGGAGGCTGAGACGGGAGAATCATTTGAGCCCAGGAGGCAGAGGTTGCAGTGAGCCGAGATTGCGCCACTGCACTCTAGCCTGGGCGACAGAGCAAGACTTTGTCTCAAAAAATAAATAAAAAATTTTTTGTTTATGGACATGCTCATGACACAGCCTCAGAAGGTCCTGACAGCATATGACATATGCCCCATTATTGCCTTTTTTTTTTTTTTTTTTTTTTGGAGATGGAGTTTTGCTCTTGTCGCCCAGGCTGGAGTGCAATGGCCCAATCTCGGCTCACTGCAACTTCTGTCTCCTGGGTTCAAGCGAGGCTCCTGCCTCAGCTTCCCGAGTAGCTGGGACTACAGGCGCCCACCACCATGCCCAGCTAATTTTTTGTATTTTTAGTAGAGACGGGGTTTCACCATGGTGGTCAGGCTGGTCTTGAACTCTTGACCTCAGTGATCCACCTGCCTCAGCCTCCCAACGTGCTGGGATTATAGGCATGAGCCGCCACCACACCCTGCTAATTTTTTTGTACTTTTAGTAGAAAAAACCTTTTGTACTTTTAGGTTTCACCATGTTGGCCAGGCTGGTTTTGAACCCCTGACCTCAGGTGATCTGCCCGCCTAGGCCTAGTAAAGTGCTGAGATTACAGGCATGAGCCACCACGCCAGGCCATCATACCTACTATACCCACTCTTTTTTTTTTTTTTTTTGAGACGGAGTCTCACTCTGTCTCCCAGGCTGGAGTGCAGTGGCGCCATCTTGGCTCACTGTAAGCTCCGCCTCCTGGGTTCACGCCATTCTCCTGCCTCAGCCTCCCGAGTAGCTGGGACTACAGGCGCCCACCGCCACACCTGGCTAATTTTTTGTATTTTTAGTAGAGACGGGTTTCACCATGTTAGCCAGGATGGTCTCGATCTCCTGACCTCATGATCTGCCTGCCTCAGCCTCCCAAAGTGCTCGGATTACAGGTGTGAGCCACCGCGCCCGGACCATACCCTCTCTTTAAGCTGGAGTCAGCACCCTCTGCACACGCCTCCAGGTGGTGTTATTTTCAATTTCATGGGTTTGTTGGAGCAGGTTTTCTTCTTTTACTCTCAGTGCACCAGGCTCCAAATGTGGCCCCATCCCTCATCCTCTTGTCCCCAGACCTGCCTGCCTCCAGTCCCTGGCTAGGGGGAGTCACTGGTGCCTCCACCTCCCACTCGCTGGCTGAATCAGATCACCTGTCTCCTGGGCATCTTGCTATTTTCTCACTATTTTTTTATAGGCCTCAAATATAAAAAGGCAAACAAGACACACCCAGCAAGCTATCTAGCCTGGCCTTATCAGTCTCGAAATCACAGTTTATGGCACTCCTGAGCGCTCACGGCCTCTGGCTGTGTCCTCACAGCCTAGGCTCCAGGTCCCGTCTGCCCAGTGATCTCACTCCACCCGACCAGGGTGTGCAAAAGCCACTCAGCTGGACCCCGTGCGGGGTCACAGATGTCACCAGGATGGGGGCCTCTTGGAGTAACTCTTCCCCCAAACTCCCAAGGCTGGACGTTGCTATGCCTCCAGTACCTGGAATGAGTCAAGGCCGCATTGCATCAGTGAGAAATGGACACCTTATTGAAGACACCAGAAGAGGCAGGTGCACACCCTCCCCTGGGTGCTGGTAAGCTGGCTTGCTCTCAGGGCATTTTCGGTTTGGAGTGGAAACCCTGAACATGGCCAACAGGGTGCAAGGCAGTGAAGAGGGCGGGCTTCAGAGTCTGGCAGTCCTGGGTTCATTCCCAGTTCTGCCCCTGGTCCGCTGAATGACCCTGGCCTGCTCCTCTAGCCTCTCTGGGACTCAGTTTTCTTATCTGTAGTAGGGTAGTATCACCTTGAGGGTGAAATGTGCTAATGCTAAGCAGAGTGACAGACATCCTGTTGGTGCCCAACAGAGGCAGGTCACCCAGGCGGGAACCTGCAGGGTTTAGGCCAAAACCAAGCCCAGCCTTTGGAGGCCTCCCCCCGGGTGTGATGTCCCCCCGGCCCTCCAGAAGTGTAAACGGTCCTGATCCCTGGCTGCCTTTGGAACTACCCCAGGCTAGCCTCACCTCCCTAGCCTTTTAGCTTGGTTCCACTGCCCCCTGAGGGTCATCCTCCACTTCAGCCCAGGCTCTAAGTCTGTCTTCCCTAGATGGGCAGGTTGAGGATGGGCAGGGCAGCATTGTCTTCCTGTAAGAGAAGCTGAGGCAGGACAGTCCTGCACGTCCTGAGGGTGGAACAGACTGGCCCGCCCCAGTGCCCAGGGAGCAGTGCCCGCTGAGGCTGAAGCCTGGAGCTTGTGTCATCCACGGTTCCCACATTTCAGACTCTCCCATGGCAGGGAGACCCCAAAGCCTGGGACAGGGGAGCCTGGAGCGCCCCCGCAACCCATCTAATTACCTTTCTGTACAACCGGAGCAGGCCAGGTTACTTTTGTGGGTCTTAGTTTTCACGTCTGTAAAAAGGGGTAAATAATACCCATTTCCAGGGGCTACTGTGTGGATTACGTGGCGACCGTAGGGATGTGTGTTTTGTAGTGATCAGCTTTTACTCTCCAAATATCTGGGCCGCTTGGGGCCCAAGACATTTCTTCCAGACCCTTGAGGAGAAGCCTTGGATTCTTTGTAAGGCAGTCAGCCTTGAAGAGGAGCGTGGGAGGCTTCTCCATGAGGGTGGAGGGCTGAGGGTGGACGGCAGAGGATGGCATTCCTGGCAGCCCATGTACAGCTGGTGCCGGGATCCTCCCACCCAAACCCAGCATTCTAGTTTCTGATGTCAGATGGTGGTGCTGACTTCACAAGACAGGGAGTCTCGGGAGATAAGCTGGAAGGACTGGCACAGCAAACAAGGCCAGGGGCCAAGGAAGAGAAGGGAAGAATAGATCAGAGGCCATGGAGGGGACCATGCTAGACGGGACTGCTGGTGCCAGGCTCCTGCTGGTGGCCAGGGCTCCGTGGACAGGAGGGGCCAGGGCCCATGGTATGGATGACCCAGTGGGTGGGACACTCATGGGTATGGGGTTGGACCAGCTTAGACAGAACCTCAGGAGCCAGGTGGCCCGTGAGTGGGACAACCTGGCCGCCCAGGGGAATGGGTGCTGGCCACCGCTGGGCAGGATGTCTGGCTTAGCAGGCCCCAGGGCCATCAGGCCACCAGGCAGCAGCCCAAGCCTGCAGACTGGACACAAGACGGAGTCAGGTGGCAGGTCAGGGCCTGACTAATTAGGACCAGAACTCCAGGCTGCTGGGGCTGAGCCCATGCTCTCTGGCCTACCTGGCAGCTCAGGGCCCTGTGCAGAGCTGAAACCAGCCATGTACACAGCAGGGTAGCAACAGGTTGGGGCATCAATTGTTCTGAAGTGCCACAAGGAGAAGTGAGGCCCTGTGGCAGCCAGGGGTGGAAGTGCCATGCAGTGAGCTGCCAGGGGACTCTGTGGCATGAAGAAACAAGATGTGGGTTGAAGGAGAAGGTGAGTGGGGGGCCTCCCAGGCAGACGTGTGGGAAGGGCATTTTGGGCAGGGCCTAAGGTGGGAAAGGTGTGCCTGCCAGGGAAGAGGTGGGTGAGGTACCGGGAGGTCCTCAGGCAGCCAGGGCTGGCCTCGTCTACATTTTCAAAGCTCCTGTGGCCTTCGCAGCCAGCTCCTGAAGGGCCCCCTGGGTCTGACACACAGCAGGGACCTGAGGGCTGCTCTGGGGTGGAGCTGCTCTTTCCTCCCATCCCTCCAGTGCTGTGCCCAGAGTCATGGCCCTGGCCCCACACAGGGCCTGAGCCCCACCCAACCCCTCTCCCATGCAACTCAACTGCAGGACGTGCATCTTCTGGAAACCTGGGCTTCGTGACATCACCCTTTCTCCCTGAGCATGAGCATGGGGCCCTGCAGTGGCCAGGCCCCTCCCCAGCCCATCCTAGGACTACAGGTCCCCTGGGTCTGCTCAGGCTGCCATAACAAAATATCACGGACTGGGTGGCTTCAACAACAGCAATCTGTCATCTCCCATTAACAGTCCGCAGAAGCTGGAAGTCTGAGGTCAAGGTCCAAGCCCACAGGGTTGGCCTCCTGGAGGTCAGTCTCTCCTGTTGCCCCTTCCCATGGCCACCCCTGTGTACACATGCCTCGGGGGTCTGTGTGTGTCCACATTTCCTCTTCTGTTTTTTTGAGACGGAGTTTCGCTCTCGTCACCCAGGCTGGAGTGCAATGGCGCAATCTCAGCTCACCGCAACCTCCACCTCCTGGGTTCAAGCAATTCTCCTGCCTCAGCTTCCGGAGTAGCTGGGATTCAGGAGCGCACCACCACACCCAGCTAATTTTTGTATTTTTAGTAGAGACAGGGTTTCACCATGTTGACCAGGATGGTCTCCAATGCCTGACTTCAGGTGATCCACCCGCTTCAGCCTCCCAAAGTGCTGGGATTACAGGTGTGAGCCACAGAGCCCGGTCATCATTTCCTCCTCTTGTAAGGACGCGTTGGATGAGGCCCCCCTAACAGCCTTATTGCATCTCCTGTGTGTTTTGTAACTGATGTTGCTGTCTCCCCCAGTGGAGCTCCACTGGGGCCTAAGCAGTTCTGAGTCCTCTCTGGGCCCCCCACTCTGGCTGCAGGATTTTAAGCCGAGGCGTGCAGCCAGAGGACAGCAACGTGAATGTGCCAGGAGGGGCAGGGGGAGCCTGAGCACAGGGATGCCCAGGGAAGAGGTCCCCAGCAGGGACGCTGGTGCTCCCGGGCCCCTGCCCATGCCACCCTTACCTGCCAACCCTCTTCGCAGGCAGCAGCACCCTCCTGCCACTGGCACGAGCTTTCCTTTCCAAGTAAGTTTCAGATCCACAATTCCCAGGCCTCAGAGCGGCAGCTGTGGGAGGGAGGAGGCCGGGCAGGCCTTGCTGCTGCACACCCCACTGTGTGCCACGATCAGGTACTGCCTGCTAGGACTCTGACTGGGCCCACGGTGGCTGCAGGACTGTCCTAGGGCCTTCACTGCATGGCCTGAACAGGGGCTGGGCTCCCAGGGAGGAATGAGTCATGGCTGGTTCCCGCCCCTATAGACAGTCACAAGGAGCTGGCAGAGTAAGACCTGTACATGCGGCCACCTGGTGCCAGGCACAGCAGCAAGGCCACGTGGACGTGGCCCACCCCACCTCTGTCTGCAGCAGCAGGGCTGGGCAGGGGAGCCGAGGGGAGGGGCAGGCCTCAGACCTCAGTGTCACAGCCAGACAGTGTCAGTGTGAGCCTAGGCTCTGCCACACTGGAGCCCTGTGCTCTTGGGCAAGTGACTTAACCTCTGTGAGCACAGTCTTCATTGATAAATCAGGGAGGGATGTGCTCTCTGAGCCAGGTTGTGGCTGCTTCCTATGGGGCTGTGTTAGGCACTGCGGGCACAGAGACTGGAGCTTGCATGAAGGGGCAGGCCGTGCTCTGAAGGCAGGGCTGGAGTCCCTGCAGGCTGGTGATTCCTTCAGCTGGGGGGTCAGGGAGGCCTTCCTTGGGAGGCGGTGAATTGAGGCCACAGGGGCCATGTTTCTCCAAGTCTGGGTCCCAGGCTCCTGTTCCTAGGGCCAGCTCCTGGGCGGGTGCTCAGCTGTCTGCTCTGTGGCTTCCGGCCCCAGAGCAGTTCAAAGGGCCAGCGCCCCCGCCCCCTAAAAAGACCTCGGCCTCCTGAAAGCCTTACCTGCCTGCTGGGGCCCAGCTGCAGGCCCCCTTCCAGGCCGACAGGAGGCCAGGATCGAAGAGGGCACCCGCCGCCCAAGGTCACGCCGCCCGTGGCGCCCCCATCCAGGCCCGCCCCCCGCCCGCGCCCGATCGCCAGGACTGCATTTCCGCGCCGCCCGGACCCCGCCTGAACCGAGGCCCGCGCGGAAGGCGCCACTGAGTCCCGGCCGGCCGCGGGAGCGCCAGATTCAGCACCCGGCACCCACCGGAGAGGAGAGGAGAGAAAGGCAGCCGCCTCCCGGCCCCAGTGCCCTGGCCGCGGCTAGCCCCATCCCGGCCCCCTCCTCCGCCCTCTTCTCCCCTTCTCGGGTCCCCCCCGCCTCTCCCCGGCTCCCAGCCCCTCCTCTACCCAGCCCTCCTCCTCGCCCCCGCCCCGCCCGGCCCCTCCGCGGTCCCCGCCGCCCGCGTACGGGGTGACGCAGCGCCGCCTCCCGCAGCCTGCCGCCCGCCGCCTGGGCCACTGCAGGGGCCGCTAACGGTCCGGCGCCCCTCGGCGTCCGCGCGCCCCCAGCCTGGCGGACGAGCCCGCCGGCGGAGATGGGGGCGACGGGGGCGGCGGAGCCGCTGAACTCGGTGCTGTGGGTGAAGCAGCAGCGCTGCGCGGTGAGCCTGGAGCCCGCGCGGGCTCTGCTGCGCTGGTGGCGGAGCCCAGGGCCCGGAGCCGGCGCCCCCGGCGCGGGTGAGTGTCGCCGCCGCCCGGGTTCGGCCGGACCTGGCCAGGGAGCGGGGGCGGCGTGGGGGACCCGGCTGGGGGGACCGGGTGCAGGGAGCGAGCGGCCGTGGTAAGGCCGGGGGCCCTGGGAGCGCAGGCGCCAGGGAGGGGTCTGGGCAGGCGGGAGGGAGGCCGGGGCCAGGGGCCGGGCTGGGCGCCGCCGTCTGCTCCGGGAACCGGAGGACAAAGCGCCGCGCAGTGGAGGGGAGGCCGGCGCCCCATCCCCGCGGGGAGGTGGGACCCGGGGCGCGGGCGCGGGGTCGTGGCCCCCGATACGGTCTGTCCGCAGGGCACCTCTGGACAAGACGGACTGTCCACATGGATCCTGAGGGGGGTGCCAGGCGCTCCCCACCCCGTGCATTGCAGTTTAATCCAAGAACAGATGCTTTTCTTTAGCAAGGATCCGAAACCTGAGAGGCGCCCTTGCAGGGTGAGGACTTCCTGTTAAGAAGTTAAAGAAGGGGCCCCTGACCTTCTGTGGGGTGTGCTCCCTGCTCGGGATGGGGGAATTGGTTTCGGTGCCACGGATTGGCCACTTTCCCCGCAGAGGCCCTCCGGATGAGAAGAAGAGTGACTTTGGTAAACATGGAGGACGCACAGCCCACCCTGGAGGGCCGCGGTGCCGCGGCGGGACGGCCTCCTCAAGGCTCTAGGGCAGAGCTGTCTGGTGGCAGAGGGGTTGGCAGAGGCTTATAAAAAGGTGCCCTTCCACACTCCGGGGCAGCGGGAGGATTGCAGCAGCTCAGGTCTGGACAGTGAGAAGGGGAGGTGTTGGCGGCACGGGAGACCCAGGCTGGGTGGTAGCGATGTGTTCCATTTCATTCATGCACTCTTTGGCAAGTTTTTATTGTGTGCCTGCTGGGGAGGGGGGCCAGCATGTGTGACACAGTCGCTGCTGCAGCAGAGCTTTTTCCCTTGGAGGGAGAGACAGGGCACACAGAGACCGAGGGCTCTGCATTCCGGGGACAGATCCATCCAGGCAGGAAAAGCCGCGAGTATAAGGCCCTGAGACCAGCAGGAGGCCAGTGTGGCAGGAGTGAAGGGAGATGGGGGAGGGAGAGTGGGGCCCAGGTCTCCTGCAGCCTTACAGGCTGAGATGGGGACCTGCTTTTCACAGTGAGTGGAGTGGGAGCCCCTGGAGGGCCTTATCCAACTTAGCATTTTCCAGGGATCTTGTGGCCTCTGCGTGGAGGACCCAGAGGAGGGATGGGTGCTGCGATGCGGAGGCTTTGGCCCTGCCCAGATGGGAGATGGAGGTGGGCAGGGTTGGATGTGGAGGGACTGAGTACGGGAAGGAGGTCTGTTGGAGCTGCTGTTTACTAGAAGAGAGAGCCCTGCAGGAGGACAGAGGGTTTGTTTTTGTTTTATGTTTTTTATTTTTTTGAGTCGGAGTGTTGCTCTGTTGCCCAGGCTGGAGCTCAATGCCATGATGTTGGCTCACTGCACCTCCTCCTCCTGGGTTCAAGCAATTCTCCCCACCTCAGCCTCGGAGTAGCTGGGATTACAGGTGTGCACCACCACGCCCAGCTAATTTTTGTATTTTTAGTAGAGACGGGGTTTCACCATGTTGGCCACGCTGGTCTTGAACTCCTGACCTCAGGTGATCCGCCCACCTTGGCCTCTCAGTGCTGGGATTACAGGTATGAGCCACTGCGCCCAGGCTTTTTTCTTTTTAATTATTGGGGTGGGTGTGGCAGAGGCCAGGATTCATGGTGGATGTGCGGAGCTGGGATGACACCTTTAGACCCTGTGGGCAGTCAACGTCAGGAGTTCTTCTGGGTGCTTTCTGGTGCTGAACTGTGAGGATCTGTGGGTTGGGTGCTGGTGGGGACAGAGTTGAACGTTAGGTAGGGCCAAGGTAGAGGGGTGGTCTCAGACCCATGACCAACACTTGGTTTCCAGCCCTGGGGTCACCTATCTGTGGCTGGGCACCTGAGACTTGACTTTCCTAAGGTATTTCTCATGTCCCCTTTGGGAGAAATGTCACACCTCAAATATCACCCACCAGGGCCCACACACAAGGAGAACAGATGCCTGGCCTGGGCCTGAAGGGTTTGTACCTTGTTGTAAATCCCTAGGCTTCAGGAAGATGACTGTCTCCCCCAAGCACTTCCTAAGTGCGGGCCACTGAGCTTCAAACCGGATGGGTTCCTGAGGGGCAGCTGCTCCTGTCCTAGGGCTGCAGGGGCCGATCTGCAGGGACTGGAAGTGACTGGCCCAATTAGCTGCTGTGCTTGTAGCCACTGGGCTGTAAGGCCTCCCTCGGGCTCCAGCAGCCACGGAGACGCCAGACCCCACCTTACAGGGCATCTGTGTGGGAGGTCAGTCATCACTGCTTTCTGCCTTGGCGTCCCCAGCCAGCTCCCATTATGGTTTCTGGTCCCCCGGGTCAGGGCTTGGTGTGGTGTGGCGTCTGCTTTTGTCCAGCCTGCCGGGGTTTGCCTCTCGGCATGCTTATTGCTTCACCCTTGCTAAGCCAAGGTGCTTTTGTGCAGGTTCATCCTGAGCTGCCTGACTGGCCTGCCGGGAGCTTGTTCCCTCTTGGAGAGGGAGGGCCCTGGTTTGTGGGGCCATGGATGGTGGGGCCCTGGCTGGTGGCCCTGGCTGGTGGGCTTCCTCCAGGAAGCAGCCTGCCCTCTCCACCCAGGAGTGCTCTCCCACGCAATGGGAAAACATCAACAAGCTGGGAGACGCTAAGTTGTGAATGAGTTCAGAAATACAGCCACACTGTCTCTAGTTTTTTTCTCATAACTTTACAGTCCCCAAAAGGAATCAGGCCCAGGTTCGATTCTTCTATGCTTGAGGTCAGTAGGGCCATAGTAGGGCAGAAGAATGTGAACCAGTTCACAGGACATTTAATTTGGTCAGCAAGGTGGCATTGCCCAGCCCTCCCCACTCCCCCAGGTGTATCTGGGCACACTGGGATTAATTAGGTTGAGGAATGATGAGAGGTGGAGAATTGTGCAAAAGCTGGCCCTAGAAGGACCTGTGAGATGAGGCAGGAGCAGCCCTGGAGCTCCAGGTGACCGATGGGCTAAAGCTAAAGCCAAGGCCACTGTGTGTGCCCTGCTAGGGTGGCCGCTTAGTTATTCCGACTGCTTTGTTTTCTCCGTAGCATCACCCCTATTTCAGATGTGGACAGTAGGAGTGGGAATTGACTGGGCCCAGAGGCAGTGGTGTGCAGAGGGAGCTGGCTTTGAACCCAGGCACGTGCAGTTTCCTCAGTGGGTCATCATGCTGGGACAGTGACTGGTTGTACAAGAACAAAGACAAGGACTAGCAATTCGGATCGCTGCAGCTTCCTGGGCCCGGGTGAGGTCTGCACCTGGGGAAGCCGCGACAGCAAGTGCCCTGGGCCGCCAGCCTGGTGGGAAGTAGGGCAGGACGAAAACAGGAACTCGAAGTGGGTCATGCTCGTTGAACTGGAAACACTGCGTTGATATCTGGGTTATTTCCCCTGACTGTCGCAAAACACACGTAGATAAACCCTGCATTTATTCCTTTACAGTTGGGAATGGGAAGAGTGTGTGTGTGTGTGTGTGTGTGTGTGTGTGTGTGTGTGTGTGTTGAGGGATGAGGGGGCTACTGCCCAGGCTCTACCTTGGTGGGAGGATCCTCCCCTTCCTTCCCCCAACCGCACTTGGGATGTCCCAGGCTGGTGGTGAACTCATTGGGCAGGTCAGTGCTGTATTTATAAAGCGTGTCCTCAGCACACCCTGCAAAGTGCCTGGCAAAACATAGGCATGCCACAGATAACTTAAAAAAAAAGTTTTTCCTGCTTGCAAAAGTAAGTCATGTTGATTTAGTAATATCTAGAAAACACAGAAAAGCATACACAAAAAGTCACTCTTCGACTTACACGTGATTAATATTTGGTATTTGTGTATGTGTAAATATGCATGAAAGAAAAGCTGGGAAAATATACTGCAGAGTGTTTTCCACGCTGCTAATTCCCCTCCTAAAACATGATTTTTAAAAATCGACTCTATCAAGGTCTAATTTGCATGCAATAAAACTCAGACATTTTAAGGCACATGGTTGGTTAAATTTTGATAATTGTGTGCACCTGTGTAAACATCACCCGGAGAGCAGCAGTCCAGAACCTTCTCCTGGGCCCTGGGCTGTTTTCGCACCAGGGTCGGGAGCGATGCTAATAGAGTTTCATGTAAATGGAATCATGCCATGTGCACTTCTTTGTGCCCGGCTGCTCTATCTCACTTTTTTTTTGTAAGATTCATCATGTCAGCGATTCCTTCTTTCTGGTTACTAAGTCATATTGCATTGTGTGGGTGCACTAGTGTATCTGTTCACCTGCTGATGGGCTTCTGGACAGTTTCCGATCCATTCACCTTGATTATGTGGATAAAGACACTCTGATCCTTTAGGGGCTATGCTTTCGCTCCTCTTGGGTGCATATTTAAGAGTAGAAAGCTGAATTATAGGAAAATGTGTATATATATATATATATATATACACACACACACATATATATATATATACACATATATATACACATATATATATACACATATATATATATACACATATATATAACATTTTATTATATTTTTGGAGCCTTCCTCTGTTTCCCAGGCTGGAGTGAAGTGGTGAGATCTTGGCTTACTGCAACCTCCACCTCCCGGGTTCAAGTGATTCTCCTGCCTTAGCCTCCTGAGTAGCTGGGATTACGGGCACCTGCCACTGGCTAATTTTTGTATTTTTAATAGAGACAGGGTTTCACCATGTTGGCCAGGCTAGTCTTGAACTCCTGACCTCAGATGATCCACCTGCCTCGGCCTCCCAAAGTGCTGGGATTACAGGCGTTAGCCACCACACCTGGCTGTAAATTCTTACAAGAAAATAGAGGACAGTTTATAATATTGGAATGGGAAAAGGCTCTCCTAACCGAGATGGAATCCAGAAAGAATAAAGGAAAAGCTAGATTATTTGACTAAATAATTTTAAAATTTCTTTTGTAAGATACCATAAATTAAAAAAAAAAAAATGATGAGGGCCAGGCGCGGTGGCTCACACCTGTAATCCCAGCACTTTGGAAGGCCGAGGCGGGTGGATCACTTGATGTCAGGAGTTTGTGACCAGCCTGCCCAACATGGTGAAACCCTGTCTCTACTAAAAATACAAAAATTAGCCAGGCACATTGGCGTGCGCCTATAATCCCAGCCACTCAGGAGGCTGAGGCACAAGAATCTCTTCAATCCGGGAGGTGGAGGTTGCAGTGAGCTGACATTGCACCACTGCACTCCAGCCTGGGCAACACAGCGAGACTTCATCTCAAATAATAATAATACTAAAAAAATAAAAATAAAAAATGATGGGATGATATTTGCAACAAATAGGATAGAGAAAGGGTTAATTTTTTTTTTTTTTTTTTTGAGACAGAGTCTCACTCTGTCACCCAGGCTGGAGTACAGTGACGCGATCTCGACTCACTGCAAGCTCCGCCTCCCGGGTTCACATCATTCACCTGCCTCAGCCTCCCAAGTAGCTGGGACTACAGGCACCCGCCACCACGCCCGGCTAATTTTTTGTATTTTTAGTAGAGACAGGGTTTCACTGTGTTAGCCAGGATGGTCTCAATCTCCTGACCTCGTGATCCTCCCTCCTTGGCCGCCTAAAGTGCTGGGATTACAGGCGTGAGCCACCGCGCCTGACCAGGTTAACATTTTTTAAACATTTTAAACTTACATAAAAATTGATAGGAAAAAGGCAGACAATCCATTAGACAAATGGCAATGGGTATAAGTAGGCGATTCACAGAAGAAAATATTCGGAAGTGGATGCTGAGCGTCTGAGTAGATACTGACCCAAGGCAATGATGAGATGCTGCTGTCACCCAGCAATGGATGGGGAAGGGCGAAAGCATAGCTCTGTGCTGGGGAAGTTTCAGGACGCTTCTGGGCTGGCAGACCCGATGGATGGGAGTGGGAACTGCTAGGCTGTTTTTGGAAAGTAATCTGGCAGTGTTTTCAAACTGTTAAAAAAAAAAAAAGTTATATCCTTTGACCCAGCAATTCCATTTTTGATTATATATCCCAGAGAAATTAAACCACCAGTATTTAAGAAACTTTCATACTCGAGAAGATACACTTTCTGTGTGTTTAAGAAACCCCTAATGTGTTTTACTTCCCATTCCCCCACCCAATTTATTTTTCTTCTCTAACAGTCTAGATTTTTGCATAGCAGCGTTTTCTATGAGAAATGCAGCTGAGTCCTGCCTGTTGAGGGTTATCTCAGGAACCTGTAGCTGGTCCAGGATGCATCTCAACTTAATGGCTTCGGCGATCAGCCCAGCCTGGACTTCTGGGCATGAGTTCTCCTCTGTCCTGGAGACAGCCAGCCTGTCACCCGCACACAAGCTCCAGCTACTTGGCCTCTCTCCTAGGCCAGTGGCCCACCCTCACCGCCTGCTGGATTCTCGATTCTTCGGCTGTCCCAGATCCCACAACTTTGCTGGGTTCTTGATTCGGCTGTATCGGATCCCACACCTCTTCTCTCCTTTCTTGCTGATCTTGGTCCCCTTTTTGCCACAGACTGGGTCAGATGACTTCTGCCTCCAGCTGGCCCCGGTCTTCCCCTCCTGACCCCTCCTGCTGCCTGTTGAATTTCTTTAAGCAGCACCCCCGTGGCTGAACCCTGGATGATGGAGATTGGAAGTTTGGAGAGCACCCTGAGGGTCACTAATCCCCTCTCCAATGCCATTGGCCCGTCCTGACAGCCGGCCTGTGTGCCACATTGATGTTTAGACACCCTGCCCTGCTAGAAAGTTCTTCAGGCACTGCTCGCCCATGCGTGCCTGTGGCCTGGCTTGCATTCCTGACCTCCCCACCGCCCCCCCCCCCCCCCCGCCGCCCCCGATCTGGCCCTGCTCCCGGGGCACACGTGCTCACCAGCCCAGCCCAGCCGAGCGGTCATGATCTCCCGCGTGCCCTGTGCCTCCCCAGGTGCCCTCTGCCCTCGCTGCCCAACATGTTTTCCTCCATCCTCAGCCTCACCAAGGCCCAGCCCTCCTTCCCAGACTCACCTAGCACTGGTCGTTTTGCAATATGTTCCAAGACTGGGCAGCGTTTACACCTTCTGTTTAGCTGGTTTCGCTGGCACTGCTCCAGCAGGGAAGGGAGCTGGTACTGCCAGGTGGGGATGGAAGCCCAGGTTCCCCTCAGCCTTGCTGGCAGTGGAGTCGGGCTGCTTGGTATTGCCGGGTGGGTGAGGGGTACAGCTCCCGCCAGGCCTCTGCTAAGGCCACCTTGGCAGGGGGCGGAGGTGCTTCCTTGCCGCCCCCCACATGCACTCCCCTAACAGCATGTGGATGGAGTGTGGGCACCTTGCAGCTCAGTGGCAGTGAAAGCCCTGACTCCCCGCCAGGCCTCCTGTTACTCCACTCCAGCAAGGAGGAAGGGGCACCTCGCCAGTGCAGGGTGGGGGCCCGGGCTGGGCTGCCCCTTTGTCTCCACTGATGCCTGGTGGGCATGAGACTTTTTACCAGCTGGCGCTGATGGGGGTTCCAGCTTCCTGCGTGGCCTCCCCTGTACGGCCTTGGCAGAGGTTGTGGGGTGCCTGCTCACAGCCTCTCAAGGGTGGAAGTCTAAGCTGCTAGTTGGCCATGTGGGCCTGGTTGGAGGGCTGGGTCCGTTTTTTTCTGGGGTAGGTTGTTATTGTCTCAAAGTTTTCTGTCTTGCAAGGCTGCCCCTTCCCTGGCTAGACTGAGTTGGTTTTCACTGGGGCTCTGTGTTTGTACCTGTTGGCATTTCCAGGTTTCAGGCTGCTCCAGTTCCAAATCCAAGATAGACGAGGCAAAGGAAACCCCCGGGGGGCTGCCGTGTGTCTTTCTCAGATCCTAGGCCCTGAACAGCTGCCTTTTCTCCGCCCGTCAGTCTTCTTATGTTTGTTTCATGTGCGATGTCCAGGGCTTCACTTAATAGGAGGAGTAGGAAAAGCACAGCTAATCCATCCTCCCAGAAGCGGAAGGTTCTTGTGCATTAAAACAATTTCTTTCTCTCTGCTCTTTAGAATAGATTCTTTCTGCTGACCTATTTTCGACTTCACTATTCCTCTATCCGATTCATTCTGCTACTAAGCCTATTTGGTGATTTTTAAATTTCAGATACTGTACTTTCCAGTTTTAAAATTTTCCTTTTGGTTCCAATAGTTTCCATTTCTTTCCTGAAAACTTTTTTTTTTTTTTTTTTTTTTTTTTTTTGAGATAGAGTCTCACTCTGTTACCCAGACTGGAGTGCAATGGCGTGATCTCGACTCACTGCAACCTCCGCCTCCTGGGTTCAAGCAGTTCTCGTGCCTCATCCTCCTGAGTAGCTGGGATTACACGTGCCCGCCACCACGCCTGGCTAATTTTTTTTTTATTTATTATTTTTAGTAGAGACAGGGGTTTGCCATGTTACCCAGGCTGGTCTTGAACTCCTGAGCTCAGGCAATCTGCTCGCCTCAGCCTCCCAAAGTGCTAGGATTACAGGCATGAGCCACCACTCCCAGCCTCTTTCCTGAAAACTGTAAGGATGTTCAACTGTGTCTCAGTGAGCATGGTTATAACAGCTGCTTTGTTTTTTGTTTGTTTGTTTGTTTGTTTGTTTAGAGACGGAGTCTCACTCTGTCACCCAGGCTGGAGTGCAGTGGTGCGATCTTGGCTCACTGCAAGCTCCGCCTCCTGGGTTCACGCCATTCTCCTGCCTCAGCCTCCTGAGTAGCTGAGACTACAGGCGCTCGCTACCATGCCTGGCTAATTTTTTGTATTTTTAGTAGGGACAGGGTTTCACTGTGTTAGCCAGGATGGTCTCGATCTCCTGCCCTCATGATCCGCCTGCCTCGGCCTCCCAAAGTGCTGGGATTACAGGCGTGAGCCACCGCGCCCGGCCAAAGACTACTTTGAGGTCTTTGTCTGATAACATCAACATCTGGGTCATCTCAGGTTTGACGTCTTTTGATTACTCCCTTGAGAACGTTAACATTTCCTGGTTCTTGGTGTGCTGATTTATTGTGGGTTGTTTCCTGGATATTTGGAACATGATTTTGTAAGGCCAAGTCCTGTTAATGTTTTTTGGAGGCTGGTGTTGTGCATGCCTGTAGTCCCAGCTACTCAGGAGGCTGGGGCAGGAGGAGCATTTGACGCCAGGAATTCGAGGTTACAGTGTTCCATGATTGTACCACTGTACTCCGTCCTGAGTGACAGAGCAAGACCCTGTCTCTTAAAAAAAATTAATAAAAAATAGAGTCATTTGGACAATTTTTCTATTTAATTAAATTAATTAATTTATTTATTTACAGTCTCACTGTTTCCCAGGCTGGAGTGCAGTGGCTCAGTTTTGGCTCACTGCAGCCTCTTGAGCACAAGCCGTCCTCCTACCTCAGCCTCTCAAGTAGCTGGAACTACAGGCATGTACCATCATTCTGGCTAATTTTTAAAATTTATTTTGTAGAGACAGGGCCTCACTGTGTTGTCCAGGTTGGTCTCAATCTTCTGGTCTCAAGCAGTCCTTCCGTTTCAGCCTCCCAAAGTGCTGGAATTACAGGCATGAGACACCAGACCCAGCCAATTTTTCTTTTTCAAAAGCAGGTGCTCAGCCTGGCTGGGTACAGATGGCAGGTCTGTCTCATGTGGCGAGGGAGGTGGGCCCTGGCTGTCCGGCCTCCGAGGCCCTGGCTGCCCTGTTTTGGTCCCTCAGGAGTGAGGCTGGACTCATTTTGGTCATTCTCAGAGCCAAGTATTCCTGCTCCAGCCCCCTCTGCTCTAAGCGTCCCTCTGCCCTCAGCACACCCTGGCTTCTCTGGGACGGGGGCCTGCACCCACCCTGCTGCCCCATAGCTCAGACATCCCCAAGGCCAGAGCTGGAGATAAACCCGGCTCCCAGCTGCTGACTCTGCACCCCAGCCTCTCCAGCCAGCGGGCCTGCCGCTGTGGATCTCTAGTGTCCCCGGTTCATTGCCTGTTTCTTCTATCTTGTCCTGAGCTATCAGTCATAGTGGGTGGGAGAGACAGGCGGTCGGGCTTGGTTCATTCTGGCCAGAACTAGATGTCTGAATGCTGCTTTCCATTTAGGGCAGTGTGTGCTGTGCCCTGCAGTGCTGTGGGCTTCACACCCAATGGGATCCTCACAGCCCTCTGAGACGCCCCTTGTTATCTTCTCGGAGGTGGAGATGTGGGACTTAGAGCTCAGCTCACAGGTGGGGGAGTGGGGACTCAGAGCGAGGCTGCTCCAGAATCTGGGGTGAGCTCCCTCCTCAAAGGCAGGGACTCTGGGATTTGCTTAAGTAGCCCCCGTGGCCTTTCATAGCAGGGTTCACAGGGGGAAGAGCAGAGTTCGTGGAGCAAAATCCATCCAGTTCCCATGACAAAGTTCCCTGAGGCACCGTGTGGTCCCTGGAGCCCTCGGACACCCCGTCTTGTCCCTAGGACGGGAGGCTGACACAGGTTTCCCGCAGCCTGACAGCATGGAGTGGGGACAGCGGGTGTTCTGTGTTGAGATGCCAGCTGGTATGGACTTCAGTTCTGCGGGTGTCATCTAAGCAGGTCTAGGATTAGCCTGATTCATTTCCTGAACCCACACACAGGGGCTGCGCAGGTGTGCAATTCCACCCTACCCTCCAGAACCTCCTGGCTTAACAGGAAAAGCACAGTCCTGTGTGTTGGCTGCCATGTGGGCTGTGTAGGTGACATGCCCGTCCACATGCCACAGCCCTGTTTCCTCAGAGGAATGATTTGGCATCCTCAGGTCCAGGCCTCCTGTGCATGCTAAGGGAGCATCCATGCTAAGGAGCTGCGGGGATGGCAGGGCCGGGGGGTGGCAGGGCCGGGGAGGGTGGCAGGGCCGGGGAGGGTGGCAGGGCCGGGGGGGTGTTGGGGCATGTGCAGGATGTTCAGAAGCCCTTGGACCTTGGGTGGTCACCGGGTGGTCCTGTGGGGTGCTGACCTGGCCCCTGCCTGAGAGTGGGGCACACGGACCACAGCACCCTTAGGCTGGTATCGGGACGTTAGGACGAGGAAGGATTTCTGGGGTGGGTTCCACAGGGAATGGACACTGTTTACTTGAGATGTGTCCCTAGAACTAAGAAGACTGGGCACAGTGGCTCACGCCTGTAATCCCAACACTTTGGGAGGCTGAGCGGTTGCACCGCTTGAGCCCAGGAGTTAGAGAAACCAACCAGGTCTCTGAGGGCAACACAGAGAGACCCCATCTCTCAAAAAAAAAAAAAAAAATAGCTGGGCATGGTGGCACACACCTGTGGTCCCAACTACTTGGGAAGCTGAGGTGGGAGGATTGCATGAGCCTAGGAGGTCGAGGCTGCAGTGAGCTGAGATTGCACCCCTGTACCCCAGCCTGGGTGACACAGCGAGACCTGTCTCAAAAAAAAGAAAGAAGAAGAAGAGACATTGGTGGCTACTAATGGTGTGCTGACAAGGGTCAAAGGTCACATTTTATGGCATGAAATAGCAGTAAGTTATAATTGGCAGGTACCTTATTCCAGCATCATGAACTTTAGGGTCTTGCTATGAGATTTTCTTCATCATTCATGTTGTCAGAAAAACCACGGCTCAGCCTCACTGGCTTGCAGAGCAGAGGTCTTTGGGCTGAATTTGGCCACAGATTTTTTTCTTTGTTTGATTTGCATGGTGAGTTTTTCTTTTCCTTTTAAAATTGTAACTAATGTGTTTTACAATCAGAAGGTTTCCTATAAAAATCCAAACTTGGGCGCATCCCTGTATGACAGCAGAAGCTGCAGCAGAGACAAGGGCTGGGGACACAGACGTGCAATCGTGTCTGGATAAGTCACAGCTCAGGGCTGACCTGTGGGCATCACGTGGGTTCTGGCTTCCCCCACCTTCAGTCTGTGTATCACACCCATCAAGGGCTGTGTCAGGGTGGACGTGGTGGGCAGGGAGGGGAAGGGGACAGTTTGACCACTCTCTGAGTTACCTGCATGTGGGATTTCTGGACTCTCCCTGGCAGTGGTGGGCAGAGCTGGTTTTTGGTCTTCCTTGGCATAGGCAAGCACTCACCTTTAATTTTTAATGAAGATCAGATGTTCACACAGCTCATGTTTATTGAGCGGTGGGTTGCCAGGGAAATGCGTCTGCATTGCATGTAATTGCAGGGGGAATCAGGACTCCCAGCCACTCGGATCTCTTGGGTGTTCTTCCTCTGGGGTGACCCTTACTGCTCGGACTCTAAGCGGGCTGGGCATGTGGAGGTCAGTGTGGCCCGTGCCACTTCTGGGCCTCAGTATCCCCTGCAGTGTGTGTGGGTGTGATCCACAGACTTCCACACTGTACTCCAGTGGGCGCAGTGGGCAGCGGCCTGCTCTCTCACCCCGTTCCCTCTGCCGGTTCTCACATGGCAGCTTGCATTAGGGAGCGTCCCAGGGACAGCTGTGCTCTTGGCTGTGAACTTGCTTTTGTTCTCGTTGCATATCCCCAAGAGGCGAAAGACATCTGGGGCCTCCCGACGGCTGCGTGAGGTCTGGAGCGGCGTGTTCTGCCACCTAGACACTGCCCTGCCGTGAGCGTGCTCACACACGTGCACCCGTGTCACTGGCACTCAGTGCTCCTTTGACACACGGGAAACCCGTGGGCCCTCCTGCTGGATGGGAGGCCACTGCGCATGGCTCAGTTTAATCCAGGAACTTCTAGTGTCAAAGCTGATTGACAGCAGGCACTGTTTTCATCTGTGAGTCGCAAGCATGAAATATATTTGATTTTAGTAGATCACAACAAGCACTAAAAAACACAGAGAACAGAATGGAAAAAGAAGCAGCTGGAAGTCAGCGTGCTCTCAGCTGCCCCTAGCAGGCATTACCCAGACTGTGGCAAATGCTGCAGTGGTCTGCAGAGAGGGAGCCAGCAAACACGTGAGCCGCACGAGAACCAGGAGGCCAGCCTCACTCGCTGACATGGCATTTGATTTTTCTGGAATGTGATGGCCATTTGATCATTACCTTTATTGGAGAGCCCACTGCATGTCCATATGAGTCACTGTGGTGTCTCACGGGCAGCAGAATTTATCTCTGTCAGCAAAAGAATATGAAAGCGCCCCAAATTCCCACCTTCTGCCCTTTGCAAGATGTTCCCACAGCATCTGTCCACCCGGGTCAGGTGTGTTTTCTCCCGTGGATGCTGTGGCATGTCCACACACCACGTGCTGTGCGGGGATGCTGCTTGGAGCCGGCAAATTGAGACTCACCCTCAGAGGGCAGTTCCTTCTGCTTCTAGAGGACCGGCCGCATTCTTCTGTGTGCCAGCCCTCGGTGGCCCCACTGCCGTCCACATGACCTGCCCTCAGATGAGCAGGCGCCAGCTCTCCAACCGGTGGACGCTGGCAAGCGTTTCCTGAGCCCCCGCAGGGAGCTGCTCTCCGTTTGCTCAGATTCTTGGCCCGGTTCTTTGTCTCCCAATTAGAAATGAGAGTTTCAAAGACTAGGGCGTAATGCCCGTGACACGCTGAGGTGAGGAGAGCGGGAGAAGGGGTGAGTGCTGCTAGGCTGGAGGCGTCTCACTGTGGAGTCCTCTCATTGTGGAGTCCTCAGCTTAACACGGACAATGGCCTGAAGGAGGCAGAGCCCCCGTCTCGAGCCCAGCCTTTTTTTTTTTTTTTTTTTTTTTTTTTTGAGACATAGTCTTTCTCTCTGTCGCCCAGGCTGGAGTGCAGTGGTGCAATCTCGGCTCACTGCAAGCCCCGCCTCCCTGGTTCACACCATTCTCCTGCCTCAGCCTCCTGAGTAGCTGGGACTACAGGTGCCCACCACCACGCCCAGCTAATTTTTTGTATATTTTTAGTAGAGACAGGGTTTCACCGTGTTAGCCAGGATGGTTTCGATCTCCTGACCTCGTGATCCACCCACCTTAGCCTCCCAGAGTGCGGGGATTACAGGTGTGAGCCACCCCGCCCTGCCAAGCCCAGCCTTTTTGACAAGAAAGGAAGCCATCATTTATCAGACATTTTTGTGCTTGAAACTTTTTCACCCTTTATCTTATTCCAGTTTCTGAATTCCGTATGGGGTTCATCGTTCCACCCCCTTTACAGCCATGCTGCAGGCTTAGCGGCTTACCCACAGTAAGACTGCAGCCAGATGCAGGCCAAAGCCACACCGAGTCCAGCCACTCGTCGCCACCTGGGGAATGTGTTCCCACCATGGCTGCACCACTCCAGGTCTCCTGAGTCAGCAAGGAAGCCCTTGTCCTGAGCTGCACCCAGTGCAAGTTGACCCCCAAACAACGTGGGGGTCAGCACCCCAGCGCCATGCAGTTGGAAAACTTTTGACTCCCCCAGCACTTAACTAACAGGCTACTGCTGACTTGACGCCTTGCGATAATGTAAATAGCCGATGAACACACATTTCCTATGTGGCCTGAATTATATGCTGTATTATTACAAAAAAGTAAGCTAGAGAAAAGAAAACGTGGTTAAGAAAACCGTAAGGAAGAGAAAATGTGCTTGCTATCCGGTAAGTGGAAGTGGATCATTACAAAGGTCTCCATCCTCGTGGTCTTCAGGTTGAGTGGGCTGAGGAGGAAGAGGAGAGGAGGGATGGGTCGTGCTGTCTTAGGGGTGGTGGAGGCGGATAAGACGGAGGAGGTGGAAGGGGAGGCAAGAGAGGCAGGTGAGCTCAGTGCCACTTTTATTGAAAAATCCAGCCGGGCACGGTGGCTCATGCCTGTAATCCCAGCACTGTGGGAGGCCGAGGTGGGTGGATCACCTGAGGTCAGGAGTTAGAGACCATCCCGGCCAACATGGTGAAACCCCATCTCTACTAAAAATACAAAAATTAGCTGGGCGTGGTGGCAGGCGCCTATAATCCCAGCTACTCAGGAGGCTGAGTCAGGAGAATCACTTGAACGTGGGAAGTGGAGGTTGCAGTGAGCCGAGATCATACCACACCTGGGTGACAAGAGCAAGACTCCGTCTCAAAAAAAAAAAAAAAAGAAGAAGAAGAAGAAGAAAACTCCCCACATCAGTGGACCCTCGAAGGTTAAGCCCATGTTGTTCAGAGGTCAGCTATATTCTTATTCTTATTTTTTTTTTTTGTTTGTTTTCCCGAGACTGAGTCTCACTTTGTTGCCCAGGCTGGAGTGCACTGGTGTGATCTCGGCTCACTGCAACCTCCGCCTCCCGGGTTCAAGCAACTCTCCTGCCTCAGCCTCCCGAGTAGCTGGGATTACAGGCACACACCACCACACCTGGCTAACTTTTGTATTTTTAGTAGAGACGGGGTTTCACCATGTTGGCCAGGCTGGTCTCGAACTCCTGACCTCAAGTGATCCGCCCGCCTCAGCCTCCCAAAGTGCTGGGATTACAGGCGTGAGCCACTGTGTCCACCCTGTGTTCTTATTCTTGATGTTCCTCAATAAAGCTGTGCAGACAAGATTGAATTTTATTCCTCTATTTTTTCTGTCCCTTTTTAGAAACAATAATTACATTTATTAATCTGTGTGTAAGAGGAACATGTGTGTAAACTAATGTTCCCTGCTGGCGTCTTTGTCTTTTTCTCTCGCCAGAGGAGCAGGTACACCTTGCCACAGGTCCAGTGTGGCAGAAGGTGCCTAGATTCACCCCAGGGTGTCCTTGGGCCTGTTCAGTCTCTTGCCCTGTCCCAAACACTTGTAGCTATTCAGAGTCATACCCAAGTGGGATCCTCGTCCCTCCACCCAGAGTGGCCACCCTCTCGCAGCTGCTTGCCCTTTCCCTCCCAGCGGCCTCTGCCTCTCCCCGGCTCCTGCCCCTACGTCACCTTCCTCCACCCATGGGGAATCCTCTGAACCCTGACCCTGACAGTGAGGCTGTCCCCGCCACCTCCCTGCCCCAGCACCTGTGTCGCTCCTTCCGGCAGGATACAGCGACGAGACCACCTGGCCTTGTGCTGGCACCCCTGGCATGGCATGGCCTACAGCCTGGCTAAGATGGCAAAACCCTGTCTCTACTAAAAATACAAAAATTAGCTGGACCTGGTGGTGGGGACCTGTAATCTTAGCTACTTGGGAGGCTGAGGAGGGAGAATCGCTTGAACCGGGAGGTGGAGGTTGCAGTGAGCCGAGATTGAGCCATTGTACTCCAGCCTAGGCAACAAGAGCAAAACTCCATCTCAAAAAAGAAATGACGAGACTCCATCTCATCAGCATGGCGAGTCCCTTCCTGGGCTCTTGGGGTCTGTGGGACTGAATGTGCAAGGCTGAAAGTTAGTAACCTGTAGACTCAGGTGACTGTCCTGGAGTCATTCGTAACTTACTGTGCTGTCTGTTGTGCAGTTTCCTAAACCAGTCGATCAGATGTTGGGGAACTGACCTGACCCAGCGGTCAGTGGCTTGTTCTCACTGCCTGTCGCCACTTCTCATCAGACAGCCATGGTTGTGGTTATCTGCAGGCACTAGGAGGTCCCGAAGCCTGCGCTCAGTGGTCTAGGAAGATCGCGGTGTGCATTGTCACATCCATAGGTGGTGGATTCCTGACTCACTGTCTATGTCATTGAACCCTGCCCCGAGCCTGGCCTGTGCTGGGTCCCGGAGCTGCAGAGGCCTGGCATTAACTCTGTCTCGTAGGACGAGGATGCCATGGCGTCAGGTGCACTCACAGGGTTTGAGTGCCATGGTCACTTCCTTGCAGGACCCAGAGGGCAAGGCCAGCACCTCAAGAAATAGGGGATGGTTAAGGAGGCAAGCCGTGCCAGACGAGAAGAGCCGCGTCTGAAGGCTGGTGGCCTCCACGTGCCAACAGGGAAGCTGGTCCACGTGCAAGTGTCTGGGATGCCCTGAGATCCCACGTGGCTGTCCTGTGTGGACACCGACCGGCAGAGCGGAGAGGGGTCTGGAGCATCGGGGTTCAGGGTTCTAAGGCAGGGGAAAAATAAGAAGTGGGTAGAAATTGCATTCCAGAGTCACAGCCTGAAGGGCAAGATAGGAAGCCAGGGCCTGGTGTGGTGGCTCACGCCTGTAATCCCAGCACTTTGGGAGGCTGAGGTGGGCGGATCATCTGAGGTCAGGAGTTCCAGACCAGCCTGGCTAATATGGCGAAACCCCATCTCTACTAAAAATACAAAAATTAGCTGGGCGTGGTGGTGGGCACCTGTAATCTCAACTACTTGGGAGGCTGAGGAGGGAGAATCACTTGAACTGGGAGGTGGAGGTTGCAGTGAGCCGAGACTGAGCCATTGCCCTCCAGCCTGGGCAGCAGGAGCAAAACTCCATCTCAAAAAAAAAAAAAAAAAAAACATGGGAGGCCCAGGTGCGGCACACCAGAGGGTGGGGACCCTGAGAGTCACTCTGGACCCCACATCCTATACCCAGGAGCAGGATGCACACAGACACCTCCGCCCTCTAGCCAGACTTCGTCCTCTGTAACCCCCTCCCCAGCAAGTCTGCTCCCCTGCGGCTGGCATCACTTCAGAGGGAATCAGGAGGCCCCACTACTGGCCTTTCAAGGGTTTCTACAGTGGTCAAAGGCCCAATTCAGACACTACCCTCCCAGGTTCCTAGAACTTGATTTCCATGGGCAACAACTTTAAAAATGATGCAAAATTACTACATATGTTATAGCAATTTTTTTGCATTCAGCTACGGCAAAAATACAGTATTTCAGCTATATTGCAGCTTTTATAGCCAACCTAGGAAGCTAACCACAAATTACAACGTTCTTCTGTGTAAGAATATATCATACATGCCTAACAGTAATTCCAGAATAAGCTTTTGGAAGCCAGCTTGCTCAAACCTGGCTTTGCTGTCTTCAATCCCATGCTCTCCTGGGCAAGTTCTTTCAGGCCTTGGACTTCAGTTACCCGTCACTTCCCACGGCTCTGCTCCCAGCCCAGAACTTTCTTTGATGTGCAGGCCTGTAATTACAGCTGCCCACCAGATGAACACGCCCCAGGTGGCTCGGGTGGAACCAGTCCTTCCTGGTTCCCAGGGTGGAGCATGGCCCGTGCTGTCACCCCCTGGGTCCCTGGAAGTCTCCCGTCTCTCCCCCCCCCCGGCACTCCAGTCGCGCCACACTTGGACTCTGCCTCACTTGCAAGCTCCGTGGTTCCAGCGCGAGACCCCGTCTCCAAAATATATTTTTGGAGACGGGGTCTCGCGCTGTCGCCCGGGCTGGAGTGCAGTGTCACCATCATAGCTTGCTGCAACTCCTGAGCTCAAGCGATCCTCCCTCCTCAGCTTCCCAAAGTGCCGGGATTACAGGTGCACACCGCCACACCCAGCCTGAATTTCTAATGAGAATATTAAAGCACAATATTCTCAGCTTCTTGGAGTTGGACTGATTTTACCTGTGTGGATTCTGACGAATTCTTTGACAGAAGGATGTGGTGTTTTTACAGATGCCTGCACTGTGCCTGTATCTGAGATCATCGCTGTTGAGGAAACAGACGTTCACGGGAAACATCACAGCAGTGGAAAATGGCAGAAAATGGAAAAGCCTTACGCTTTTACAGGTGATAAACCTAAATGTCTTCTCCCACAATCTTCATTAATTCTATGTAGATGACACGAGAGGGAACTTTTCTGTTACTTGTTTAACAAGCTCAATGCATTGGTTTATCTTTATGAAATCTTCCTATTTTTCCCCCAAATGCTACCTTTAGTTAATGTTTTAGTTAATGGTCATTTTTTCCCTTATTTTTATTTATTTATTTTTTTTGAGACGGAGTTTCGCTCTTGTTGCCCAAGCTGAAGTGCAGTGGCGTGGTCTTGGCTCAGTGCAACCTCTGCTTTCCGGGTTCAAGCGATTCTCCTGCCTCAGCCTCCTGAGTAGCTGGGATTATAGGTGCCTGCCACCATACCCAGCTAATTTTTTGTATTTTAAATAAAGACGGGGTTTCACCATGTTGGCCAGGCTGGTGTCAAACTCCTGACCTCAGGTGATCTGCCCACCTCAGCCTCCCAAAGTGCTGCATTGCAGGCGTGAGTCATCACACCCAGCCCTTTTCCCTTACGTGACTTAAAAGATTTGAAAGATAGGATGTTTTTTTCTAATATACCTTGAAAATTACTAACTAGTTAGAAGGGAGGAGAACCCCTGGGAAATTTTGGTTAGGAACCTATAATTAGCTGCATTTGGTGCATATTCACTTGAGGTTTTGTCAGTGACGCTGCAAACTTTGCACTAATGAGCGTGCTTGCTTCTGTGCAGTTCACTGTGTAAAGAGAGCACGACGGCACCGCTGGAAGTGGGCGCAGGTGACTTTCTGGTGCCCAGAGGAGCAGCTGTGTCACTTGTGGCTGCAGACCCTGCGGGAGATGCTGGAGAAGCTGAGTACGTGTGTGTCTGGACTGAGAGACAGGATGGCCGTGGTGGCATGCGCATGCCTGATTGGGTGATCTTCCTGACGTGTCTCCCCCTTTCATGC
This sequence comes from Nomascus leucogenys, assembly GCF_006542625.1. Taxonomy (NCBI): domain Eukaryota; kingdom Metazoa; phylum Chordata; class Mammalia; order Primates; family Hylobatidae; genus Nomascus; species Nomascus leucogenys. The sequence continues at coordinate 3,772,560 of NC_044387.1, forward strand.
AGCTGGCCATACCCCAAGTGGACATGATGAGTCAGGCTGACTTAATTTCTCATTAGCAGACCAGCCCAGTGAATGCAAAGGGCATGGGCTCCACAGCCTGGACCCTGGCATGGAGTCCAGCCCCCTGCTCACCAGCCAGGAGGCCTAGGGGCAGGTCACTTACCCTTCTGAGCCTCAATTTCTCTTTCTGGAAGTGGGGATGGTAATAGCCTTTACATTCGAGGTGAATGTGAGAATTAAACTGGGCACGTGGAGGAACACATATCTGTCTGGGATGCGTCCATGTCTTTTTTTTTTCTTTTCTTTTTCGAGATGGAGTCTTGCTCTGTTGCTCAGGCTGGAGTTCAGTGGCGCGATCTCAGCTCACACCAATCTCCACCTCCTGCGTTCAAGTGATTCTTCTGCCTCAGCCTCCCGAGTAGCTGGGACTACAGGCATGCGCCACCACGCCTGGCTAATTTTTGTATTTTTAGTAGAGATGGGGTTTCACCAAGTTGGCCGGGCTGGTCTCAGACTCCTGACCTCGGGTGATCTGCCCACCTTGGCCTCCCAGAGTGCTGGGATTGCAGGCATGAGCCACCATGCCCAGCCAGGGATGTGTCCACATCTGAAATGTAGTAGGAGCCTGGAGCCTGGTGTGTTAGTTATTGCATGCTGAGTAACAAGACTTTGTCACCCTTAAAAAGTGGTAGGATGGATAGAGATATATCTGTACACCAACTTTCTGTCCATCCTGCTTTCTCCTTCCCTTTCCTCCCATCAAACCTGTTTTCATGAGACTGGGTGATTGGATTCTGACCTGATCCTATAGGTGCAGACTGCAAGAGAAAGTCCTCTGAACCCTGCCCACTGGAGAATGTGGGTTCATTTTCATCTTTATAATTGTGCATTTGATATAGTCTACTTGTATCTAAAAATTGTATATGATTCTATTGTTTCGGCCACTCTACAATTTTAACTTCTAACCCTGTTACCTTTTTTAGTGGGTTTTTTTCTTTGTTTTGTTTTTGTTTTTTGAGACGGTCTCACTCCGTCATCCAGGCTGGAGTGCAGTGGTGCAATCTCGGCTCACTGCAAACTCCTCCTGGGTTCAAGCGATTCTCCTGCCTCAGCCTCCTAAGTAGCTGAGATTATAGGCACCCACTACCGCACCTGGCTAATTTTTGTATTTGTTGTAGAGACAGAGTTTCACCGTGTTGGCCAGACTGGTCTCGAACTCCTGACCTCAAGTGATCCGCCTACCTTGGCCTCCCAAAGTGCTGGGATTACAGGCTGTTTTAGTGTTTGATTGTCATATCGCAGACACAAAAGACCTCATTCTGAGTGTGCACTGGGTGAATTTTCACTCCGAGCACACTTGTGTAACCAGCACCCAGATAAAGGAGCAGAATATTGCCAGCCCCAGGGTCCCCCACCGTACCCCTGTGGTCATGACTCCCCAAAGGGGAACCACTGCCTCGACTTCTAAACAACTAGGTTCACTGTTGTACTTAATAGAAATCAGATCATACGGTATGAACCCTTTTGTGCCTGGCTCTTGGCTCAACATGACACTTGTGAAGTTTTCCACCGTGGTGGCGAGTGTTAGTAGTTTTGCATAAATTTTCCACGCTGTCCCACGGGGCTGCCGTTTGTTCATTCTCTAGGCCGTATGGTATTCCGTGATGTGAATGTTACGGCCATTTATTTACCCATGGTACAGTGGCTGGTCATTTGGACAGCTTCCTGATGTGGGCTGTCATGAACAGTAGCACTGGGAACATTCTAGAGCATGTCTTTTGCACCCGTCTGCATTTCTCCTGGGTGCATACCTGGGAATGGAGTTGCTGGGTTGTAGGTGTTTGTTGCATGTGTTGACTTCAGAAGACGCTGCCAGCCTGCATTCCACCCTCAGGGTGCGGGAGTTCTGGTTGCCCCACATCTTAGCCACACCTTCACGTCTTAGCCGTGGTGGTAAGTGTTAATAGTCTTGCATTGTAGTTGTAGTTTGCACTCCCTAATGGTTAATGAGGCTGAGAAACACATTCATATGTTCATGGGCCATTCGGATATCCCCTTTTGTGAGGTTCTGTTCAAGTCTTTTGTCCATTTTTCTGTTTGGTTGTTATCTTTTTCTTTCTTTTTTTTTTTTTTTTTGAGACAGACTCTTGCTCTGTTGCCCAGGCTGGAGGGCAGTTGCGCGATCCTGGCTCACTGCAATCTCTGCCTCCTGGGTTCAAGCAATCATCAGCCTCCTGAGTAGCTGGGACTACAGGCGTGCGCCACCATGCCTGGCTAGTTTTTTTGTATTTTTTAGTAGAGATGGGGTTTTGCCATATTGGCCAGGCTGGTCTTGAACTCCTGGCCTCAAGTGATCTACCTGCCTCGGCCTCCCAAAGTGCTGGGATTACAAGCGTGAGCCACCATGCCCAGCTGGTTGTATCTTTTTCTTAATGATGTGTAGAAACTGTTTACATATTGTGGATCTGAATCTTTTATTGGATTTATGAATTACCCAAATTTATGTAATTCATAAGAATTACCCATTCTGTAACTTGCCTTTTCAATCTCATATTTTTTCTTTTAAAGATATGGGGTCTTGACCAGGCGTGGTGGCTCATGCCTATAATCCTAGCACTTCGGGAGGCTGAGGCGGGTGGATCACCTGAGGTCAAGAGTTCGGGACCAGCCTGGCCAACATGGTGAAACCCTATCTCTACTAAAAATACAAAACTTAGCCAGGCATGGTGGCACATACCTGTCATCCCAGCTACTCAAGAGGCTGAGGCAGGAGAATCACTTGAACCCTGGGGGTGGAGGTTGCAGTGAGCTGAGATCGCGCCACTTCACTCCAGCCTGGGTCAAAGAGCAAAACTCCATCTCAAAAAAAAAAAAAAAAAAAAAAGGCAGATGAGGTCTGGTTCTGTCACCCAGGCCGGAGTACAGTGGCACAATCACGGTTCACTGCAGCTTTGAACTCCTGAGCTCAAGCAATGCTTCTGCCTCAGCCTCGCAAGTAGCTGAGGCTACAGGCACATGTCACCATGCCTGGCTGATTTTTTGAAAATGTTTTCGTAGAACTGGGGTCTTGATATGTTGCCCAGGCTGGTCTCAAACTCCTAGGCTCAAGGAATCCTCCCACCTCAGCCTCCCCAAGCAGTGACATTACCAGGGTGAGCTACTATGCTCAGCCTATTTTTATGATTTTAAAAAACTTTCTGGTAATCTTGTGTCCTACTGAAGACATCTTTGTCTACTCCAAAGTCATGAAGACGTCTTATTCTCCAAGCTCTATTGTTTTCCCGCTTCACATTTAGATCTATATAATCCATTTGGAATTCATCTTTGTGTACACTGTGAGGTGAGCAGTCAAGGTTCATTTTCCTCTTTCTTTTTATGTATTCATTTTTTTAAGACAGGGTCTCACTCTGTCACCCAGGCTGGAGTGCAGCTGTGCGATCATAGCTCACTGTGGCCTTGAACTACAGGGCTCAAGCAATCCTCCTGCCTCAGCCTCCCAAGTAGCTGGGACTATAGGCAGGAACCACTGTGCCTAACCTAGTATTTTCATTAAATATAAACATCTACTCGACCCTGTGGCATTTATCGGAAAGTCTCGTTTTCCCTACAGCACTGTTTATTTATTTTTTTATTGTTTGTGTGTAGAAATGTGATAGGACTGTGTATTTCACCTTGCATTCAATGACCTTGCAAACTTCACTTACGGATGCTAATAGTTTGATGATTATTGCAGATTTTTGTCAAACACGATCGTGTCAGCTGTGTATAATAACAGTTCTGCTTCTTCCATTTCAATTCTTCTTTTATTTCTTTTCCTTATGTTTTTGCCCTGGCTTGGACCAACACAGGGGTGCTAGCAGCATCCTTGTCTCAGTCCTGATCTCAGGGGAAAGGTTTTAGTGTTTCACCATTAAGAATGATGTTTCTTAGGTTTTTAATAGATTTTAAAAATCAGATTAAGACAGAATTTCCTTTTAATCCTACTTTTCTGAGAGTTTCGGTTTTTTTAAGTGGAGAATGGGTATTTAATTTGATAAATGCCTTTTCTGCATCTATTGAGATGATTGTATGACTCTTTTTTTTCAGTTAATGTGTTGAGTTACATTAATTTCTCATTGTTGCAGTCCTGGAGTAAACAAACCTTTCTTGGTTGTGATGTAGTACTCTTTTTTTTTTTTTTTTTTTTTTTTTTTTTTTTTTGAGACGGAGTCTCGCTCTGTCGCCCAGGCTGGAGTGCAGTGGCGGGATCTCAGCTCACTGCAAGCTCCGCCTCCCGGATTCACGCCATTCTCCTGCCTCAGCCTCTCCGAGTAGCTGGGACTACAGGCGCCCGCCACCACGCCCGGCTAATTTTTTGTATTTTTTAGTAGAGACGGGGTTTCACCGTGGTCTCGATCTCCCAACCTCGTGATCCGCCCGCCTCGGCCTCCCAAAGTGCTGGGATTACAAGCTTGAGCCACCGCGCCCGGCCAATGTAGTACTCTTTACGTATCACTGGATTTGACTTACCGATACTGTGTTTAGGATTTTTGCACGTAGGTTCAGGGGAGGGATGTCTGAATGTGAGCCCCTTTCTGATAACATCCTTGTCTGGTTTTGTTCCCAAGGTCACAGTGGTGTGTCATACAAAGAGTTCATACATGTTTGTTTTTTTCTGTTCTCTGGAAGAGTTCCTATAATCTTGAGGCTATTGTTTCCTTAAATGTTTGGAAGAATTCAGTTGTGAAATCATCTGGGCTTGGAGTTTTCTTTGTGAGAAGTTTTCATTAATAGCTTTGGTGTCTTTATTAGCTGTCAGGCTATTCAGATTTTCTATTTCTTCTGGTATCTCTGACAAATTTTGCTTTTTGAGAAGTTTAACCATTTCATCCAAATTCGTGAGTTTATTGGCATGAACTTATTAGTAAATTCTTTCATTTTCTTTGTAATATTGGTAGAATCTGGAGTGATGTCTCACTCTGTAGCCCAGGCTGGAGTGCAGTGGCATGACCATAGCTCACTGCAGCCTCGACCTCCCAGGCTCAAGTGATTCTCTCACCTCAGCCTCCAGAGTAGCTGGGACTACAAGGGCACACCACCACACTCAGCTAATTTATTTGTTTGTTTGTTTGTTTGTTGACATGGAGTCTTACTCTGTCACCCAGGCTGGAGTGCAATGGCGCGATCTTGGCTCACTGCAACCTCCACTTCCTGGGTTCAAGTGATTCTCCTGCCTCCGCCTCCTGAGCAGCCGGGATTACAGGCGCTGGCCACCATTCCCAGCTAATTTTTGTATTGTTAGTAGAGACAGGGTTTCACCATGTTGCCCAGGCTGGTTTCGAACACCTGACCTCAAGTGATCTGCCCACCTCGGCCTCCCAAAGTGCTGGGATTAACAGGCGTGAGCCACTGAGCCTGGCCTGAATTTTTTTTATTGTTCGTCGAGGCAGAGTCTCACTATATTGCCCTGGCTGCTCTTGAACTCCTGTGCTCATATGATCCTCCTGCCTTGGCCTCTCCAAGTGCTGGGATTACAGGTGTCAGCCGCTATGCCTGGCCAAAATCCTAAGTTTCAGTCAATGACTTCTGAAACACACCTACCTTTGTAACTCAAACCCATCAAGGCTTCTGTCACCCCAGAAGTTTTCACATGATGTTTCCCAGTCAGATAGGGAACCCCCAGGCTGGTGTTGTCTTGTAGTTGTAGTTGTGGTTGTCTTGCCTGCTTTCAAACTTCACATGCGTGGGATTGTGTGACGTGTGCTCCTGCGTGGAAGGCTTCAGTCTCTCTGCGTACTGTTTTCACATTGATTCACGTTGGTCCCGCCCCGGTAGTTTGCTTATTTCATGACTGAAGGATGCTCCGTTGATGTGTGGACTGCATCTCAATCTCTTCTTCAGGTGATGGGCGTTTAGGCTGTTCCCTCTGCTTGGCTGTTGTGAAGAATGCTGTGATGAACATTCGTGTTTGGGTTTTTTTTGTTTGTTTGTTTGTTTGTTTGAGACGAAGTCTCGCTCTGTTGCTCAGGCTGGAGTGCAGTGGCGCAATCTTGGCTCACTGCCAGCTCCGCCTCCCGGGTTCATGCCATTCTCCTGCCTCAGCCTCCCAAGTAGCTGGGACTACAGGTGCCCATCACCACGCCCAGCTAATGTTTTTGTAATTTTTTTAGTAGAGACGGGATTTCACCATGTTAGCCAGGATGGTCCCGATCTCCTGACCTCGTGATCCGCCCACCTCGGCCTCCTAAAGTGCTGGGATTACAGGTGTGAGCCACGGTGCCTGGCCCTGTGTCTGGGTTTTTGTATGGACTTAGGTTTTCAGTTTTCTTGGGCAGATACTGTCTTCTTACTTTTATTGATTTGTTCTTTTAAGTAGCAGAGTTACATGAACCCACCAAAACAGAAATGTGGAAGTTGTTATAAGAAAATGGGGGTGACTCTGGCTAACACGGTGAAACCCCATCTCTACTAAAAATACAAAATATTAGCCGGGCGTGGTGGTGGGTGCCTGTAGTCCCAGTTACCTGGGAGGCTGGGGCAGGAGGATGTCGTGAACCCGGGAGGCGGAGCTTGCAGTGAGCCGAGATCACGCCACTTCAGTCCGGCTTGGGTGAAGAGCAAGACTCTGTCTCAAAAAAAAAAAGAAAAGAAAAGAAAATGGGGGTGACTGAGGAAACCCAGGCATGGGAGTTTGGCAGGGCCCCTGGAGAGATGGAAATGAGATCACTGGCTTCTGTCTTTCCATCTCTGCGAGCATCTCCCCGTGTGGCTTCTTCTTTCCATGCCCGCTGGTCCGCTTCTCCTAAGACTGTTCCCTACGTCTGCTTCCTTCTTCCTGCTGTCTGCACACTCGCCTCCTTCACCTGCAGAAGAACGAGGCTGCTGCCCCCAGCATGTGCACCCGACAGCACCCTTCAGAGCAGAGAGGGCCCTTCTCAGTCGGAATTCTGAGTTCATGGGATTTTCACTATGTCCAACATGCGTGTATAGCCTTTGCCCAGTTGGACAACCTGTTGATTTTCTCTTTTCATAGATCAGGAAGCTCTTTGTCATTGTTCTTTAAGATTTAAAAATACTTTCCATCAGATAATACTAAGCAGAATTCTAAAACCCTCATGGTTTGATTTTGTCCAGTAACAGAGCTTTTCATTTTGATTTTGTTATTTTCGTTGTTATTTACATGTTGTTGTCTTGCAGCGTCCAGACCAAAGCATTTACTGGTATTTATCAACCCATTTGGAGGAAAAGGACAAGGCAAGCGGATATATGAAAGAAAAGTGGCACCGCTGTTCACCTTAGCCTCCATCACCACTGATATCATCGGTAAGGTACAAATTCTGTTAACTATGTAGAAGTAAGTTTGAAAATGATTCAAGTATAGTCACTAGAGAAGTTTCTGCTTTTTCTAGACGGTGTCTCACTCTGTTGCCCAGGCTGGAGTGCAGTGGTGCAATCGTGGCTCACTGTAACCTCAGCCTCCTTGGCTCAGATGATCCTCCTGCCTCAGCCTCCCAAGTAGCTGGCACCACACCATGCACCACCATGCCTGGCTAATTTTTGTATTTTTTGTACAGACGGGGTTTCACCATATTGCTCAGGCTGGTTTCGAACCCCTGGGCTTAAGCAGTCTTACCCACCTCAGCCTCCCAAAGTGCTGGGATTATAGGCATGAGCCACTGTGCCCGGCCCAAGATTTTTATCCTGTAAGATTATTTTAAACAAAACAGAACTTTTTTTTACACACCAGAATGGGAAGAATACAAAATAAATAACTTAATATTTTCCAGCCAAGTCTCAGCATAGAAAGCAATCAAGAAAAACACTAGGAAGATAAAAGGGCAACGATTCTGGACAGAAAATTCTCAAAAGAGGAGACACAAAGGATTAATAAGCCTTAGAAATAATCTCACATCACACACCGGGGCCTGTTGTGGGGTGGGGGGACTTTCAATAGAAGTTTACATCAGGTATAGAGACTGCACTAACATCTTCTTACTACACTTTGGTATAGTGTACAATTTTGGAAGTAACTTGTATAATAAGGAAAAATTATAGAACAGATGTAATCTCTTTCAAGGAAATTATTATTTGCTGGTTAGGCCGGGCGCGGTGGCTCACGCCTGTAATCCCAGCACTTTGGGATTACAGGATCAGGAGGTCAGGAGATCGAGACCATCCTGGCTAACAGAGTGAAACCCCGTCTCTACTAAAAATACAAAAAATTAGCCGGGCGAGGTGGCGGGCGCCTGTAGTCCCAGCTACTCGGGAGGCTGAGGCAGGAGAATGGCGTGAACCCCAGGGGGCGGAGCCTGCAGTGAGCCGAGATCGCGCCACTGCACTCCAGCCTGGGCGACAGCGAGACTCTGTCTCAAAAAAAAAAAAAAAAAAAAAAAAAAAAATTATTATTTGCCGGCAATTAAATGCCAGGAACGCTGCATGTCATCGCGCAGACTGTGGCCCGAGAGAGGTTCACGTTCACGTTCCCTGAGGTCAGCTTGATCCCATCCCGTAAGAGCGATGTAGAATTGAAGAAGGAATTTTATCTAGGAAATCCGCCTGAAGGTGTTACAGGAACTCATTTTAAAAGAATGGATGATTTGCCTTTTACATGAGGACTCACAGATGTGAATATAAACTGTGTGATGTAATTTTTCCCCACAGTTACTGAACATGCTAATCAGGCCAAGGAGACTCTGTATGAGATTAACATAGACAAATACGACGGGTGAGTAAGCCGTCTGTCATCGCCATCAAGTCCATTGTTAATGAAAAAGTTCTACCCACCTCTCTTAGTTTTGAGAGCTCCCTTTCCTAAATCCGCCCCCCGCCTCCACCCACGACCAATTGTAAAAGTAAACATGCTTCTTACAGGAAGGCAAGATAGAAAAGGCGGAAAAGTGCAGAGTCACACGCTCCTCTCTGGCTGGGCTGGGCGAGAATGGTTGTTCGCTGGTTCTGTTTCCTTTCGGTCTTTCAGAAGACGTGCTTATGAGGCGCTGTATAGACAGAGAAGCAGATCAACCAAGCACATTATCAAGAAACTTTAGATGCTGTCGTTTTTATAGTTTGGGATTCTTCTTTTCCCCAAAATTCCCAGAGATTTCCCAGAAGTACTATTTTTAATGCCCATATCATGGTCCATTATGCGGGCATGCCATATTTATTTAGCCTCTCACTTGTAGATGTTCAGGCTCTTTCCACTTTTTGCTCTTAGAATAGGATAGCATTGTTGTACATAAATCTCTCTGCATACATCTACATTTTTTAAGGTAAATTCCTAGAAATGAAATTAGTCATAGGAGATTAACATTTTAAAATCTCTGCCGTGTACAGCCATATTGCTTTCCAAAGAGATTCTATTAACTTACATTCTTTTTTTTTTCTTTTTTGAGGCGGAGTTTCACTCTTGTTGCCCAGGCTGGAGTGCAATGGCGTGACCTCGGCTCACTGCAGCTTCCGCCTCCCAAGTTCAAATGCTTCTCCTGCCTCAACCTCCTGAGTAGCTGGGATTATAGGCGTCCGCCACCACGCCCAGCTAATTTTTGTGTTTTTAGTAGAGACAGGATTTCGCCATGTTGGCCAGGCTGGTCTCAAACTCCTGACCTCAGGTTATCCACGCGACCCGCCTCAGCCTCCCAAAGTGCTGGGATTACAGGCGTGAGCCACCGTGCCCGGCCAGTTTACATTCTTTCTTATAGTATATTTATTTACTGTCTTTGTCAAAATGTTTGCTATTATCAGTATAAAATTTCTCTGCTAATTTGACATGTGAAAGTCTCTAATGTTTTAAGAAATATGTTTATTGGCTAGCTGGCTTCTTGGAATTGATTTTTATGTCTTTGGCCCATTTTCTTTTGTTGGCCATAATTTCAGTCATTTGTTCTTTTATCCAACAAATAATAGGCAATTCATATTTATATTCATATTTTTGCAACTATTTTTGCTAGTTTTGAAATTGTCTTTTAATTTTGCTTATGGCATTAATTCTTCCCAGTAGAAGTTTTCAAATTCATGTACTCAAGTCTGTCCAGCTCTTTCTATGCTGGTCTTTATGCTTAAAATTTCACCCTTCGTCTTGAGTTTAGCTATTCCCCTGTAGTTAATTGCCTTGTAATTGGTTGGCTTTTTGTTTTCTTCTCTCTGTTCCATCTGGAATCTGTGAGCAATGTGTTATAAATTGCAGCGAATATTTATTGAAATCATTATTCATTCCACAAACATTATTGAGTGTCCGCCAGGTCCCAGCACTCTGCTGGTGCTAAGGTTAGAAAGGGAAATAAAAGGAGCCCGTGCCCCCAGGTGCTGACAGGGAGACCCCTTTGCTCCCCTCCTAATGCGGGAGTGTTCTGTTCATGGGCTCCAGGAAGCAGGCGGCTCCTCCACGCACGTCTCCCCAACTCCACCTGACAGCAGCTCCTCCACGCACCTCCCCCACCCACTCCACCCGACAGCAGCTCCTGCACGCACCTCCCCCCACCCACTCCACCCAACAGCAGCTCTTCCATGTACTTCTCCCCACCCACTCCACCTGACAGCAGCTCCTGCACGCACGTCTCCCCAACTCCACCCGACGGCAGCTCCTGCACGCACGTCTCCCCAACTCCACCCGACGGCAGCTCCTGCATGCACGTCTCCCCAACTCCATCCGACAGCAGCTCTTCCATGTACTTCTCCCCACTAACTCCACCCGAGAGCAGCTTGGCTGGAAGACAGTCATCTTCACTTTTCAGCAGAGATGGGGCTGGTACCTTATTGCACCCACCCTAGCCAAGGGATCAGCCTCACCTCCTGAGGGCACACCTTCTCCCCAAACCCAGGGACGTGCCCTGCAGGAGGCTGGGAGGCCTGGCCAGTGAGGGCTGCTCTTCCTGCGGCTGAGCTGTCTGTCTGAGTGATCTGTCTGTCTGACGCACAGGTGCTACACTGCACATTCAAGGATGCCTTGTCCTCGAAACCACAGCCCCGCTGGGAAGGCAGACCCAGCGCAAGGTGTAGGCTATGGGGAAGGGCAAAGAGCCTTCCCACGGGAGCCGGGCCCGAAGCAGGTGGCCTGCATGGTGGGTGGTGGGCAGAGACCCCAGCCCTGGAGACTGGCCACGCCTGCACAGCCAGACCCACTGGGGAATGGGCAGGCACCTTGATGCTGTCATGTTTGAGGGAGGCCCCTCAGGCTGCACCCCCTAGTCCACTCACGCCGCTCCTCTACAGGCGGACCTTCCACCTGCAACCCTCTCTTCCCGGGTGATGAGAGCTCTTGGGCTGCCGTAGGCTATGGAGATGTCCAGGAAACCTGAGCCCTGTCCTCTGCCTTCCCTCTGGGCTGCAGTGACATGTCTGTCTCCATGCCTGCACCTCTCATTCTGCCACCTCGGTGTTGGTTCCCTGTGGGTCATCCCCGGCATAGGACAGCACACCCTGAAACCAACCCGTCCTTTCTCCCTTCAGCCACTGTCCCCTTTCTCCATCTCCTCTCCTTAGATTGTCTCATGACCCATTTTGTCCAGCATTTATTCCGTCCCCTCTGCTCTTGCCTTGGGTCTTCAAGACCACCCACACGGCTGGTGATTTGCTGCCTGAGCTAGAGTCGTGCTCTCGGCTGAGATTTCTGACGGGACAGAGCAAGGCTGCACAGCCAGCTCAGCAAAGGAGAAACGTCCCCGCGCAGATTGCTGTGCCTCTCCCGCAGTGCGGGTCACCTGGAGTGCACCCTCTCTGCTCCCACAAATGCAGCAGCACAGGTCTACTGTTCCCGCCCTGCAAACTTGAGTCCTGAGACCTAGAGTGTAGTGTTTTTGATGGGGTACAGGCATGCAGGCATTCTCTGCCTAGCAACCCAAATTCCAGACTCACAGAAGGAAAGCCGGTATTTGCCATAAATCTCATTATTTGTGCACATGGTCTAGGCCAACCGGCACAGAGGCACGACCTTATCACTTAGGGACATTTCAGGAGCCACACTTACAGATGCCTGCCAAGGGCCAGGTGCGCAGGCTGCCCCTCCCGAAGCTGGAAGCCTCAGGCCTGCTGCGCTTGGAGGGCCGCACCTGCAGGGGCCCTGACCAGCTGTGTTCCTCCCGCAGCATCGTCTGTGTTGGCGGAGACGGCATGTTCAGCGAGGTGCTGCACGGTCTGATTGGGAGGACGCAGAGGAGCGCCGGGGTCGACCAGAACCACCCCCGGGCCGTGCTGGTCCCCAGCAGCCTCCGGATCGGAATCATTCCTGCGGGTACGGAGCCGGCCTGGCATTCTCTATGCTTTTCGTCCCCGTCCTTTGGAATTGTTCTGCACAAGCAGCCACCTTAGACACTTAATGACCCAATTATACTCAGTTTAGTTCATACATATTTCCTAACATTAGGGCCACTCTTGAGGGGATATCATTGAGAGTATGACCCCAGTGAAATAGACGCTCATGGAAAGGAAAGTTGCCCGACCACCCCAAAGGCTGCTTCACACAAGGCAGGAGAACCCCGCCGCCGGGGGTGCAGTCCTGGAGTGGGGAACCCCCGGTGCCCGGGAGCAGGTGGGTAGGTTGGCAGGGGGTGCGTTCTGGAAGAAGTGGCTTCTGGACCTGAAGGAACTGGGAGTTAGGGGTGGGTGTGGGCAGAAGGAGTCGGGCTGGGGAGTTGGGAGGGGACTGAGCGGGGAAAGGGGGGGCGGAACCAAGGGCAGGACCTGGCTGAGCCCGGGAGCAGCTGGGCTGTGTCCTGAAGTGCTAGTTTGGCTTGGTCCATTCAACATCCTTCTAGGAAGCACCTTGTTCTTTGAAAAATCACAGTGTTAAGCTAAGCCAAGGTGAGGGCCTGAGCGTGGTGCGTTGCAGGCTTTGCGAATGACCTGGCAGGGGACGAGGTGCCTCTGTCCTCTCCGGCTCTGTGTCTGGCCCTGAGGGTGGCGGCACAGTGCACACTTTCACTCTCATCACAGCTCTGGGACGTGAGCACTGCAGTCATCCCCATTTTATGGATGAAGACAGGAGGCACTGGGGTGAGGTCACAGGTCACCGGATGGGAGCGAGAGTTGGAGGCTTTGAGCCCACTTTGCTGCAAAGCAAGGGAAAGGCCAGTCCTCATGAGGGACAGGCCCTGAGCCACCTTCTCTGTGGGTGCTGCTCTCAACTCTAACCTGCCTCCGACAGGTGACATTGTGGGCCAGTGTTTACTTGAAGGAGTCGTCCTTTAAACTTAAACCATTACTCCTTCTTAATGACAGAGCTTGTGAATAATGGTGTGAGGCAAAGTGTTCCCCATGGATGGTGACACTGCAGGTGTTTTCAGTATCAAGACTCATTTTTAGGGGGATTTGTGTTAGCATAATATCTCGTGAATTACTAATAATCGTTAGCAACAAGTTGACCATGGTCATGGTTTTAAATATATAGGAAAGGATGATCGTCTGGTTACGATCCCTTCCCTTTGGCATTGAGGGAAGGCGTGATGCAGTTATTTATAGAGAGGAACTTTTCATAATATCGCCTGATGAGTTTTAGAAGAATGTCGCTCACCTGAGAAGAGTCCTGTCTGATGGGAACAGCCCTGCTCCTGGCTGGGAGACACTAAGGGGAGAAATGGTTCTTTAGAAATAGCTCCATAGAGAAAAAGCTCTCAGCGCCCCTTCCAGTAACAAGTCTCTCGGTTAAACCAAAGCACTGTGGAAACATCCCGCTGGGTCTCGGGGGAGCCTCTGCTGGATTTCCTCACGTGCTTCTCAGGCTTCCTGTGTGCTGCCGACCTCTCGGTTCCTGCCAGGCAGTTAGGAGTGGGGAGAGCGGAAGAGCCGGCCGGGAGCAGACGGCTCGGGAGGGCCCCTGGGCTTTGGCTGATGTCTGTCTTCCCTGCGGGCAGGGAGCTTGGCTTTCACTCGTGTGTCCTCGGTGGGGCACCCAGCCCTGGCACCCAAAGGCCCTCTTAGATATCTGTTGAATGAGCACAACTGTGCACAATCGAGCTCTATGTTCATGCACACTCAGCACACTCACACGCTCCAGGCTCCCGGCCCCAGAAGGTGCAGAGATCACGGCTTGTCTTTTTGTTTGAGACTGGGTCTCACTCTGTCACCTAGTTTGGAGTGCAGTGGCATGATCGTGGCTCACTGCAGCCTAGACTGCCCCAGGCTCAAGTGATCCTCTTGCCTCAGCCTCCCAAGTAGCGGGGACCACAGGCGTGCACCACCACACGGGGCTAATTTTTTTTTCATATTTTTGTAGAGATGGAGTTTCACCATGTTGCCCAGGCTGGTCTCCAACTCCTGGACTCAAGTGATCCACCAGCCTCTGCCTCCCAAAGTGCTGAGATTACAGGCGTGCACCACCATACCTGGCCGGTCACCCACCACTTGTCTTGCTGGCTGGCGCTGGTTCAAGAGGCGTTCCAGTTCTTTGGGTTGGTTGGTTGGTTGGTTGGTTTGAATCAGAGTCTCATTCTGTCGTCCAGGCTGGAGTGCAGTGGTGTGATCTCGGCTCACTGCAACCTCTGCCTCCTGGGCTTAAGCGATTCTCCTGCCTCAGCCTCCTGAGCAGCTGAGACTACAGGTGTGTGCCACCATGCCTGGCTAATTTTGTATTTTTAGTAGAGACAGGGTTTTGCTATGTTGGCCAGGGTGGTCTCAAACTCCTGACCTCAAGTGATCTGCCTGCCTTGGCCTCCCAAGATGCTGGGATTACAGGCATGAGCCACTGCACCCAGCCCGTTCCGATTCTTTGAATGACCCAGACAACCAAAGTTGGTGGCCTTGCACTGTGTCTCCCTAAGGCCACAAGTGCCTGAGATCAAGGCTCCATCTCCTGCCGTCTTCACCCCAGGCCCCTCTCTCCCATCCTTCTTTCCGTACTCTCTCTGCATCTTCCACACTCATGAAGGACCCCGGCCCCTGCGCACGTGTGGTTCTCAGAGGCTCCATGTCATATTTCCTTGTGGACATCCCTTGATGTGGAGTCTCTGGGCCCACTTAATTCTCCCATAAAGGCCACCCACGGGCTGGGAGGGGGAGTTTCCCCGAGCCTGGCGCAGCCTGGAGGTTTGTCTGCGGTTTAACTTTTATCCCATCTGATAGACTGAGTATGCTACCTTATTCACTATCTTTATTTACTCTCTTTATTTGTATTTCTTTCATTATGCATGAGGCCACACTGCTTTTCACAGGTCCTCTTGCTGTTTGCATTGTGTGCTTTTGTAAACTTCCTTTCCCTGCTTAGTCCATGTTCTCATGGGGAAGCAAGAGGGTGTTGTCACTTTTTTGTTTTTTGTTTTTTTTTGAGATGGAGTCTTGCTCTGTCACCCAGGCTGGAGTGCAGTGGCATGATCTCAGCTCACTGCAACCTCCGCCTCCCGGGTTCAAGCAATTCTCCTGCCTCAGCCTCCCCAGTAGCTGGGATTACAGGTGCCCGCCACCGTGCCAGGCTAATATTTGTATTTTTAGTAGAGACAGGGTTTCACCATGTTGGCCAGGCTGGTCTTGAACTCCTGACCTCGTGATCCACCCACCTCAGCTTCCCAAAGTGCTGGGATTACAGGCGTGAGCCACCATGCCCAGCCTGTCACTTTCTAATTGACCATAACATTGTCTATATGTTATTTGCCCTTCATTGGTTTTTGTGTCTTACAACTCTTTTCCAAATTAGGTTTTGGTC
Source organism: Nomascus leucogenys (assembly GCF_006542625.1). Taxonomy (NCBI): domain Eukaryota; kingdom Metazoa; phylum Chordata; class Mammalia; order Primates; family Hylobatidae; genus Nomascus; species Nomascus leucogenys. The sequence continues at coordinate 3,788,167 of NC_044387.1, forward strand.
TTTTAACTTTGTGTGTGGTGTGTTCTGGATTCCATGAATTCTGTTTTTCTGCATTCTCATCTATGCTGTATGGTTCTTACCTTGCTTGCAAGAAACCTGTCTTTTGTCACCATGTGCCAGTGGCAGCGCTAAGCCCTAAAACCCTCAGCTCTTAAAATCCACAACGACCTCAGGAGCTGAGAGATGCGGCTCAGGAGTGCTCCTGGGGATGCAGGCTACACTTCACCATGGTCAGGGTGGAGGTACCGCTGTGTGTCCTGCCCCGTGGTCAGGGTGGGGATACCGCTGTGTGCCCTGCCCTCCTCTAGGCCTTGGCTATGGCCTCTGCCCCAGGAGAGGACAGCAGGCACCCCACCAAATGTGGGCATAAAAGCCTTTCCCAGGCTGGGCGCACATTGTAGCAAATGCCACTAGGGGGAGGGTTTGGGGAGAGGGTCTCTTTGTGGCCCCTTTCCATGGGTGTCCAGGAGGCCTTTCTGAGAGGTGACAGGTGAGGGGCCTAGTCCGGGAGTCAGCTGGTGCAGAGGGCAGCAGGTGGGAGGAGCTGGGGGTGTTCGGGACAAGGAAGCCATTGTGGCTGGGGGTGGGGGTGGGGTGGAGGAGCAGGGCAGGGCCCGAGGGAGATGCCGAGTTCCACTCTGCCACGCAGCAGGAGGTCTTGGAGGTGGTGGTTTGGCAGGGGGTGACGTCCGACTCTGCTCCCATATCGCTCTCTGCATTTGGTCCTAAGAGCCCTGGGTCCCAGTGAGAACGCTGGTGGCTTGGACGGTAGGGGGCGCTGCATGGGGTCTGAGACTCCGGGGTGTAGCTGGTGGGGGGCTGTGTGGAGTCTCTGCTCCGCAGCATCGCCTTGAGTGGAGGAGTAAGGGTGAGGGAGGCACCCAAGGTGGGGCCCCTGTAACAGTCGCCATGGCAACCTGGGGACCAGCCTGGGGGCACAAGAGTTGTGAGTGAGACCTGACAGCCACAGAACCTGTGGGAGGCCGCCTGGATGCGCACGGCCGGTGGTGGCAGCAGGTACCTGAACTCACTCATGCTCCAGGGTTCCAGCCACTAGAAGGTGCAGAGGTCACTGCTTGTCTTGCTGGCTGGGGGCAGGAGGGGCAGGTGGGGGTTGGGGTCCTGGGATCTAGAGGGTGTTGAGCTGCCTCCTGTGGATGGCTGCCTCTGGAACAGATGTCACTGGAGCATCTGAAGGGCATGGCTCCGGCTGCTTTGAGACCTGATCTAGCATGTTTTACCTTCCAAGTCTGTTCCACATACGTATTAATATAGATGCATTAGCAAATCGATAGGAAGAAGAGATCGTCATTCATTCGGTCCTTCATCAGGTGTGAGCTTGTAACTGCAACTGCTGCTCGCAACTTCAGCCAGCATTGCCTGCTAATGACTTAGGCACAGAGAGGCTCAAGGAGATGATGCGCGTGTGCTGGGGGCAACCTCCCTGGAGCCCGGTCCTTCTCGGGTGAACGGGAGCATGTGGTCGGTCGTTACTTGGGTGGCGGCAGTGCTGGCCGGGTGGATGAGGAACTCCCGTATTGAGTTGTGTGGGGAATGTTGAGAGCCAGCACAGCTACTCCCACAGGCATGGGTGGTCATTGTGGATGCAAATCATTCTCTTGAGCTTGGTCCTCAGAGGGAAGGCCGTGCGATCAGCCGGGGCAGCTGCAGCTTCCCTTTCATCTGAGCCAGTGAAGCGCAGGATAAAAAGATGCGTAAGCCGCAGCCGGCCCCATTCACGGGGAACATCGGGCTGAAGCAGGGACCTGAGCCGCCTGTCCTGGCTGTCCTGGTATTAAGATCTCAATTAATGGCTGTGTGTGACCTTCGCCGCATCCAGCCGCTTCGGAAGTTTACCAGGGCCAGGTGCGGTGGCTCACGTCTAATCCCAGCACTTTGGGAGGCCAAGGCGGGCGGATCACAAGGTCAAGAGTTAGAGACCAGCCTGGCCATCATGGTGAAACCCCGTCTCTACTAAGAATACAAAAGTTAGCCGGGGCGTAGTGGCACGTGCCTGTAATCTCAGCTCCTCGGGAGGCTGAGGCAGGAGAATTGCTTGAACCTGGGAGACAGAGGTTGCAGTGAGCCAAGATCATGCCACTGCACTCCAGCCTGGGCGACAGAGCAAGACTCCGTCTCAGAAAAAAAAAAAAAAAATTAGTTATGCCTGTAATCTTAAATGCTCACTTATATATACATATTTTTTTTTACTTTTTGGCTCTTTTTTTTTTTTTTTTTGAGATGAAGTCTCACTCCGTCGCCCAGGCTGGATAGCGGTGCAATCTCGACTCACTGCAGCCTTCGCCTCCTGGGATCAAGCGATTCTCCTGCTTCAGCCTCCTGAGGAGCTGGTATTACAGGTGCATGCCACCACGCCTGGCTAATTTTTATATTTTTAGTAGAGTCGGCGTTTCACCATGTTGGCCAGGCTGGTCTCGAACTCCTGACCTCAAGTCATCCGCCCACCTCGGCCTCTCAGAGTGCTGGGATTACAGGCGTGAGCCACCGCCTGGCCCAATCTCGATATTCTTGAGGAATCAACGCTAGTATTTTCCATATTCATTTTGTAGGTAAATTCTATTTATTCCTTAGTGTTGACTCTAGGGCCATGGAAGGAAAGGAATGAGGTACCACTCAGTGAATTGGGAGGCAATTACAATTCAGTCATTCTGATGATATTCAGGGCCTTCTTTTCCCCTTTACAGGGTCAACGGACTGCGTGTGTTACTCCACCGTGGGCGCCAGCGACGCAGAAACCTCGGCGCTGCACATCGTTGTCGGTGAGCCCCTCCTCTGCGCGTGCGCACGGTGGCAGCCAGGCCTCCTGCGCCCCAGGCCTGTCCCATTCTGGTCCCCACTGGCATGTTCCAGCCGCTGCCGTCCTGTCCTGGAACGTGGGTCACGCTGTGTCCCCTGCTCTGCTAACTGCGCTGTGATCCCACTCAGCACGCAACCCCGAGGCCGTGTTGTCAGGACGGCCTCCCTGGGGGCACGCCTGGTGTGGGCCGAGTTCTTTCCCACAGAATCCACCGCATGTGCGATGCTGTACTCAGCTCACCTGACTCTTGCTCAGTTCCTCCTCCACAGGCTGCTGCCCCGAGGCTCTGAAGCCACCCGCGTCCCCGCCATAGTGCCTGTGGCAGTGGGTGCAGGCAGCTGTGCCTGGGCTGCCAGCTGTGGAACGCGTGCCTTTGTGAGGCCTCGAGGCTTCCGTCCAGGACGCAGAGCCCCGGTGAGGAAGAGCAGAAGGGGCTGCCCATGGCACTCAGCACGGTGGGCTCTGGCAGGACAGATCTTTTGTGCCTTCGCCTGTTCCTCATCCCAGTAGACAGGGTTACCGTGCCTCACCTGAAGTCACAGACATTGTATATTTTAAAATAGCCACTTAGGATTTTTTTTTTTTTTTTTTTTTTTTTGAGACGGAGTTTCCCAGTTGTCGCCCAGGCTGGAGTGTAGTGGCGCTATCTTGGCTCACCACAACTTTCACCTCCCAGGTTCAAGCGATTCTCCTGCGTCAGCCTCTCAAGTAGCTGGGATTACAGGCTCGCACCACCACGTCCAGTTCGTGTTGTACTTTTAGTAGGGATGGGGTTTCACCATATTGGTCAGGCTGGTCTCGAACTCCTGACCTCGGGTGATCCACCCGCCTCGGCCTTCCAAAGTGTTGGGATTACAGGCGTGAGCCACAGCACCCGGTCAGGATATTTTTTTCTTTGAGACAGGGTCCCACTCTGTCACCCAGGCTGGAGTGCAGTGGCATGATCTTGACTCACTGCAGCCTCGACCTCTAGAACTCAAGCGATCCTCCCACCTCAGTCTTCTTAGTAGCTGGGATTACAGAAGTGCACCACTACCCCTGGCTAATTTTTGTGTTTTTTTGTAGAGACAGGTTCTGCCTGTGTCTCAAACTCCTGGGCTCAAGTGATCCTCTCACCTTGCCCTCCCAAAGTGCTGGGATTATAGGCGTGAGCCACTGTGCCCGGCCTACTTCTGATTTTGCATTTTATTTTATTCCATTTTACTTTATTTTATTTTGAGACAGAGTTTTGCTCTTGTTGCCCAGGCTAAAGTACCGTGGCGCAATCTCAGCTCACTGCAACCTACGCCTCCTGGGTTCAAGCGATTCTCCTGACTCAGCCTTCCAAGTAGCTGGGATTACAGGCGCCTGCCACCACGCCCAGCTCATTTTGTATTTTTAGTAGAGACCGGGTTTCACCATGTTGGCCAGGCTGGTCTCGAACTCCTGACCTCAGGTGATCCACCCACCTCAGCCTCCCGAAGTGCTGGGATTACAGGCGCGAGCCACCGCACGTGGCCTATTTTATTTTTTTGAAACAGAATCTCACTCTGTGGCCCAGGCTGGAGTACAGTGGTGTGATCTCGGCTCACTGCAACCTCCACCTCCCGGGTTCAAGCAATTCTCCTGCCTCAGCCTCGCCACTAGCTGGGATTTCTTTTTTTTTTTTTTTTTTTTTTTTTTTGTAGAGAAAGGGTTTTGCCCTGTTGCCCAGGCTGGTCTCAACCATGCCTGGCTAATTTTTGTATGTTTAGTAGAGACAAGATCTCACCATTTTGGCCAGCCTGGTCTCAAACTCCTGACCTCAGGTGGTCTGCCCGCCTTGGCCTCCCCAGGTGCTGGGATTACAGGTGTGAACCACTGCACTCGGCTTGATTTTGTATTTTAAAATGCCATGTACTTTTTCTTCATTCTCAAACCACCATCCTTTCAGTTAAAGACATTTCACGAGCCTTATGGATGCGCTCTTGTTCAGTCCCCACAGGATAGCTCCCCAAGCCTGTTTTAGAAATTTGAGTGAAGTTCAGTCATTTGAATAAAAAATACGGCATCCAGCACCCCAAGAGAGAGAATCCTTGCATTGAATGCGTTCTGTTTGTTTCACACTTTTTAAAAGTAACTCCCACGTTTGCAAAGTGCTATTGAAGGGGATGGAGTGGATGGGGCGGGGCCGGAGGGGGGCTGTCTTCCCTCACGGCCATTCTCTCCCGCAGGGGACTCGCTGGCCATGGATGTGTCCGCGGTCCACCACAACAGCACACTCCTCCGCTACTCCGTGTCCCTGCTGGGCTACGGCTTCTACGGGGACATCATCAAGGAAAGTGAGAAGAAACGGTGGTTGGGTCTTGCCAGATACGACTTTTCAGGTAACTCAGAATAATGCAGACTCGCTCCCCTCTGGTCATGCCCCAACTGCCTTCACAGACATCACCTGACTGAATCCACTGAGCACCGTCAGAGGTGGGCCTCCACCTGCTCACAGACGGGAAGCTAAGGGCCTCATGAAATGTGCCGTGGCCAGAACGTGGCAGGGTCTGGACTGGAACCTGGATTGCTCTAAACCAGATCCTGCCCCGTGGACCCAAGAGTAAGCCACAGAGTAGACACCATGACAGACGCAGTTCACTCCAGAACCCCAGGTGCTGGAACCCCGAGACGCCAGGCCACCAGCCTCTCACATCTGGTAGGCAGGTGACAGAGGCCACCCCAAACAGGTCAAGTGGAAGTATTAATTGGGAAAAAAAAATAGCTTTTTAAATATATTTAAAAAAAATTTTTTTGAGACACAGTCTCCCTCTGTCACTCAGGCTGGAGTGCAGTGGCACGATCACGGTTCACTGCAGCCTTGACCTCCCGGGCTCAAGTGATTCTCCCACCTCAGCCTCCTGAGTAGCTGGGACTACAGACACATGCCACCATGACCAGCTAATTTTTTCTTTTTTTTTTTTTTTTTTTTTGTAGAGAAAGGGTTTTGCCCTGTTGCCCAGGCTGGTCTCAAACTCTGAGCTCAAGCAATCTGCCCACCTCGGCCTCCCAAAGTGCTGGGATTACAACCGTGAGCAACCACGCCTGGCCTGTAAAACAATAGTTTTATAATCACTCTGAACTTATTAGTCAAAGTGGCAAGTACTTTGTGCAGAAATTCAGCCTGGTATATCTGTGTGGAAGCTCATCCGTAACTTCAGGCACAAGTATCCTTTACTTCATTCAAAAAGGTTGCGTGGTTTTGTTGGGGTTACACCGTAGCTAGCCATACAAGTGAGATACACTCAGCACGTATTTGTTGAGCCCCTGCTCTATGCCGGGCCTGGTTTTTGAGGCAGGGACGTGTCCATGAACAAAACAGGCAAGATCCTGCCTTCCCACGGCTCGGCCGCAGTGGGCACAGAGGAGGAGTGTGGGCAAATGCCACGCCGCACTCCCCGAAGCCCAAAAGCTTTCATTCTCCACATGAAAGAAAGAGCACCTGCTCTTCTCACCCCAGCAGGTGCTCCTGCCCCACTTCATCGCGGAGAAAACAGGCACAAAGAGGTTGCCCGCACCCTACCTCACTCTTCCTTGAGCCCAGTGGTCCCCAAACTGTGGTGGGCACCAGCATCCTCTAGGGGGCTTGGTAGAACCCAGGCTGCGGGGACCCCCCAGAGCATCCAACACGGCAGGTCTGGGTGGACCTTGGAACATGCAGGTCCTCCAGGCTCCCGGGGCTGCTGCTGGGGCCTCGGGCCTGGCGGCGGTGACCTGTTACCCGACCACAGAGCTTAGAATGAACCAGAAATGAAGGCTGGTTCCAGCTCAGACACAAGAGTTGCAGTCTGCACACATCAGGCAGTGGGTGCGATGTCACCAGCTTTTAAATGCTGGAAAAGGAGAACTTTACATAGAATTGGCCAGGGGCAGTGGCTCACGCCTGTAATCCCAGCACTTTGGGAGGTCGAGGCAGGTGGATCACCTGAGGTCAGGAGTTCAAGACCAGCCTGGCCAACATGGTGAAACCCTGTCTCTACTAAAAATACAAAATAAGCCAAGCATGGTGGTGCACGCCTCTAGTCCCAGCTCCTCAGGGGGCTGAGGCAGGAGAATTGCTTGAACCCGGGAGGCAGAGGCTGCAGTGAGCCGAGATCGTGCCACTGCACTTCAGCCTGGGCGACGGAGCGAGACTCTGTCTCAAAAAAACAGAAAAGTAGAATTTCAGCCTGGGCGACACAGGGAGACCCCATCTCCACAGAAATTAAAAACAAAATTAGCCAGGCACCCCCGTTACTCGGGATGCTGAGGCAGGGGGAGCCCTTGAGCACAGAAGGTGGAGGCTGCAGTGAGCAGAGTTCGGGCCACTGCACTGCAGCTGGGGCGACAGAGCCAGACCGTGTCTCAAAAAAAAGAAAAGAAAGAAAGAAAGTAGAAAACATGCAGACCATGAGGTGTGCCATTCTCGCTGCCTGGTCGACTTTCCCGCCTCTTTACAGTTCGCTTTCAGATAAATCTGTATCAAATTAAATCGAGTAATTCCTGATACTAAAGTCTTAACCCTCATGAGAGAAAGAAAGAGTGATTTGGCAAACTTTACGAAGCTTAAAAAGATTTAATGAAATTAAAAACTAGCGTGGCTTGAAAATTAAAACCTAAGAAATGGCAAAGTTAGGTATTTATCTAAGGCTTATTAAGAAAGGGAATACCGAGAAAATTAGAGAAGCCGCGAGAATTTTAGGAAGCAGTTTGGGTTGTGCCATTCGCCCGACTGCCCTTTGTTGAGCCCAGTGTGGCTCTGCCTAGCAAGGCCCCTGGGATGCCCCCTCCCTGTCCCTGCCTGCTGGGGTGGGGTGGTGGGCAGCCCCCGGCAGACCTGGCCCTCCCCTGGCCCTCAGCCCATCACGACAGGCGGTGGCTGCAGCTCTGTCCCTCCCACCAGGATGAGAGCCCCGAGGCAGGAGACGCCTTCCGGGTCTCTGGATCCCCATCCTGGCCACAGGGCCTGAGATGCTCTCAGGAAAGTGGTTTGGGTTCTGTGGCTGTGAGGCAGAAAGCTTCCGGTTGTTCTGGAGCGGCACAGAGGGCAGGGAAGGAGAATGAGCGTGAGGAAATGACACACTGTTTAGACGCATGGAGTTTTAGGTGCTGGTAGGACATCTGGGGGCCCATCTAGGGGCAGACAGAAACCGGGACATCAGAGGTTGGTGAGGCGCCACCCTGGAGGCTGCATCTGGGTGATGAGGCAGCTGCCCCTCAGTCCCCTGCACTTGAGTGAGGAGCCAGCTTGGAAGGTTGCTGACCAGTGGGTGGTCCTCCTCCCAGGGCCGTGGACACGACATCCTCGTGGGACCCCCATGGGAGGAGCAGGGAGAGGCCAGAGCCACCATGCAGGAAGGCGGAGCTGCAGCCACCTGGAAAGGCCCACCCACTGAGTGCATTCCAGGCGCCTGGCCCATGCCAGGTGCAAGACCCACAGACAGGGCTGTCCTGGGGACAGTCGGGAGCTGAGTTTCAGGCACACAGATGTCCTGGGAGCCAGACTGCTCTTGCCAGCAACTTCTCCCACCCCGGGCGGTGCACACTTGGCAGTGGGCTTGCCATCTGCGGACGAGGATGTGTGGGGAGGATGGAGGCCTCTGTGTGTTGGGGGTAAGGTTGGGGGCAGGCTCCCTGCAGGCCGTCACTGCCGCACCAGATGTCATACGGGGCAGCACCAGCCCCAGCATCAGACACGGAGGAGTGATGTCATCCTGAGACTCACAGGACATGGCCTGGCTCCTGGTGTGGCCCACGGCACCCTGGGGCCCCCCTCCTGCCTCCTGCCCAGTCCCTGCTGTCCTGCTGGGTGGTGTTTCCAAGACAGCCCCGGGTGCCAGGCTGCAGGCAGCCGCATGGACGGCACACGTTTGCCTGAAGGGCGGCCCCAGACTTTGGGTGGCAGCGGCCCTGGCCTCTGTCCTGAGCTGTTCAGGACGTCACGGGGGCTGTGGCTGACCCCAGTGGGGGCCAAGCCGTGGGGCAGGTGGGGGCATCACTGACCCTCATGAAGGGGTGGAGGGGATGACCCTGAGCCACTGGAGCCCACAGGCCACGTCATCGAGGCTACAAGGGGTGGCTGATGGCAAAGGCCCCACTTTGCCAGCGTCGAGAGCGGCCAGAGCCCTGGCTGTCCCAGCATCACTGGGTGTCAGAAGGCGCCAGCACTATGACTAAACGTGCTGTTGTCCTGAGGGAGGGCAGAGACCCTGCCACTGCCTTTGATGGTGGCATTGCCTGAAGCAGGCCCAGCCTCTCCCTCCCGCAGACGGTTTAAGAAGATGCGCTCTCAGTGACGTTTCTGAAGCTGCCCAGCACAGCATCCTAACCAAGCAATGACCCTTGTGGATGTTTTTTCCTCACTGCACTCTGTTCCCAGGTTTAAAGACCTTTCTCTCCCACCACTGTTATGAAGGGACAGTGTCTTTCCTCCCTGCACAACACACGGTGGGATCTCCAAGGGATAGGAAGCCCTGCCGGGCAGGGTAAGTGCATTGCTTTGTGTGTTTCTCTTGCAAATGACGGGAAATAAAGCAGGACGGTTAGGAAGGTGAATGCAGAAGTATTTTCCAAATGTGGTGGAAGGTGCTGGATGTAGCGTGCCCAGACACACGATGCCTATGATGCCCATGGTGGCCTAGGCGTGCATGGGGCTTGCTGTCCCCATCTCTATCCCCATGGCCTGTGTGGGCAGCCGCTCCTGTGCCAATGAGCCAGATGAGGACTCTGGGGGAGGGTTCCACACCCACTGTTAGAGTGAGGGCTGAGCACAGGGTCTGTCCCTGCCGGGGTTCCCTTTACCCCCTGCGGGGGCCTGATGGAGGAGATATGCAGGCAAGAAGGGATGGTAGACACCTTATCGGTGACTGTGCATGTGCAGGGCACTGGTGGCAGGACCGTTGGCACAGCTGGCTGGAGTGTGCGCTCTCAGCAGCGACCCTCCTGTCCACACCCCTGGCTGAGACTCTCACCCATGTTAGCCCCATGCTCCAAGGCAGGAGCCCACTCTAAAGTTAGCAGAGCCCGGGCCAGGCACACCTTCAACCCCACAGGAAGCCAGGGACCCTCAGCAAGAAGGCTCGGGCTGGCAACAAGAGCTGGTGCCAGGGGTTGGGGGGCAGAGCCAGGGCAGCTGCCCAGGGAGAGGGGATGCAAAGGGAAAGAGGCGCCCCACCAGGGAGGGGAGGCTGAATGGAGTCAACACAGCTGGAAACACTGTTGACTCCCTTTACATTTGGTGCCCCAGTGTGGCCACTGCAGGCTCTGCAATGGTTGCTACGCGAATGAACAAGCAGGGACTCCTTTCACCTGGTGTATCCCCGCCCCACCCCCACACAGTGTATTCAGTAATATCCGACCAGTGTACATAGAACCTTAAATAAATCTAAACGTAGTTGTCCCAGGCCGCATGACCTCCCTAGTGACCGTGGAGGGCGCCTGAATGGTCATCCTGTCTCTGCTCTGCCTGGGGCTGAGGACACGGGGCTGTGGGGACAGCTGCACCTTCATGAAGAACACTCACGGCCTTTCAAGTCGTGCAGACTTCAGAACCTCCTTCGAGCTCCTTTCCTTTTTTAAGTGAAGAATTTGAGACCATAAAATCAGAATATTCAGAGGCAGATGCTGTTTGCGTCAGTGCATTAAAGAACTCGGCTGCTGATGAGCAATTTCCACCAGTGCAAACAGTGTCCTGTAAATCCAGCAGCCCCCAAGATCAGAAAGATGTGCTAGACGAATGACTAAGTTCTAAGCTGATGGTTCTGAGTTATTTGCTTGTTATTGACTGTAACAGATAAGCCCTGTATGATTTGTTATCTGAAAGTAAATGAGTCCTCATCCCGGGAGTCCGCTGGGGGAACCAGTGCCTCGGTCACTTCTCCCAGCCAGGCTATGTTAGCTGCAGGGCCAGGCAGAAGCCGTCTCCAGGTGGCACCTCAGCATCCTCATGCTGTGCTTCTCCTCATGTCCAAACCTTTTAGAGAAGGACATGCTGAATGTGTCATTTTAAAAGTAGGTCTCATTCTGAAACCTCTAATTAATATGCCAAAAAATATTTTGTTAAGCCTTTGAAATGGAACTTTTTCGTATGTGAAAAGAATGTAAATACATCTATATGTGCCAAGCATACGCACTGCACCTGCAGCTCCATATTTAAAAGGTGATGATATTCTTGTCTTTCAGATGCTTTGTTTGCAGGCAAAGCAGGCAGCAGCTGGAGGAGGAGCAGAAGAAAGCGCTGTATGGTTTGGAAGCTGCGGGTAATTCCTAAGACACAGGCTCGGTGTTGTGACTGTGTGTGCTGGGGTGTTGGTTTCTGTCCTCTCTCAGGGCACTGCCTCTCCTCCCTGCCCACCTTTGCTTTTCCTTTTTCCTGTCTGGCACCAGGCATCCATTTCTGCTTAGCCCCAGGCAGTATCAGGTCACTGTTACTTGCCGTGTACGGCTGTGTGGAGCAGCAGGTTTTGTGACAGGCCCCGTTGCCCTTTCTGAAACGCTGTTGTGGTGCTGAGTCTGGACTCCTGTCCCATGTGCTCTAGAATGTGGGGGCAGCAGACGTCCCATTGAGGGCTCGCTGGTGACCACCTCAGGCCCTGGCGACCACACAGTCTCTGTCCAGCAGAGGCAGCCTAGACAGTGTACGGTGAGTGGGTGTGGCCATCTGCTGATGAAACTTTATTTATGGACACTGAATTTAAGTTTCATAGAATTTCCACATGTCACAAAATATTATTCTTTTGATTTTTTTCTCTTTCTCTTTTTTCTTTTGGATGGAGTTTCACTCTTGTCGCCCAGGCTAGAGTGCAGGGGCACAATATCAGCTCACTGCAACCTCCGCCTCCCGAGTTCAAGCGATTCTCCTGCCTCAGCCTCCCTAGTAGCTGGGACTACAGGTGTGCACCACCACGCCCGGCTAATCTTTGTATTTTTAGTAAAGATGGGGTTTCACCATGTTAGCCAGGCTGGTCTCAAACTCCTGACCTCAGGTGATCTGACTGCCTCAGCCTCCTAAAGTGCTGGGACCACAGGTGTGAGCCACCATGCCCAGTCAATAATATTTATTTATTTATTGGGACAGAGTCTTGTTCCATCACCCAGGCTGGATTGCAGTGGCGTGATCTTGGCTCACTGCAACCTCTACCTTCTGGGTTCAAGTGATTCTCCTTCCTTAGCCTCCTGAGTAGCTGGGATTACAGGCGCCTGCCACCATACCTGGCTAATTTTTTTTTTTTTTTAAGACAGAGTTTTACTCTTGTTGCCCAGTCTGGAGTGCAATGGCGCAATCTCAGCTCACTGCAACCTCCGCCTTCCAGGTTCAAGCAGTTCTCCTGCCTCAGCTTCCCGAATAGCTGGGATTACGGGCATGCGCCACCACGCCTGGCTAATTTTTGTATTTTTAGTAGAGATAGGTTTTCACCATGTTGGCCAGGTTGGTCTCGAACTCCTGACCTCAGGTGCTCTGCCTGCCTCGGTCTCCCAAAGTGCTGGGATTACAGGCGTGAGCCACCACGCCAGACCTTTTTCAAGGATTTAAAAACGTGAAAAGCATTCTTAGCTCTCAGGCCACACACAGATGGGCAGCAGGCCAGATTTGACACACAGCCATGGTTTGCTGACCCTTGTTTTAAATTGTCCAAAAGTCACCAAGTGAGGAGAGGGACAACAGTCCTGCCTTCCGGGAGGAGATCCTTTGGGTACCACTTCCTGCGGGGAGCGGACGGTTCCGTGGTGGATGTTTTTGGTGTTGAGCTGACGAGTCGGTTGCATGAAGTGTCTGCTAAATGCATGAGCAGGTGAGAGCCCGGATGGCCTCCCACCATCCCGGTGCAGGGCGCTGCCCGGCGCCATTGCAACTGTGACATCTCCGTGGTTCTTTCTGCTTCAGAGGACGTGGAGGAGTGGCAAGTCGTCTGTGGGAAGTTTCTGGCCATCAATGCCACAAACATGTCCTGTGCTTGTCGCCGGAGCCCCAGGGGCCTCTCCCCGGCTGCCCACTTGGGAGATGGGTCTTCTGACCTCATCCTCATCCGGAAATGCTCCAGGTTCAATTTTCTGAGGTTTCTCATCAGGCACACCAACCAGCAGGACCAGGTAAGTGGGGTGCTTTTGCATGGAACCTCCACTGGTGAGTAATTTATGTTCCAGCAGTCCCTGGTTTATGTGTTGTAGGAATTCATTATTTAATTCAAGGACAAATTTTTTTTTTTAATTTCACAAACTTTAAACTCCTGATTACAACTACTCCTTGTAAAATTTCATTTAAAAAGATAAATTTTTGAGGCCAGGTGTGGTGGCTCATGCCTGTAATCCCAGCACTTTGGGAGGCTGAGGCAGGCAGATCACCTGAGGTCAGGAGTTCAAGACCAGCCTGGGCAACATGGTGAAACCTCATCTCTACTAAAAATACAAAAATGAGCCAGGCGTGGTGGCCCATGCCTGTAGTCCCAGCTACTCGGGAGGCTGAAGCATGAGAATCGCTTGAACCCAGGAGGTGGAGGCTACAGTGAGCTGAGATCACACCACTGCACTCCAGCCTGGGCGACAGAGTGAGACTCCATCTCAAATATATATATATATGTGTGTGTGTGTGTGTGTGTGTGTGTGTGTGTGTGTGTGTATATGTGTGTGTATGTGTATGTATATGTGTGTATATATGTGTGTATGTGTATATATACATATATGTGTATATGTGTATATATACGTGTATATACACACACACATATATACATACATATATATATACACACATATATTTGAGCACAGAAACTAAGAGGTATGAATCTTTATAATGCAACTTCTTACCTGTTGTTTCTCTTCCCATTTAAAAACAGAACAGAGCGATACAGTAAAGATGGAAGTGGCCCTTGCAGGCCACTTAAAATACTCTTTAGGGTCCAGAAATGGGTTCTGTTTGGGCCCTTCTCCCACATCCTTCTGTGGCCCACACAGAGGAAGACCCGAGTCCAGTCATGTTGGGAGAAGCGCAGCTTTTGGTCACAGTCTCCAAATTTAGTCACATTTCTTTTTTTACTTAAGTTCTATTTAAGATCTAGTCTAATGCTATTTTTATGTGGCTTTTTAAGTAGTGCTCGTTAAAAAGAGAATACAAAATTCTACAAATCACTGATAATTATCTATCAGAATTCTGTAAAAAGCATTCATCATTGTAGATAAGCTGTGGTTTCTAAAAGCATTAGAAGTCATTTTGACAAGTGCCGCAGAAGGTGGGCGCCGGGGAAAGTGGGCACCAGGGAAGGTGGGCGCCGGGGAAGGTGGGCACCGGGGAAGGTGGGCGCCGGGGAAGGTGGGCGCCGGGGAAGGTGGGCGCCGGGGAAGGTGGGTGCCAGGTTTCCCTTCATCTCTGAGCTGTCAGTTCAGCTGGAAAGGGAACTCCAGGGGCCTGCACAAGCAGTTGCATCCTCCGAGAAGGGCCGTGTGTGCACCAAGGCCTGAGAGAACTCGCTGTTGGTCTGGGGTGTTCTGCTGCCCTACCCGGATGGCGATGTTTAGAGCTGAATGGTCCCTCTCACTGTTTCTTGGTAGTTTGACTTCACTTTTGTTGAAGTTTATCGCGTCAAGAAATTCCAGTTTACGTCAAAGCACATGGAGGACGAGGACAGTGACCTCAAGGATTCGGGGAAGAAGCGCTTTGGGCACATCTGCAGCAGCCACCCCTCCTGCTGCTGCACCGTCTCCAACAGCTCCTGGAACTGCGACGGGGAGGTCCTGCACAGCCCCGCCATTGAGGTCAGGTGCGTGCAGGGGTCCTCCAGCCACCAGCGCCAGCCCCTTGAGCCCTGAGGTGTCTGTCACAAGCTGCCCCACCCAGCGTGGGGGGTTCCCTGGGGATTTATAAACACAAAACGTAGGGATGTTTTATAAATGCACTTTTCTCTCCCTATGTCAAATATCGAATGAGATGCCGTTCCCCACATTCTGGAAAGAGGCCAGGGTGCCGAGTCCTCAGCATTTTGTTTTGCAGATAATTTTCATGGGTGTTTGAAGCTCCTCCATTTCATTCTTTTCCTCTTCCACACCCTGTGCTCCAGGCTGGCATTGGGCTCTTTGCCCTGGCACTCTCTCTCTTCTCCTAAATAATTCAAAAGGTGGGAGGCCAAGGCGGGCAGATCACTTGAGATCAGGAGTTCAAGACCAGCCTGGCCAACATGGTGAAACCCCGTCTCTACTAAAAACACAAAAAAAATTAGCCGGGTGTGGTGGTGCATGCCTGTAATCCCAGCTACTCGGGAGGCTGAGGCAGGAGAATCGCTTGAACCCAGGAGGCAGAAGTTGCAGTGAGCCAAGACCGTGCCACTGCACTCCAACCTTGGTGACAGAGCGAGACTCCGTCTCAAAAAAATTTCAAAAGGCAAACAAAGGAAACCGCCTTTACGGGCAGTCGTTTGTCCACTGAATCCACCAGGGAACCATTGGCCTCAAGGGCCAGTCAATCACCAGGTGCAGGTGCTCCGTGCGGGGAGGGGCAGGAGGCAGCAGGGCTGGGAAGGGCACCCCGAGGATGGGAAGGAGGGGAGGAGCCCAGAGGGATGCCCCGTGCTGGAGGCCACGCAGCTTAGGAGACCCGGGGAGGCAGGTGTGGCCAGACACGGATGTTCGGTCTCCCTGGGGCAGGTGCCACGCCCCTCCTCTGGCTGGCTGGGCGGAGGGTGGGAAGTGGTGTCCCCCCACACCCACTGGGGCCCATTGTATTTGGAAATCTGTAATGTATCACATAACCAGATGGAATTTGTGTGCAGAGAAAATTGTTTCTCCATGGAAAGACACAGTAACAAGCAAGTTGATTTTTTCAAAAGGCCATTGAATTAGGTGTGGGCGTGCAAATTACATGAGACTGGGGAACTGGAAAGCTCTAGACGGATTCTGAACTCTTGGCAGATGTTGGTAAGGGCTCGGTCTACTTCAAGGAAGCCCAGCTTGACACTCGTTAACAGAGTGTGGCTGGCGTGAGAGCGATGGCAGGCTGGTCAGCAGGGCCATGCCTGTCTGCAAGGAAAGCTGGGTGTCAGATGGCCCTTGGGTACTTTAAAGTCACAGCATGTAAGAGGATGCACGCATCTCTGTGGACAGCTCCCCACTTTCAGTGACTCCTCAGCCAGCCAGCTGCAGCTCTAAGAAAGCTTCTCCCATTCGCGTCCGAACAAGCCTAAGGGAGAAGGAGGTCTCTGCCCCTCCCCAGGCCCAGGGCCGCGCGCCCCCTTTCTTTCTGTCGGGGGTGATGGCAAGAGGCCGTCGGAAGCTCCCAGGAACACCCGCCACCCCCAGGCAGCCGTGCACAGGGACTTTCCTCTGTCAACTCATTTTACAAGTTTGGGAAGTAGGATTATTTTTAATATTGGTGTATGTATTTATTAAAGAAATAGAATAATTTGAAAATTAGGACAGGCATTCTTGAAATACGTCCTGTCTATCTTGATAAATATGGCTATGCCTTGAGCAGCACACCACTTTTAAAAATATAATTTGTGTGTGTGTGAGCTCAGCTCCATGGAAACAGCCTGTCACTTATTTATTTATATTTTCTTATTTTTTGAGACAGAGTTTTGCTCTTGTTGCCCAGGCTAGAGTGCAATGGCGAGGTCTCGGCTCACTGCAACCTCTGCCTCCCAGGTTCAAGCAATTCTTCTGCCTCAGCCTCCCAAGTAGCAGGCGCCCGCCACCACACCTGGCTGATTTTTATATTTTTAGTAGAGATGGGGTTTCACCATGTTGGCCAGGCTGGTCTCAAACTCCTGACCTCAGGTGATCGGCCCGCCTGGACCTCCCAAAGTGCTGGGATTACAGGTGTGAGTCACTGCGCCCTGCCCCAGCCTGTCACTTAATGAAGGGGTTTAGGTTACTGAAATACGTCTGAGGAGGCTGTGATATCATTAATAAATGAAATAAACAGAGCTGTCCTGTGTGGGAAGATGGCACTCACCCAGGGACTCACTGTGGCCACTGAGCCCCTGGGCAGGGGACCTCCAGGGACCCCAACTTGCTCCTCAAGCCCGAAGCCTCTTGCTGGCACTGGGCCACCTGTCTTTCTCATCTGAGCATCCCTCACACATCTCTTACACACATGGAGTCGCCCCGCACAGACTCCTCGCAGGCCCTGCGTGCTCAGTACTGCTGAGAAAATGGGGGTGGGTGGAGTGGGCACACAGTGGGGCGGGCGCTTTGCTTTCCATGGGGGTGCTGGAGTCCGAGTCAGGTCTACTGATGCCCAGATTTCCCAGCTGGCCATTGGCAACCCCTTTACAAACTCGGCATCCTGGGAGTCTAAGTGAATTATTCCACGCCCAGGATCCGTCATTGCGGGCTGGACTCCTACAGCCCACGGTGACGTCTGACCGTTCCATGGGGGGGTGGACCCCCACTGCAGCCCTTGTCCAGGAGCGGGGCTCAGGGCCAGCTTTGAGTGAGGGACACGTCGAGTTTACGGCAGCCCCTGTCCAGGAGTGGGGCTCAGGCCAGCTTTGAGTGAGGGACACGTGGGGTTTACACGTGGCCGCTTGTCTCTGCAGAGTCCACTGCCAGCTGGTTCGACTCTTTGCACGAGGAATTGAAGAGAATCCGAAGCCAGACTCACACAGCTGAGAAGCCGGCGTCCTGCTCTCGAACTGGGAAAGTGTGAAAACTATTTAAGATAATTATTACAGACCAATTATGTTGATATATACATTTAAATGTAGAAATTTATTTTTGATAGTTAAATCTTGATTTTAGAAGAAAACCCTTTTGTCCACAATTTTGTGTACACATTTGGCATTTTCAGTTCTGTACGCATCTGCGGGTTGCAGCCCACGCCGCTTACTCTCAGCGGATGCAGCTGCTCACTTGGGGGCACTGGCCTCTTAGGTTTTAACAATGTCAACAGTGTAGTTTAGAAAATGGCCCGTTAGTGGCTCTATTGCAATAATGTTAGGGACATTATATGATTTCCACGCAGGTCACACCATCTGGGCCTGAGGTAGCAGTGGGTCACTTTGATCCACTTTGCAGGACTTACTCTGTGATGGTTTGTGGCCAAGTTTTGGGAAGTGGTTGATTCTCTTTGCCTTCATTTCACCTTCCTCTTCGTTTACGGTTAGGACATCGCTGCTTGATCCTTACAATACTGTGCAACTGCAATGCAACATGGCCCTGCTTCAGGTGATCCGCGGGAGGGGCCTCCACGCCAGCGCGGGAAGGCTGCTGGGGCCTCCACACCTGCCTCATCACGGCGGCGTGGCTAAGACAATCCGGCTGGGAGCATGACCTTGGCGTCTGTTCTGGGAGCACAGATGATAAGCTCTGGAAGCTGGCAGTGTGGAAAGCACTGGCAAGTTTGTTACTGTTAAAATGTCAAATACCAACGCTTTATATCGACACGAAGCGCTTAACACAGCTGGGCTTGGGGGGCAGTCAGGAGGAAGCGGGCCATCCGTGGAGGAGGGGCCGTTCCTGCACTCCGGCAGGATTCCTCTGATGCAGGCCCTGAAGTCTGTACACGTGGTCCAGATTTGTCCTTGTCTTTTCTTCACACTGAGTTCTCTATATTTATTGAACATCTTGTCCTTTTAAGCCAGAAGAGTGTAAACTGCGTCTCGGATGTCTGTCTTTTGTCTCGAAGCCACGATGGATCACGGGTTTCCTCTGAAGCACGAGGGCTCCGGCGAGCAGAGGATTCTTCCCGGAAGGCATTCCTGCCCCGCTCCCCGGGGCACCCCGCAGTTGTGTACTACACCCTTGTTTAGTGTGCATCCATGCCCATGTAGGTGACGTCTGTAACTTAGGTTTGAGATGTGAGAATATGCGGCTGAAACTTTGATCTGTGAGGGTGGGCCGTGGCCGTTGGCAGCACGCTGTGGACACCGTTCCTCATGCTGCCGGGTGGGTTTTGCAGAGGCTTCCTTAGTGATTGCACATTTAACCGGCAGCATCCATTTTCAGAATTGCCCGGCATTCATTTATATTTTGAAGCATACAGGAAACTTCTCATTTCGTCGTTTAGCCCCACCCAGGTCAGGTGAAAGGGCAGCTTTAATGGTGGTTTTTAAGGACCACATTATCCGAGAGCACTGTGCGAGCCGAATGGTTCAATAACGAATGGCTGAATGAAAGTTCTGGGTGTAAAGAGTTAAATATGCCCTGGCTCTTTCTACCAATGTCTGCTCCTGGTTGGAAAGAAACCAAAGATTTAAGATGGGCTGCTCTTCCAGACTGGCCGTGCCTGCCTGTGCCCAGCAGCCTGTGCAGCCGGCAGTGTGCCTGGTGTCACGCCAGGAGGCTGTGGCTGCTGTGGGCCCTCTGGAACTGTGCTCCTCACAAAGTTTCCCCAAAAGGTTCTTCTAAGCCTTTATCGTCCCTGGTAAATGTTTCCCGGCCGGGCGCGGTGGCTCACGCCTGTAATCCCAGCACTTTGGGAGGCCGAGGCGGGTGGATCACCTGAGGTCAGGAGTTTGAAACCAGCCTGCCCAACATGGTGAAACCTCGTCTCTACTAAAAATATGAAACTTAGCCGGGCTTGTTGGCGCACGCCTGTAATCCCGGCTACTAGGGACACTGAGGCAGGAGAATCGCTTGAACCCAGGAGGTGGAGGTTGCGGTGAGCCAAGATTGCGCCACTGCACTCCAGCCTGGGCAACAGAGGGAGACTCCGTCCCCCCTCCCCACACACACACAAAAAACAGTTTCCCATACACTGGCCTGCTCCAAAACCCACTAACTATTTTGGCAAAACAGTCCAGGCCAAAGAGGAAGCATTTTACGTTCAATAAGAAACCCAGCCATTCCACATGGCTGGTTCCTGAGTGGCTTTGGTGATACTCGCCAGCCACCTGCTGACATTCAGAATCTCAGACCTCGGGACTGCTGTTGCGGTACCGTGCGTCTGACACCCGCCAGGAGCCCTTTGCTATCTGCGCGCAGGATGGGGGTGACTGCCCAGACATTCCCGCTTGATAGGGGCAGCCTTTCAGATGCAGCAGACATACAACACCTGTACTTTGGAGTTTTAAGGAAAAAAAAATCAGAAGTGCTGGTTAGATAGTGAAAACTTAGGATAACTTAGAAAGGTTAGTTTTAGCTTCCTTTGTGGCTCCCTGGTGCAAAACAATTAGCAGTTATGCAATGGACCTGATTCTAGTTTATTCTAATTAAGAAGTGAGGCCGGGCGGAGCCTGCCTCTGATGGCGGGGCTTGACTTCGTTCCTGAATACAATCTTGAGTAACTGGGAAAGTCTGAGTGAAAGGATGGCCTCATTCTCTTTCTAATCTTGCTGGTTTCAAGATTAGAAAATGGCATTATTTGATCTGAAATGTTTGAGAAGTCACAAATAAAGTTACTTGGGCAGACTTGGCTTGCTTTCTTTCCTTTACACATACCTGTTATTTTCAAAGCAGAATATTTTTCATGAAAACACACACAATTTAAAGAACAAGAATAAAATGAACCACCTACGCCAGGAAATTGAACGCCGCCCCAAAGCCTTCTGTGCCCTGCTCTGGAGTCCCCCTGCTCCCCCTCGGAGGGCGCCACCATTTCACGCTAAGCGCTTCCCTTCCTGCCTCCGTCCATGGCTGTATCTGCAACAGTGAGTTTAGTTTTGCACGTTTTACGCTTTATCCAAAGGAAACGTGTTGTTTTCTGTAACTTGCTTCTTTCACTCCACGTTTATTTTTGTTTATTTATTTATTTAGAGACGGAGTCTCGCTCTGTCACCCAGGCTGGGGTGCAGTGGCGCGATCGTGGCTCACCGCAAGCTCCGCCTTCCGGGTTCACGCCATTCTCCTGCCTCAGCCTCCCGAGTAGCTGGGACTACAGGTGCCCGCCACCACGCCCGGCTAATTTTTTGTATATTTAATAGAGACGGGGTTTCACCGTGTTAGCCAGGATGGTCTCGATCTCCTGACCTCGTGATCCACCCACCTCGGCCCCCCAAAGTGCTCGGATTACAGGCGTGAGCCACCGCGCCTGGCCCACTCATGTTTGAGAGGGCATTTGCATTGTGAAACTGACTTTTCCGGTCCATGAACGTGACATTATTTCCACTTACATAGATCTTCATTCATGTCTTTCAATTATTTTATAATTTTTCCATGGAAGTCTTTAAATTCTTAGATTTATTCCTAAAACTTGATTTTTGTTTGTTTTTGTGAACAAGGTCTTGTTCAGCTGCTCAGGCTGGAGTACAGTGGCATGACCACAGCTCACTGTAACTTCAGTCTCTCAGACTGAAGCGATCCCACCTCAACCTCCTGAGTAGCTGGGACTACAGGCGTGCAACACCATGCCTGGCTATTTTTAAAAAGTTTTTTGTAGAGATGGGGTCTCTGTTGCCCAGGCTGGTCTCGGAACTCCCGGGCTCAAGCAATCCTCCTGCCTCAGCCTTCCAAACTGCTGTGGTTACAGGAGTAAGCTACTGTGCCCAGCCAAAATTTCATATTTTGAGGCTTTTCTTTTTTTCATTAATGTTTTGTAGAGATAGGGTCTCACCATGTTGCCCAGCCTGGTCTCAAACTCCTGGCCTCAAGTGATCCTCCCATCTTGGCCTCCCAAAGCGCTGGGATTACAGGCGTGAGCCACCATACCTGGCCTTTGAGGCTATCTTAAGATTTGTTTTGTTTTGCATAGAAATGCAATTTTTTGTTTGTTTTGAGATGGAGTCTCGCCCTGTTGCCCAGGCTGGAGTGCAATGGTGTGATGTCGGCTCACTGCAACCTCCGCCTCTGGGGTTCAAGCGATTCTCCTGCCTCAGCCTCCCACGTAGCTGGCATTATAGACGCGTGCCACCAGGCCCAGCTAGTTTTTTGTATCTTTAGTAGAGATGGGGTTTCCCCATGTTGTCCAGGCTGGTCTCCAACTCCTGGTCTCATGATCTGCCCGCCACAATTGTTTTTTATGTGTTGGGTTATATCCAGAAACCTTGCCTCCCGTCAACTTAAAGTGACATCAGAGAGCTCTCCTAAGAAAGTTTATTCGGGAACAGCAAGGGGATTGCAGTCAGGATATGCGTGCTATGCCGGTAGGCATTTTGGGGGGTGTTCGCGATAAAGGCGACACTTTAAAAGGCAAAGAAGTCCACGTAAGCTGCTCTAGAAAGAAGTTCACAGGTCACAGCAGCTCCTGGCAGGAGGCAGTACTGTTCACCGCGGGAGTGGCCGTCACTGGGCGGGCGCCCTCGTTGCAGTCCTGAGGGTTCTGGGGCGAGTTCTGCTACAGGCAGGCCTGCGAGAGCTTCTTCACGGCCTCCCCTGACTCATTTTGTACCAGCAGCTTCCACACTCCTATTATGATAATTTACTGGTGAATTTCGGGGTTTTCTGTCATCCTATCATTTACAAATAGTAACAGCTGAATGTCTTCTTTACAATCGTGCATGGTCCAGCTATTTCCCCTAGCTTGTGATGCCAGCTGTGACATCTGGTACAGAGTTGAGCAGAGATGATGGCAGGGGCCTGGGCCAGCTCCTGTCTGAGGGATTGGGTCAGCTGCCCATCACTGCCTCTTGGCTCTGGCCCCACCCCAGCTGCCCCTCTGTGATCCCAGGTGTCTCCCCTTCCATCTGACATGGACCCGAGGGCCCCTGGAGGCGGGCAGAGCTGGGCTTCCTGGTTCCAGGGGTTTTGAGGGCGGATTTCTGATTTCAGCGGTGCTGGGTGGCTGCACAGCCCTTTCCCTGGGCGGCTTTCCCAGCTCCCACCCACACAGGACGGGGTCTTGGGGTCCTTCCTTGGCTGTGCCCTTAGTCTGTGGCTGCTGTAGTCTCTGGCCAACCCTGTCCTCCAACCGCTGCTGGAGTTCATAAGCCCATAGAATACTGCCTCCTGGAGTTCTGCAGGGCAAGCAGAATGGACCACAACCCTGAGTTCCCAGCGTCGCTCACTTTGGTCCACGTGAGGCCCTCTCTGATTTATTTACTCATTCATCCGTTACATTCATCCACTAAATATTTAAAAACACATAGCAAGTACCTATGAAGAGAACCCCTGGTTCAAGAATAAAATCACTAACAATTTCATTCCCCTCTGGACTCTCCCTGATGCACCCCCACCCTGGGTGACCCCTCTTCTGATTTGCAGTCAGAGTGCCAGCTTCTGCTGGAAGCTCTGCAGCGCCCCGTCACCCCCAGAATAAAAGTCCTAGAGGGCACCAGGCCTGCCCCACAGATTTGTGACCTTTCCTTTGCTGCACAGCCCCTCTGGTAGCCAGGTACAGCCGAGAGATGCCGCTGAGTAATGGAAAATGCACGCATTAAAACATGTAGGATTGCCAAGGAAACCAGCTATACTGAAATAGTTATCACAACCACCTGTAAATGGTGATAGAGGTATATGTAGGCACCTTTATTGACACTAAATGATGAAATATATGCACAACAGGCAAGTTGTCGGTTTAGGCATAGAGCCTGTGGGCCGAGGGTGGGTGGTCTCCCACAGGTTGGCCTTTTTGAGCACTCAGAAGCCCCTGGGAGGCCCCTCCACCTCCTCCATGGCCCAGCTCCAGTGACACCGGCCACAGGCCCGCACTGCCCCCTGTCTGTGTGGAGGGGTCAGTGTGGGCCGCCAACGGGTTAGGTAGGTCTGGGCCTTGTTCCGAGTTAGGAGCAAGCCGGGGGAGGACCTGTGCAGAGAACAGAGGGGTGGGTGGAAGGGGTCAGTGGGTACCACAGCATGGATGTGTTCCTGGGAAGGATGTGAGGGTGTTTGGCAGGTTCCTAGCCCATCACTGCTGTATCCCAGCACCAAGGACAGGGCCTGCTATGCTTGGCCAGCTGGGTGGGTGGGTGGGTAAATGGGTGGATGGATGGGTGGGTAGGTGGATGGATAGGTGGGTAGGTGGATGGATAGGTGGGTGGGTGGGTGGATGGATGGATGGATGAATAGTGGGTGGGTGGATGGATGGATGGATAGATGGATGATGGATGGATGGATGGGTGGGTGGGTGGGTGGATGGATGGATAGATGGATGGATGATGGATGGATGGATGGGTGGGTAGGTGAATGGATAGGTGGGTGGGTGGGTGGGTGGATGGACGGATGGATGGATGGATGGGTGGATGAATGTGTAGGTGGATGGATGGGTGGATGAATGTGTAGGTGGATGGATTGATGGATGAGTGGGTAGGTGGATAGATGAATGGATGTATGGATGAATGGGTGGGTGAGTGGGTGGGTGGATGGATGGATGGATGGACTGATGGATGGGTGGGTAGGTGGATGGATGAATGGATGCATAGATGAATGGGTGGGTGGGTGAATGGATAGGTGGGTGGGTGGATGGATGGATGGGTGGGTGGATAGATGGATGGGTGGATGAATGGGTGGGTGGATGGATTGATGGATGAGTGGGTAGGTGGATGGATGAATGGATGTATGGATGAATTGGTGGGTGGGTGGATGGATGGATGGATGGATGGATGGATGGATGGATGGATTGATGGATGGGTGGGTAGGTGGATGGATGAATGGATGTACAGATGAATGGGTGGGTGGGTGGATGAATGGATGTACAGATGAATGGGTGGGTGGGTGGATGGATGGACAGATGGATGGAAGGACGGATGGATGAATGGGTGGGTGGTGGGTGGATGAATGGACGGACGGACGGATGGCTAAGTGGATGAATGGATGGATCAGTGGCTGGCTGGCTATGTTGACAGAGTATGCATATGTCCTACTTTCTGAAGCTGTGCCCCTTAGGGTGGCATGGCCCACTAGACCTGGTTTCCACCTGGCTCCAGTTCCCTCGCTGTGTAACCTGGGGAGGTCTCTGTCTCCTATGGGGCTCCTGTGGGCTTGAGGCACAGGAGGCTAGGCGGCACCAGGTGCACCTGGCACAGGCCTATGCCCAACTCCAGGGGTTTCAAAAGCCAGGCAGATCCTTGCACCCTTCTGTGTCCAGTATCAGCATCCAGATGGACCAAGCCCCAAGTGTTGCTGGAAACCCCTCTGTCCAGGACCCCCAGGCAGCCAGGACACCACAGTGGGGAGGGGCCAAAGCCTGCATGGCCCCTGACCCCAAGGCGCTGCCTCTGCCTCCAGCTCCCCTACTTCGCCCTGTGCCAGCCCTGGGTACCCTCCCTGCAGGCCGCGTCCCTCGCCACCTGGCCTCCTGTCTTCTGGAACTCAGGCCCTGCCTCCTGCTCCCAGCCTTCAATGCCCACGTCCAACAGGACTCTGCTTCTCAGCCCCACCTCACCCCACAGCCGTCACTCAGGCCACATCAGTACCCGAACGCCCTGCCACCAGCAGCCGTGGGGCCCCAGGGAGCGGCGGGCTGGCAGGGGCACTGAGGGCCTGGGTTTGGTGGCCCAGCTGGCTCAGGCCGCCTACAATGCATGTGGCCCTGCCAAGGAGGCAGACAGCCCTGAGCCTTAGCACAAAGCATTTTAGGTTTATTTAAATAAAAATTATAATTTATACAATACTTTTTCTTTAAACAAACAAAGTTTTCTTAAAAAAATGTTACAGGAGATTTTTTTCACCAGTTCTTAATACAGTACAATCCTTTTGTTGAACAAAAGTCACACTGGCAATGATTATTTACAGATCCAAAATAGACTCAGGCTTCAGACATAAAAAATTTAACATTCATCTAGTTCAGTGATTAGTCATAGAAATTAAACATCTGCCCAGATGTGCACAATCTGGTTAAAACTACAGCTTCTCTCCATCAGCTTCTCTCCATGGGGAGCCCAGAGCCCGTGCAGTCCGCGCTCCACTCCCGAGGACTTCCAGGGAGGGGCCTGTGCTGGCAGCAGAGCCAATCAGTGGCTCTCCCCCGCCCCCCCGCTCCCCGAATGTGGCCCTCCCTGGGGCGCTGCAGCCACACCTGGCACGTGGTCAGTTTTCATCTCCCTTTCTCCACAAAAGGGACTCGAACTAGACCACCCGACGCTGGGAAAGAAGCCCCATCTGCCCCAGGGACCCCTCCCGCTGTGTTTGGGGACTGAATCCCAGCACCTAGGAAGAGGCGCTCACTGGCCCTGAGGCCCCGGCCCCACCCTTGGGCACCGCCAGGCCCTGGGGAGAGAGGTGTGGCCATCGTCTGTGGGCGCTGCCTCTGCAGCCGTCCCTGGAGGTGGGTCAGTGCCCACCCTGTGTTGCCTCAGGCGCCAAGGTGGGGTTCACTGGGGTGTGTCCCCCACCCCTGGTGCACCAAGAGAGCCGGTCCCCTACAGGGGCCAGACTCACGGCTCAGAGCGGGTTCTGTCCCCATTTGGGAAAGGCCGCCGTGTGGTCATCCTGACGCCGACGTCCGCGCAGTCCAGAGCCACGGGGGCTCTGCTCCACCGCCTGGGATAGGACGTGCTTAATCTGGTGATCGGCGCAGCTCCCCCAAAGCACCCCCGGCACCAGCGTGTGACCCTGCAGCCCCTCGTGAAGGGGGTGAAACCAGCCTATGCCGCCGGATCCCTCACCCACACCAGCAAATGAGGATCGGAGCAAAGGTAAAAATTACATCTGAAAAATGATACAAAAATAAGAAAAACAGCTTGCTCTCTGTAAAAAATATAATCTTCTGTTTCTTCAAAAAACAACAATCTCAACGACACCCAAGGGACTCAGGACAAGCTGAGGGAGCTTCGGGATCCGCCCCAGCAGAC
This sequence comes from Nomascus leucogenys, assembly GCF_006542625.1. Classification (NCBI taxonomy): domain Eukaryota; kingdom Metazoa; phylum Chordata; class Mammalia; order Primates; family Hylobatidae; genus Nomascus; species Nomascus leucogenys. The sequence goes on from NC_044387.1 coordinate 3,814,555, forward strand.
GCGCAGGCCCGCGGGACGGCCACGTCCTTCCAGGAGGCCCAGGCCGCCTTTCCCTCCCTTCAGCCCAGTGCAGGCGGCCCCAGCAAGCCAGGCCTGCGGGCGCTCCCTCCACAAATGCCATCTTGTTCCCGGGAAGCCCAGGCTTCCCTGGGGCGGGGCAGGGGCGGTCTGTGCCCGGACTGGCACTTGCTAGGCACGCGGGGGAGGGAACACTGTCGCATGTCGGCTGCAGGCAGTGCAGGCCCAAGCCTCTAGGCTTGGCTCACAGTTGCTCCCTAAAGCACAGGGGCTGCCAGAGCCTCTCGGATGGCCCAAAGGCGGCCGCAGCCTGGGCCACCATGGTCCCGGAACACTCCTGCCCACTCCCTCCCCCAACCAACCCAGGCAACCGCAGCCTGGAGGCCATGTGCCAGACATGCCACAGTGCCCAGAGCACCTCCAACAGCCTTCGCGGATGTTCTCCTGGGCCTTCCAAAGAGCAAAGTGTGAGAAAGATGTGCTTTTACCTGCACCATCCTGTGCCCTTACTGGTCCCCAACTACAGAACTCCTGGCCGGCGTGTCAGGCCGAGAGCAGCAGGCGGGCCCCTACAGACACGGTGCTGAGCACCCTGCAGGCCAGCAAGGAAGGCGCCACCAAAGACACAGAGGGCAGGCGAGGGGTGGGTCCTTCTCACCCTCCCTGTTCCCGTGGAGCACGTGTGGAGCACAGGCAGGGTCGCTGCGCCCGGCTCCAGCGCGGCACCAAGGGCAAATGCCACAGGAGGGTCTCATGTAAGAGGAATGAGGACCGCCAGGCCCGTTTCTCGGTGGTTGGTGAAAGGCCCCCATATCCCTCCTTGACGACATCTTTCTGTCCCCAGGAGGAAGGGCCCTGCACTCTTCAGCTATGGCTTTGGTGGTGGACGAGCTTCCGGCCTCTGGAGAGCAGGACACAAGGTTGAGAGAACCTCTCGGGGTGGCTGGAGAGGTTTCTCCGTCCAGGCTGGAACGGAGAAGGGCGGGGCCAGGGGTCCTGTGCGTCTTCTCCACAGGCCCTCGAGGGCCTCCGCCCCCTCCCCCAGTCCTCAGGTGGCCCTCAGAGGCGCCTGACGTGCCCTGCGGGAGAGGGGCACCCCGTCCCTGTGAGCCCTGGCCCCTTCTTGGTCGATACAACGCAGAGGTCAACACAATAGAACCACAGGCCCAGGAGAATTATTGCAAAAGCTCATGAGGATGTCCAATTGTTTCCACTACCAAATCGTTAAAAAAAAAAAAAAAAAAAAAAAAAAATTCCAGCAACGTCCCGGGCAAGTCAATACTAGCTGTCCCCGCCAGACGCTGCCGCTGAGGTGATCTTGATGTACTGGCTGAGAATGGTCTCGAAGGCCTCATCCCTGTGCACCATGGCACCAAACACGAGCGGCTGGCAGGGAAGAAATGCCACCAGTGAGTGTGGCACAGCCAGGCTGGCACCAGGACCAGGACCAAGACTAAGTCCAAGACCAGCCCCAGGCCAGCACATGGGTCTGGGTGCAAAAGACTGGTGTCCCCCCACCACCCGGAGCCACGCTCTAGCCGAGAGGCAGAGGGGAGCCAGGCTTCAGCCCCGTGCCTCCCTCCTCCCGAGTCACTGAGTCGGGGGACCCCCATGCCCAACATCCCTGTCTGTCCCGTGACTCGATGGTCCCAGCGAGATTTCCAACCCAACCTGGACGCAGCCCCAGGCTCTAGCTGCTGCGAGGGAGGGGGCGGCTTTGTGACCCTGCTGCCCAAACTAAAACTCTGGCTCTCTGCCCCACGCTGGTCCCAGGGTTGCTCGGAGCCAGGCCCCTGGGCCCACACCAACCCCTTGGCGGCCCCCCGCCCGGCACCTACTTTCTGCGTGGATGGCGTCGACACGGCAATCCCCATGCCTGAGCCTGGGAGGACAGACAGGACCTTGTACTGAAAGGCAAAGCATGGCTGTCACCACAGGTCTCTCCTGGGGACAGGGAGGCACAGCCCTCCGCAGGCCCAGGGCATCCTCCTCCACTGGGCACACAGGCAGTAGGGCCCACGGGCACGTGGGACTTCCAAGCAACAGAAAGTAAGGGCCTGTGGGCACCTCCTCACTTTGTGGCCGAGACACCAGACCTGTAAAGGGTCTGTCCCACCCCAGCCCAGACCACCGGCCAGCTGGCCTGAGGAAGGTCAGAGACAAGCAGGCCCGAGGAGGCTGACGGTGGGCACTCGGCCCCAGAACTCGCTTTCAGGGCCTGACACCAGGAGGGCCATCTGTCAGCACTGCCAATCCCAAGAGGCAGGCTGGAAGGACCCCAGCCCTGAACTCACCCCTTCTGGTCACCTGACTGCACCCTTTTTTCCAGAGCCGGATGGGAGAGATGACCCACAACTGCCATGGGGCCGGGAGTACCCGCTGTGCCAATGTGGACACGCCCAGGACGCTCGGAGCTGGGAGGGAGCTGGGGGCCCTGACCACTCTGGCCGAGTGTGCCTGCCAGTGCCTCACTGAGCCTTCCTGTCCCAGAAAACAAGGGACCACAGGCACCTGTGGCCAAGCCCACCTGCTCATTCCATGTGACGGGAAAATGCTGAGAAAATGCCCAGAGCGGGTGCGACCGTCTGAGCTCTCACCGGAAAACCTGCGTCCGAGGCAGGAGCTCAGGGCCCCCGTGCTTTTCTTGATGGGGAGGGTCCCAAACACGAGGGGTGGGGAACACAGCAGCCAGAGCAGGGCTTGGGGCCTGACCTCATGGGCTCCAACCCAGCCCCTCCACTTTGAGACACACGGTCCAGGCAAGTGGACCCCAGGGCAGGGGTGGACCCCAGGGCAGGGGTGGACCCACAGGGACGTGGGGACTCAAGTCAAGGAAACGGACCATGGCCGGCCAGCGTGGCCGCAGTGCCCAGATGCTGACAGAGGCTGGCAGAGGTCTATATGGAAAGCCTCGCCAGCCTCTGTCAGGTGACGAAGAAAACACGGGGGCTGGTGGGTGCACCAACCTTCTGGATGTCCGTGATGTCCACCAGCTTGATGACTTTGTTCCTCTTGGAGGACCCGGATTTGGAGCTTTCGAAGCACAAGTAACTGGAAGGCGAACGGACAGAGGCGTCGCCTGGCTCTTGAACCAGAGCACGCTCCCACCAGGTGGGGGTCTCCCGGGGCTGCCCCTCAGCCCCCAGTGGGATGGACAGAGACACTCCCTTCCCACCAGACACAGCACCTGTGAAACACTCATGGCCATCGCTCTGTGTGAGACACTCACGGCCACTGCTCTGTGTGAGACACTCACAGCCACTGCTCTGAGACACTCACGGCCACTGCTCTGAGACACGGCCACTGCTCTGAGACACTCACGGCCACTGCTCTGAGACACTCACGGCCACTGCTCTGAGACACTCACGGCCACTGCTCTGTGAGACACTCACGGCCACTGCTCAGTGTGAGACACTCACGGCCACTGCTCAGTGTGAGACACTCACGGCCACTGCTCAGTGTGAGACACTCACGGCCACTGCTCTGTGTGAGACACTCACGGCCACTGCTCAGTGTGAGACACTCACGGCCACTGCTCTTGTGAGACACTCACGGCCACTGCTCAGTGTGAGACACGGCCACTGCTCTATGTGAGACACTCACGGCCACTGCTCTGAGACACTCACGGCCACTGCTCAGTGTGAGACACTCACGGCCACTGCTCTGTGTGAGACACTCACGGCCACTGCTCTATGTGAGACACTCACGGCCACTGCTCTGAGACGCTCACGGCCACTGCTCTGAGACACTCACGGCCACTGCTCTGAGACGCTCACGGCCACTGCTCTGAGACACTCACGGCCACTGCTCTGAGACACTCACGGCCACTGCTCAGTGTGAGACACTCACGGCCACTGCTCTGAGACACTCACGGCCACTGCTCTGAGACACTCACGGCCACTGTTCTGCGTGAAACCTAAGACTGCCCATTCCCCTGGGATTCCCAGCGAGCGACACAGGTGTCCTGGAGCCCTAGCTGGGAGTGTCCAGGTCACCTCCTCTGCAAGAAGCAGAGGGGAGGTGGGGCCTTGGCCACAGCTGCAGGTGTGGGGGACGGGGTGGCTGAGGGCCAGGCAAGACCAAGAATAGACCCCATCCCCAGGCCAGCTCTCCCACTCCCGCATCTGGGATTTCGGGGGTTTGGGGTGTAGCAAGGGTAAGTCTTGTTCTTGCAGAGAAGAGGCAAAGCCCTCTTCTGGCTACTGTGTCTCAGACAGCAATGAGGACCCAGGGCCTCGGCGTTAGCAGGTCCCCACATGGTCCCCTCCTTGGGAGACTCTGCCCCTTGTTCTCCACGAACTGCTTGGGCCCCAGAGGAGACAGCATCCCCGCCAGCCTGAGGGATGGCAGTAGTGCGGCCCAGGCCACGTCCAGCTTGGAGGCAACACCTTTCCTCTGGGAGCCCAGACAGCCGGCAAGAGCAGACCGCGGGAGAGACCGGGGTCACCACTCAGGAAAACCCGCACTGGGCCAGCTGCGCCATCCCAGGGCCCAGGCAGCCTCCTGCGCCCCCTCCCCTGCAGCCACACAGGGCCCCACGGCTGCACTCACTTCTCCGTGACGTAGAGCACCCCGTTCCTGATGTAGTCCGTGGGCATCTTCCGGTCCCTGTTGATGAGGCAGCAGCGCCAGCCATTCTCGCACACTAATGGGAGAAGTCCCTCCTGTCACGCTTTCCACTGGGAGTACCCAGCCTCTGACCTGACGCTGGGACCCGGGAGCCCTGACTCTCAGATCCTGACATCCGCCCACTGCGCTCACGTCACATCCGCAGCGAGAGGAAGGCGCGCCGGCAAGAGTGAGGTGGCCCCGGAGGGTGGAAAACAGGTGTTTCCTCTTCACCAGGCACCGGCAGGGTTTTTAAAGTAAAAGCACCCAGGCAGAGCAGGGAGCAACAGAAGTCAGTGTGGCCAGGACACCACCTCCACCAAGACCAGCAGGGCCAGGGCTCAGCAAAGGACGAAGCTCCGTTCTCCACAGCTGCCTCTGCAGCCGCTCATCACACACCTCGGGCTGCCCGGTTTAGTTTAACAGGAGGTCCCTTTGGGAAGGCTGACCTGTCCCCAGGAAGGGTGACATGTCCCCAGGCTCCTGAGTCACCTCTCCCTTGGTGGCTGTTTCTCCAGACACGATGGAACCAGGGGCAGACCCCCTGCCAGCGCCCTGCAGGCCCTGACACCTCGCCCTGGACTCTCTCCCCAGCGTGTCGCCTGCACGCCTGCTGTCAGGGGAGGGCTGCAGCGCGGACGGCTCTCCCCACGGGCACGCCCTCCTCCCCTGTAGCCTGCAGAGTTCTCATGAACCCCAGCTCCTGCACTCCTCTTGGGGTCCTGGGGCAGTGGGATGTGAATGCCATCCTGAGAGATCCTCTGGCCTGTCACAGGGCGACTCCCTCCTGCACCCACAGCGCCCCCCAATGGGCCTTCAGTCTGTGCCTGTGCTCGGTCTGGCCTCAGACTCACAGCACACATACCCGCCAGCGGACGCTCGTTTTCTGTCAGATTGAAGATCTCGTGGAAATTGCCCTTCTTGGTGCTGTGGAAGCGGCCGGCGTCCTCCTCTTTACCCAGGCCAGCTGGTGCACTGGGCACATAGCTCCGTGACGAGGTCGTCTGCAGCTGCCAACAGCAAACAGTGTCGAGGTCAGGCCCGCTGCCCACGCCCGCAGCACCCAGATGCGCTGGCCGCACACACACCCCCCAAAAGCTGGGATCCAAATTTGGGAAGACGTTCCCCAGGTCCCTTCTGGCCCAGTGCGGCTCCTTCTTCCAGGCAGGGCCACCTCACCTCAGTGGGGAGAGCCCAGCAACCCTCCCGACTCATCTGAGCCGCCCCAAGGGGAGCACCGATGCCCGCTCATTCCCCATGGTCCAGACTGGGATGCTGTGCTGCGCAACTGGAGGGCCTGTGACTGTGAATGAAATATGGCCCAGTGCCAGCCTGTGGCTCCAAGGGGGCCCTTCTCAAGCTGCCTTGTCTCAGCGCCACAGCCTCACTGTCAGGGATGGCAGGGGCCGGGCACCCCCATGGAGGGGTCACTCCCAGGCCCGCTGGCTCTCAGTCGTCATGGCCAGTCCCCAGGTGTTGCTCTGGGCTTGGGAGGGGCTGGATGGGCCTCAATAACCGCAGTGGTAACAGGGAAAAAAAAAAAAACCTTCACATTTTAAGGACTCCATATAATTGAAGAAACAGACTCTAAATGAGCCAGAGGTGAACAGAGCACTATGGGCCTGGGGATGCCTGGCGTCGTGGCCCCCCATCCCCGCAGCTGGGGGCCGGGCTCACCCTGCGTGAGACGGCGGCGCTGGAGCGCTCCTTGAGCTGCGGGTCGGTGGGGAGACTCCTCCAGATGATATAGGGCGTGTCGTACTTGGCGCGCAGCCTCGGGCAGCGTTTAAAGATGAAATCGATGAGGAAGAACTTGATACCAGCATAGAGTCCTGAGAGCAGGGGACACAGTCTGTTCAACGTAGAGCCCTGAGAGCAGGGGACACAGCTCGCTCCATCTAAGCTCTGCAGCTGTGCCAGTCTACTCAGGGTGATGGTTCCGGCACCTCCCGCCTCCCAGATTGGCACTATGCCCCCTCCCCAGCAGGCTCCTCCCCACCTTCTCCTTGGCACTGAAGGGCACCATCAGCTGCCCAGCAGTTCAGGGAGTGCTCCCAGCATCCCTTCAAGGCTCTCCTTGAGCCCCGCCCCGCCCACCTGCAAAGTGGTGGCTCCGCCCTCCAAACAGGCCAGATCCACTAAAGACCCACTTAAGACCTACTCAGGGTGACGGTCCGGCACCTCCCGCCTCCAGATTGGCACCCTCCACCCTGAGCCTGGATGTGAGAGTCCAGCTGCTCGCTCAGTCCTCACCCTGGACGCCCCCAGCCTCGCTCCCCTGGGGCCCATTCCAACTGCACAGTCTCAACCCCAGGCGAGGGCCCCACTGTAAGTGCCCCACCCACTCCCACTAAGACCCCTCAGCTCTGCTAGGACCCCCCCATCCAATGCCCCTCACTTCTCTCTCCAACTCTGCCTGGCTCAGGGCTGTTCTTGACCCACCTAAAACACTTCAGGACTGTGCCTCCTCTGCCCCAATTCCCCACACCTGGCACCGAATCTGAGGTCCCTCCATGGCAATCCCTCCCCAAACCCCCTCCCACCTGCCCTCCTTCAACTGGGTGCCCCCACGCCCGGCCCATCCCTGCTGAGGCGGCCTCCCATGACCAGCTGCTCAGACGGCTCCCAGCCACGCCCTCGCAGGCTCCCCTCCGCCAGTTCCGTTTTCTCCCCAGCACTGTCACCTGACATAATCATGGTCAGTCCCTCTACTAAGCATGACCTCAGAAGAGCCGGGCCTGGCTGCGCCCCAGGACCCCAGCTGGCAACAGACGCAGGGATGGGAGGCAGGTCCGGCCCCCACACACCTCCTGACGCACCCCTCTGGGCAGCGAAAGCTGTCAGGTGTTCTGGTCTCTCCGGGTGCCCCTCCCAGTGCTGGGGGCTGTCTCGCTGCCCACAGTGCCCAGCCCGCCAGACCAGAGCAGACATGGCAGGCCCTCCCTGCAGGGGCCCCAGGGTCAGAGTTGCATGTACTATCTGTGCTATAAAGGGATTGATAAAGCCATGCCTTTGTTTCGTTTTTTGCCTTTGTAGGACATTTTCACAGAAATTCATCAATCAAGTCAGACTTTTTGACCCCAATTCTCAACTTGTTGATTCTTTTTTTTTGAGACAGAGTCTTGCTCTGTTGCCCAGGCTGGAGTGCAATGGCTCGATCTCAGCTCACTGCAACCTCCCGGGTTCAAGCGATTCTCCTGCCTCAGCCTCTCGAGTAGCTGGGAGCCTACCACCACAACTGGCTAAATTTTATTTTATTTTATATTTTATTTTATTTATCTTATCTTACTTTATTTTTGAGACAGAGTCTTGCTCTGCCACCCAGGCAGGAGTGCAGTGGCACGATCTCGGCTCACTGCAAGCTCCGCCTCCCGGGTTCACACCATTCTCCTGCTTCAGCCTCCCAAGTAGCTGGGACTACAGGTGCCTGCCACCACGCCCGGCTAATTTTTTTTTATTTTAATTTTTATTTTTTTATTTGAGACATTCTTGCTCTGTCGCCCAGGCTGGAGTGCAGTGGCGCAATCTCGGCTCACTGCAAGCTCCACACCCGGCTAAATTTTGTATTTTTGGTAGAAATACAAAATTTTCACCATGTTGGCTGGGCTGGTCTCGAATTCCTGACCTCAAGTGATTCACCCACCTCGGCCTCCCAAAGTGCTGGGATTACAAGCGTGAGCCACCGTGCCTGGACAACTTGTTGATTCTTGAACGATGCTAGGTGTGGGGAAGGGCAGGGCCAGGACCACCCCCTTGGCTGACTGCACTGAGCTCCCAGGCCTCCTCCACGTGGTGGCCGACCCGGGTGGGACAGCTCAGCTCAAGACAGCCCAGGTCCCAGCTGGGGCCATCCTTGCTTGGAGCAGGCAGCCTCTGCCCCTCTAAGCTGAGGTCCCTTGTCAGCACTGTGAACAGACACGTGGGCACCAATGAGCCAGGAATGCCATCTTGGCCCACACCTGGCAGGGTCACTGCTGCCCAGTGGCAGTGGTGATCTCAGTGTGGTTGCGAGAACCCAAACCACACTGGTTGTCACAAAAAAGGACAGCAGGGGCCGGGCGCAGTGGCTCACGCCTGGAATCCCAGCACTTTGGGAGGCCGAGGTGAGCAGATCATGAGGTCAGGGGTTCAATACCAGCCTGGCCAACATGGTGAAACCTCGTCTCTATTAAAAATACAAAAATTAGCTGAGTGTGGTGGTGCACCCCTGTAATCCCAGCTACTCCCGAGGCTGAGGCAGGACAATCACTTAAACTCGGGGGACGGAGGTTGCAGTGAGCCAAGATCGTGCCACTGCACTCCAGCCTGGGTGAGACAGACTGAGACTCTGTCTTGAGAAAAAACGACAGCAGGGCAGATCCAGGACACCAAGACCCAGGTGCACACCCCCAGGCTCCCCGTGGAGGGCGGCCTACCCTGGAGCTGTCCAGGGCCGCAAGTGCACTGCAGCCCTGGAGCCTCGGCACCTGGACCCAGGCCCAGGGGTCCAACCGGAGGTCACAGTGGTCATCTACCCACTCATGAGCCTGGAGTCCTGGGTGCTAGCCAGAGGGGCTCCAGGGCATTGTCGGGTAAGGGTCTGATCAGATCTGGCTCTGCCCACTCCTGGTGACGCCACCTGATGGCCACAGTGAGCTGCTGTTGGAGAGCTCAGCCCTGCTGCGTCCAGAGAGGCCTGTCCTCCCACCAGCAGTTACGCTGGGTCAGGGCTAGGGTCGGGCTTGCGTTATGGCAAAGGCATTCAGGAAACACGGCAGGGGGCATCTGCTCTTCCACACAGACACAGCCCCCCACTGCTCCTCTGAGCGGCATGCCCAGCCTAGACTGCTGAGGGGCCAGGGTCTGACTTCCCGACTCCAGCACGGAGCTCTCCCCACCCCTGGCTTTGTGGCTTCTACAACCGCACACGCTGTCCTGCTTGGGCTTAGGCGAGTCCCACCTGCCCCTCAAGGACAGGACCCTGGCAGCCTTGCTCCCACATGCCAGTGTGTGGCCCATGTCAGACGCTGGATCGTTGTTATTGAGGAAAAGAGAAAGAAAAGAAAAGAAAAAGAAAGAAAAGACAAAACAAGACAAGACAAGACAAAACAAAACAAAACAGAAGAGACTGGGCGCAGTGGCTCCCACCGATAATCCCAGCACTTTGGGAGGCCGAGGTGGGCAGATGGCCTGAGGTCAGGAGTTCGAGACCAGCCTGGCCAATAAGGTGAAACCCCTTCTCTACTAAAAATACAAAAAAAAAATTAGCTGGGCGTGGTGGCGGGTGCCTGTAGTCCCAGCTACTTGGGAGGCTGAGGCAGGAGAATCACTTGAACCCGGGAGGCGGAGGTTATATTACAGTGAGCCGAGATCACGTCACTGCACTCCAGCCTGGGTGACAGAGCGAAAAAAAAAAAGAAAGAAAGACAAAATCGAAGAGAAAGAGAAAGACAAAAAGAAAGGAGGGAAGCAAGAAAAAAGAAAAGAGAAAGGAGGGAAGAGAGCATGCTGGGCAGCAGTGGATGAGCGCCTCCTGGGTTGAGGAGGGGCCACCACACCCCACCCACCTCCCGGCACAGCCCGGTCCTCACCACCAGCCGGCGCCCTCCTTCCCCACCGCCAGCTCTGCAGATGAGTGTTTTAGTGGATGAGATGAGTGTTTTAGTGGATGTGACTCTTGGCTTCACATGATGTCACCAAACTCATCAGCTACAACCAACCTCCCTGCACATCAAACCAGGCTCTCAGGCTCCCCACAACCATCACCCCTGAGCCCACGCGTACCCCAAGAGGCGTGTCCTGCCCAGGGAAACTCCCTGACATCCCCAGGGCCTGCTATCCTGGGTCTTGGGTCTTCCAGCTCCTCCCACTTTGCAGGAGACATGGGGGCCTTGTAAGCAGAGGGCTTCTTGATTTAAGAAACAATCACCTTATCCCTCAATCTCAGATGGGCTTCACTTCTCCCAAATTGAAACATTTGTGACAAAAAGCAGAGGAAGGATCGCCAGGTGATTTTAACAGCTCTTGCAGACACTGGTGGCATGCGGACGCCTGTGTCCCCCCCTCCTAAAGCTACAGGCCACAGGTGCATCTACTTACCCACAGCAAGCCCCACCAGGCGGTAGGGGAAGAAGCAGGAGGCCAGGAAGGCAGCCCAGAGTGCCACATACAGCTTCTGTGTGATCTCCGGCTGGACCCACATGAACAAGCTGGAAGGAGACGGGAGGCTCAGGCCGGGCGGGCGCCGCAGGGCCGGGGTGGGGGGCGGGACTTACTTCTTGATCTTCTCCAGGATGTCAGCCATCTTCCCGAAAAGGTTCTGTGTGAAGGAGAAACAACGATTACAACAGCCCCCGCGCCTGGGCTGTCAGTCACACCGCTATGCCAAGAGGGCCTCCAGGTCGGGCAGCCCTGAGGTCACTCAGAGCCCCACGGTCCTGCCCAGCTGCTCCTAGGCCGGGGAAGGCGCAGCTCTGGTCTAGGGCAGAGGTGACCATGCTCACGGCAACAGCAGATCCGGGCCTGAGTCCTTCCCAGGGGCGCTCAACCCTGGCCAGGAGCGGTGGGGAGGGAGGGGGGGCTCCACCCAGGCCCTGGTGCACCGTCCACAGAGGCTGAATCAGTAGGCCCCTTTCCCACCCACCAGAGTTGCTGTAATGACCATCCAAGGGCAGGGTGACTACAGGTCAGCTGACAGCAGGCAAACCAGGTGTCAGGCACGGCCCTCCCCGGGCAGCAGCTGAGGCCAGCGGAGACCTACCCCTGGCCAGCAAAGGCACACACACCCCTGGCCGGCGTAGAGACACCCCTGGCTGGTGCCCATGGCCAGCGCAGACACACCCCGGCCGGCGTAGAGACACCCCTGGCCGGCGCCCGTGGCAGTACCTGGGCTTTCTGGGCGACGTCCAGCACCAGCTGGAACTTCTCAGACACAGTCAGGTCTTCCTTTGGAGGTTCCTTCAGTAAAAGGGGAAAGAGAATTTTCCACTGAAATTTAACAGTTCAGAAAAACTACTGACAAAACAGTGTGGCGCCCTCCCAGCCCCAGGGACTCTGCTGTCCCCACACAGCCAGGGGGGGATGGGACATCCCTTAGGGACCTGGCATCAGGAGGACAGCCCTCTGGGCTGATGGTGACATCTCACCCTGTGCCCCTCACTCTGGGTGCACTACAGGAGTGGGGCAGAGCTGCCCCTGCAATGGCTGAGCAGAGGCTCTGCCTCACAGTTCACCTTCACAGCTGCCCTCCCTCACTTACAGGCAGGGACACTGAGGCCCAGCCAATGGGAGCCCTGGTCCTGCTTGTCTCCCATTCATTAAGAGCCTCTCAAGGTCTCCCCGGTCTCAGTGCTGGGCGGGCAACAGCCTGCCTCCTCCGGGTACTTCCCCTGACCCCCGGTGCTCCATGCAAGAAACAGGCACTGAGATATCCAACTAGGCCCCTGGAGGCAGCGAGGCCTCCCTTCTGCCCACGCCCAGTGGTCCTGCCCCATGGGCCGGGGTCTCCCTCTAGAGCAAACTTCTGTAAAGGGCCAGATAGTAAAGATTTTTGGCTTCCAGGGCCATGTGGTCTGTCAGCTACTCAACCGTAGTGCAAAAGCAGCCACAGCAGTATGTAAATGAATGGGTGTGTCTATGTGCCAATAAAACTTTATTTACAAAGTTAGGCAGTGGGCCACAGAGGTGGGTTTTTTGTTGTCCTTGTTTTGTTTTTTTGGGACAGAGTCTTGCTCTGTCGCCCAGGCTGGAGTGCAGTGGAGGGATCTCGGCTCACTGCAAGCTCCGAGAGCTGGGCCCTTGAATCTCAGATGGGAACAGGCCCACCTGTCCAGCCTCCTGTTCACCACCCTACGTGGGGAGGCTGCGGGGGCTATAGCAGCCCCTCAATGTCCCCCACCCCTGCCACACCACATCCTAGCTGGGAAGCCTCAGCTAGGACAGGCCAGGGCCAGGCAATCTGCTTCTTGCACAGCCAAGCCTGGCCTAGAATGTGGGGCCAGGCGTGCGGCCTAGCGGGACTCGGGGCTAGGGAGGGGCTGGCCTGCTCCTCCCTCCTCCTCAGGCCAGGACAGGGCTCCCGGGGATGACCACGTGGCCTCATCCAGAGGCTTCCCCGAGCGGTGCCTACAGGCTGTGAGGCCTGACGTGATGGAGACGGTCGGAAGAGACCGTGCACCCTCCAGGGACTTACCACGGGCTCAGACACTTCCGGCACGATGCTCCACTGTATCCGCCACCCCCTGGCGAACAGAAAACACACATACCTTTAGGACAGCGCCACCTGAGTCAGGGGATGGCATCGAATCACCAGCCCTGCACGCCCAGCTGGGCTTGGAGGGGTCCCTTCTAGGTCCTTCTGTGCTGCCCAATGGGGAGAAAAGGTCCTCCCGGAACCCCCTGCTGTGAGAGCAGACAACTCCTGTCACCCTCACCAGCCCCTCCCCTGGGGCCCTTCTGGGCAGAGGGGACATATTTAAAAGTGGCCAGTGGTGTGGGGGAGGGTGGCCCTTCAACATTCAAAGTGGCATCAGCAAGCGTCCAAGCTGATCCTGCCCTAGCTCTGGGTACCAACAACACCTTCCCGAGTATTTAAGTGATTTCTACAAAAAACATTTTCAAATGAGCCAACCGGGGCAGGCACAGAGAACCATCTGGAAACGTTGGTGCATAAAAGTGCAAACTTTTGAATGTGGCCAAGTCAAAGTACGAAATCACAGCTCTTCCCTCAGCCTCGGCGCAAGGCTGAGGTTCACTCCTGGGGGTAACCGCAGGCTAAGAAGGACCCTGGAGTGCAGGGACTAGGGGTCCGCCCCAGGGCGTGGGCTTCCCAGAGTCCCCCTCAGCCTCCACAGGGAGGGGGTGCTCAGAGGGTGTATAAGGGGTGACACGAGGGCCCTGACTCAGGCCGGGGTTGGGGTTAACGCGTCGGTCACACGGGCGTGCTGTCTGCAGGCGACTGGTACTCATTCCCGGTCCAGCTCCTCCCCAGCAGGCTCATCTCCGACAGGCAGCCAGCGGGAACCTTCCGGGGCGTGGAGCCGTTTGCTTTACCCACCCACCCACTGGGGTTGGGGAGAAGTCCCCTGCGGTGTTCGGGTAGGTGCTGGAATGGCCCTGGCTCTGCTGGCCGCCCGGGGAAGGAGCTGCTGGGGGATTTGGGAACTTCCCACTACCATCTCTAGCAAACCAGGGAGGGGGCAGCCACCCTGCCTGGGGGTCTCTGGAGCCTGTCAGGGGACCACCCCCGAAACGTCAGTGCATGACATACCCAGCTGGGGTCATGGTTGTGTGAGACGCAGGGAGACAGCACAGTCATGCACGCGGTGGGATAAAGCGGCCGCAACAAACCAGCTCACCTACCTGGCGATGAGGTAATTGAGGGATAACCTCAGAATTGCTAGAAATAAGAACAATGGGATGGCCCAGCCGTGCCACACGGCATTCATGTACACCTGCGGGTGAAAGACAGGGCATTAGACCTCCTGACAGCTTTGATCAGGACGAGGCACATCCCTCCTGCCTCCCCCAACCAAGCGGCCCCAGTGGGGAGACCAGGCCACCCCTTGGCTCTCCAGACACTCAGGGATGAGGGCGCATCTGATGAGGAAGGGCTGCTTCCCTGGTTTAACAGCTGCTGGTGGAAGCCAGGAGACACTCAGGAAGAAGCCCGTCCTGGGGACAGAAGCATGTCCTGGGTCCTGCCTGCCCCGGTGTGGCCCCCACGCACCAGACTTGGGGCATCACCAGGACTCAGCCTGGCTGGGCGAGGCGGCCAAGCACTGCTGAGGGCGAGCCACATGCATGCCCGTGGCCACCTTCATGCCAGGCACCATCTGTGCCCAGCACAAAGCCTGGGACACAGAGCAGATGTGCACAGGGCAGGGGATGGAGGTGAGGCCTGGAAGGCAGGTCCAAATCTCGGGCTCATCTCTTAGCGACAAGACACAGCACAAGAGCGTGTGGGACCCCAGGCAGCAAAGGCCTCCCGTCGCAAAGCATCTGTGAGGGGTGGCGAGAGAAGAGGCCTTCCAGGGCCAGGGTGGAGCCGGTGGCCCCAGCACCCAGCCTTCATCTGTGAGTGTACAAAGTGCCCATGTCCCAGGTGAGCGGTAAGTGCCTGGGGCAGGCAGAGGGCCAAGGGCTTCAGGGACTTTCCCAGAGAGCCTGACCCAGGCTGAGGCCATCTGGGGACCTCTCCCAAGGGGCCCGCTCAGCAGGGCAGTGCTGCCTTCGGGAGCCCTGGACAGTGCCAGGCTGTGGACGCCTCCTCTCTGGCCTGGAGGCCCCAGCAAGTGGGTGGGCTGCCTGCATCTTCCTTGTGCTGGAGGCACAGTCTCCACCCCAGGTCAGGGGGCTTCCCCGGAGGACCAAGTACTGAGACACAGGTAGCAAGTCTCCTGTCCTGCTGGGGCAGCCACTGCAGGGCAGTTCCAGGCAGGGTGGCTGGGCCCCTTTTCCCCCAGGCCCTGGCAATGTGGGCCCTGGTGTCCTCCAATCCCTCAGGACTCATGGCTCACAGGGGCCAGGCTGGGTCCCCCTGTGAAGTGCCCCTGGCCCCAGCACCAGGTGCTCTGTGGACCTCAGCAGCATGGCCACTGCACCACAGGGTGAGTGCCAACAGGCCTTTCCCGAGGGTACCCTGGGGGATGAGGCTGCACCAGAGCCCTGTCCAGGGAGCCCTGCAGGCTAGTCCCAGGCCACGCCCAACATCTTTGATCCTTGAAGCCACCCCATGGCTGGGCACCGGCATCAGTGAGCCCACTGTACAGAAGGAGAAATGAGCATGTCCCTGGGGCCTGAAGAAGTGCCACCTGGGGGCTACCTCCTACCCCGGGAAGGTGCCTGGTCATGTGGTGAATGCTGGCAGGCACGTCCCACCCACCCTGCTTGGCCCCTGGAAGACCCACTCACGGTGAAGGCAATGGCAGACGTGTAGACGGAGTACCAGTCGGATAAGGCAGAGAGGTTCTTCACAAAGTTAGTGACAGGCTTGGCACCGCGCTCTGGGGACAGAGCAGACCGCAGTGGTCAGCACGGTGGGTAGGAGGCCCTTAACCACGTCTTCCCGGAGAGTCAGTTTGGCTCAGAATCCCAGAGTCCCCACCGCCATGGGCCCCACCCACACTGAGCATTGTGGGCGCCACGCAGAGCCGCTGGTACTCACTGAGCCGTCTCATATTTTCAGTTAACCTAGGAGAGAAGGGGAGAGATGGGAGCCCAGGGTTAACGCACCCGCTGGCTCTGCAGTCCCCACTGCCCAGTTCTGCTGGCTCTGCAGGGGCCAGGGAGGACGTCTCAACAGCCTGGGACCCCTTCAGTGCACAGAAAGGCCACGCACGGCAGCTCAGCACAGGACAGCAGGGTGCGCCGGGATGAACCTCAGTGCCACTCCCCAAGTTAGGAAGGTAGGGGCGACTCGCCAACGAAATCATCCCCTCGTTTCCTGCCTGCGTCCCCAGAACAGAAGTCCTCAAGGGCAGAGCTTTGCTGGCCTAGCTCCCTCGGGACCCCCAGGGCCTATGGCAGTGCCTGGCAGGGAACCAAGGTTTACTGATTGGACTCAAGAGCCAAGGAAGGCCCCAGGCAGTGGGCTGAACCCTGTGAGTCCCCACACAACTGTCACAAGCCACAGCTGAGAGCAGAGTGGGTGCACGCAGCTCTGCTGCACCTAAGCAGGCCTCGCAAGCCCCTGCCAGGCATGGCCCCCAGAAGACTGGACACAGAGGGGCCTCCAGGAGCTCTCGGCAGCCTCACGGACAGCTGTGGCCCATGATGATAAAGGATGGCCCACCCGCTGCAGCCTCAGCCCAGGGACCAGGGCCCCTAATGCACAGGCAGCCCCAGGCTCCGCGAACCCCCACCTGCGGGCGCTCAGGGGTTCCTCCGTCTCCACGGTGTTCTCCTCAGGCTGGAACCGGAAGTCCTCCACATACTCCCCGAACCGCTCGTAGAACCACTTCTGCAGGCGCGAGGACAGCCCCTGGCTCCGACGCTCTGTAGGGGGCAGGGGCCCGGTAAGGGCGCGGCAGGGCGGCACGGCCTGTTCTGGGGTTGGTCCGGGGATCTCAGGGCAGGGAGGGGCCTCACTGCAAGGGCGCGGCCAGCAGGGGCACAAGGAATGCTCGGAGGTGGGACAGGGAAATGAAGGGTCCCTGTACAAGAGACTTTGAAGGGCTCAGTCCTCTGAAGAAACCAAGTGTAAACCGGCACAGAGCAGAGCTGCCCCGGCATGAAGACCTCAGTGCGGGGTCTCTGCTTTTCATGCCCTGTCCCTGGCTCTCTGCCCACCCTGGGCTCTCGTCAGCGGGCAGCCCATCCATCCAGGCTGCTCAGCCCACCTCAGCGGTCTGCATCAAACCCCCTTTCTACCTCCAGCTTGTCAGAAAGCAGCTGGAGAGGTCACTGCCCCAGCCCTGCATATCCTGCCCCAATGGATGGCATGGCGGGAGGCTGTGTCCTGGGCTGGGGGTGCCCAGCGAGCTCAGCCAGCCCAGGGTGAGCTCATGGTGACGTCGTGCTGATGACCAGCACTGTTCACCAAAAGCGAACACCTCTAGAAAGCGGCCTCCATCACGGAAAACCGGAAGAATCCCTTGGAACGGGGACTCAGGGGTGCAGGCCAGTCCCTCCCTTCAGAAGGCCAGTGAGGAGCCGCCTGCAGTGGGTGCTGCCTCGCCACAGTTTCGGGCCCTGGGACCAGAGGGCCTGTGGTCACCATACCCAGGGGGCTGTGGGCTCAGGGCAGAGGCTCAAGAGCCACAGGCCAAGGGGGCTGAGGTCTGCGTACCCCAAGGCCACCCGGGCAGGGACGATGGGGCCAGGGCAGGCTCCTGCGGCTTCTTCCCCCCTCCCAAGGCAGCCTGGCAGAGTTTTTAAGGGGAGGGTCCAGGTGAGATCGGCACACTCGTCCCAGCCGTTAAGTGAACCGGCCCAGCTGTGTTCCCATGGACTTTATTTATGGACTGAAATTTCAGGTTTATATTATGTTCTCATGTCATGAAATGAAACCATTTAAATCTGTGAAGCCAGGCGGGGGCTGGAGTTTGCTGAACCCCAGGTACAGGGAACTGTGCCGGCTGCCTGCAGGGCGTGGGGCAAGATGAAGAACAGGCACTCAGGGATGGAGGATGAGGAGAGAGATAAAAGGGCACACGACCCCCCCCCCCCCGCCACTCGCAGCCAACCATAGCCCCACTGCCCACTTGGTCCCCTTCAGGGAGGCACCAGGGCAGCGGCAGTGACCAGCGTGGCTCTCACATCGCTGTTCCGTGGGGCAAGGCTGAAACACAGTACGTGTGTATTCCCCAAAGAACACACAATCACGCTTTAGTTGAGTGACTGGAAATTTGCGATGACGACTATGATGACTCACCACTTCGCATCAGAGACACTAACCCAGTTCTGACGGGAGGAGATTCCCGGATGCCAGCAGGTGCCTGGGCACAGAACCAGCACCTGCCGCCTGCCCACCTGCTGGGGGGGGCGGGTACCTGCTCCATTGTTAACCTGGGCCTGCAGAACCAGCAGGTGACGCGCACCCACCCACCTGCCCGCCTGCCTGTCCACCCGCCCACCAGGGTGTACCTGCTCCATTGCTGGCCTGGGCCTGCCCTTTTGGGGGCTGCTGAGCCGTCTGCTCCTCGGTTCTTAGAAAGCAGGGAGAGAAGAGACAAGAAGTCTGTTAGTTCCAAACTCCATGCCAAGTCAGGCGCCCCCCAGGGCTTTCGCAGCCATGTACTACACAGGAGAGGTCAGGGACAGCGGGGCTCTCTCTAGAGTCTCCACTGCTCAAATGCTGGTTCCGAGCATATCCAGGCAAGCATAGAGCTGCCTTCCTAACAGGCACACGTTTTGTTTTTAAACAGCCACTGTCTCTCACCACTCTTTCCTTTCCTATTCATTTTAGCACCCTTGCTTCTTTCATCATCGTTAAACTCAGAATACTCTCATATCACCAACCCGTCTGCTAATGAAAAGATACTGATCAACACACATGTGTTTATCAAGCACCATGCCAGGCCACAGGCTGGGTGCCACCTGTCAGCAGCCGGTGCCCAGCTCCCAGCTCAGCCTACTCCAGCGACCTGCCTGGTCTGGGCAGGGGCACTAGACGGCCACCAGGGTCTGCTTCCGTCCCACACCCAGCCCCTCCAGCCAAGGCCCGTGAGCAGGTGCAGCACAGAACCGGGCCAAGTGCTGTGTGGTCACCCCTAAGCTTCTTAACTCTTGGGGAGCGGGAGTGGGGAGGGAGGAAGCTGGGGGAGGAGTAAACCCTGAGAAGAGAACAGAGGGCGGAGCACAGGGCATGGCCAGGTAAGCGGCGGGCAGGAAGCAGACGGTGAGGTTTCAGGGGGCTTTGGACCCACAATGGAGAGAATCTCTGCCCACTAACAAGTAGCCTTAAACCAAGGTGACTTTCTGAGAATTTTCTTAAAAACCAAAATAGAGATTTTCATAAACAGAACTGCTGTGCTTTAATCCTGCAGCTTCAGAGTGTGTGGTGTGTGTGTGTGTGTGCAGTGTATGCGTGTTTGTGTGTGCCCTCACACACCTACCCACCCTGGACAGACCACAGCCACCCAGACCCACCCCAGATCTGCACCAGGACGACAAGGAAAGAGGAGGTCACTCTGCCTGGGACTGCTCTTCCTTCACCCCCCTCCTCCTGGCTTCCAGAAGGTTCCTAAGCGCCACCCCCAGGTAAAGCAGGGGAGAGCCCTTAATGCTCCCAGGACCTTCAGCTTCCACTTCCTGGGTCACAGCCTGGATGTTCCTTCACTGCCCACTCCCCACCCATTCCCAAAGCAGAGACTGCGAGATGGGGCTCCCTGCGTCCTCACAGCTGACCCAGGCTGGGCACACCTGCCACCAAGGGGCTTTGGTAAAAGATGAGGACCAGATCCCGGAGTGGGGCTGGCGGGGGTGAGAGGACGGGAAACAGAACACAGGGAGCAGGGCCACGGGGACAGCCTCAGGCCACCTTAGCCACCGGGGGAGAAGCAGCGTCCCATGGGGGGGGATGGCACTGTGGTCAAATGCCTGGGGACCGCACCTGTCCCTGGGATCTCCCAGTGTGGCAGGTCAGGTCTCTGTTGCACCTCTACATTATTAAGTGTAATTTAAGCTTTGAGCTTCTGTGGATTTTCACAGAAGGTTCAGCATCAGGTAAAGCACCTGCCGAGGCCCATGCACCCATTTCTGGTCTGGGAGGTTCTGCCAGGGCGAAATAGGAAAGTGAGGCCTCTCCCTCCCCCACACCAGCTGGATGCCCCCACATGAGCCCCCGGGGCACTCCACAAGGTCATGTTGACCTGCAGGAGGCGAGCGAGGAAGAAGTGGGAGCTAGCCCAGTGGACACCCCCCATCTTCCTGCACACTAAACCTGAGGGTGCTGAAGGGCACTGCTTCCTCAGGGCCAGCTAAGCAGCGACACTTGGAGTCCTGACAATGACACACGGCCCCTGGAGTGCTCGGAGCGGGCAGTCAGTGCTCAGCTGGGGTGTCCCAGAGATGCCGTGTGCATCCCTATCTGGTGAGAGCCATCCATGCAGGTCATGGGGGCCATGGACAAAGGTGTGGCCAGTGGTGGTGGGAGGCTGAGGTGGGAGACCCAGAGGGAGGCTGAGTGGGAAGGCTAAGGGGGAGGCCGAGGCAGTGGAGTCTGAGGAATTAGGCTAAAGATGATGCTGGGGGGAGGCTGGGCGGAAACTGGGGGTGGAGACTGAGGGGGAGGCTGAGGGAGTGAAGGCTGAGAGGGAGGCCGAAGCAGAAGGCTGCTGGAGTGGAGGCTGAGCGGGAGGCCTGGGAGCCAGAGGTGAGTGGCTGAGCTCCCTGGCCTCATCCACCAGGCACCAGTTTGAACTTGTGCAGAGGGACACGGAGCCTCGTGGTGTTAGCGAGACAGAAGGGCACTGGCTTTGTAACTTGTGCTGGGGTCCTGAATGACCTGCTTCCTGCTGGCGGCACTGTGAGGCACAGGGCAGGGTGAGGGAGGAGGCTGTGAGCACTCAGGGGTCCGGCATGGGACCCACAACCAAGAGCAAAGACGTCAGCTGCAGATGTGCCTCTAGCAGCCAGGGCGGCACTGGCACCCAGGACATGATCCTGCTAGGATGGGGGTGGGGGGCAGGGGCCACAGGGCACCCTGAGGAGCTGCAGCGCGGCTGGGGCAGACAGGGAGCATGGGAACACGCACAGGCAGCGCTGGGAGGGCAGGTCCTAGGAAGATCCTAAGAGGCCGGGCCGGCCCCAGGGTGGGACACTGGGTGGATGCACAGAACGGGGTCACCTGCAGGCCAGGATCAGAGCCACGAGGTGGCTCTGGGACTCTGCAGGCCCCATGCCAAGCCTCTCTTCAGTCGGCCTGGCCCCCGGCCTGGGGGCTGGCAGGAGCACCTGCGTACCCTTTTCCAGACCGCCAGAGGCACAGGAAGATGACACATTGCCAAGCCCAGGCTCATGCAGGCACAGGCAGGACCTACACCTGGGCAGTTGGAGCTGGGCCCACCCTCACCCTCAGGCCTCTCCAGGGCCAAGAGTGATGCTGCCAAGACGCTATGGGTGCAGCAGAGGCCGGCGGGGCAGGAGGGGTGAGGGGTTGGGGCAGCCGCACACAGGCCAGGGCCCCCAGGAAGGCGCAGTACCTGGCCTTCAGCACCTCCTGCACCTTCTGCTCCAGCTCCATCCGCCGCTGCCGCTCCCGGTCCAGCTCCTGCCGCAGCATCTCTGCGTTGGTTTCTTCTCGCAGCTTCCGGAGCTCCTCCTCTATCGGGGAGAGAACAGCCAGGTGACCATCGCTCATGTCCATGCAGCCCCCTGACTCTGGGATGCTGGGGCAGGGGTGCCTGACTCAGAAATAGCAGAGGGGTCTCTGCTCCATAGCGGACCTGAGCACCTGACCTTCCTCCAGGGTGCAGGGCACTCACACAGCGGGACATGCACTGGTTCCCATCCAGTCCCTCCTCCTGGGCGAGAGCTATTAACGGGGCTCCTCTTACACGACTGGGGCAAGAGCTGGGTGAAGCAAGGGTATGAATTTCCTCACTATGCTTCATAACAGTGCAACACAGAACACAAAAGCCATTTCACCAAGCACCGCCACGCTGAGGACACCTGCGGAGAGGATGCTGACCGCACCCGGCCGGCCCACCACACCCACCCAGCGCCTCCACGTGCTGGGCGAGGTTCTGGGATGCGTCAGCAGCAGAGCAAAGGCCCTGGGCCAGCGGGGACAGCCCACAGCTCAAGCTGGCCAGGGGGCCTGAGAAGAGCACGGGGCAAGCTGGACACAAGGCTGCTCTGGGAAAGCCTCAGGAGAAGGTGAGGTCTGAGTCAAGACCTAGAGGGAACACAGCGAGGCCACAGACCCTGGGAAAGAGCATCCAGGCTGAGGGAGGAGGCAGGGTCAGAGGTCAGAGGTCGGAGGGACTGGAAGACTGAGGATGGAAGGAGCCAGGAGCCAGGGAGTGCAGGCAGCCTCTGGAAGTCAGGACACTTCCACCACTCGAAGACAGGGGACCCGGCCTCTCCCCCGCTTCCTCTGCCCCATCCCTGCCTCTTCCTCCTAAAACCAACAGTGCTGGGTCACCTAAGGGCAAACCTGAGGCCCTCGCTTCTCCCCCACTGCCCTCCCAGGGCCTGGCACAGGCTCCATGCATGAAGGACAAGAGCAACAGACAGATGAGAGCAGAGAGCCGGCACCTGTGGACGCCCACAGGTCCTCGGTCCTTCTCAGAAGCCTGGGCCACTGACCAGACCCTGCCCAGACGCTCCTCTCCCCAGCCCACCCACCCTACTCTGTGTAGTGTCTCCTGCCCAGCCCAACCCTGTCTCCTTGACAGGCTCAGGCAGGTGGCCCCAGGGCCAAGGTCATGGGTAAGTTCAGGTGGAACAATTCTGGCTTACGGGGCAGCAGTGGCTTGCAGAACCCAGCTGAGGGTCACCTAAGTGCTGTCTCTACCCGCAAGGCTGCCTTGGCTGTGGCCTATGGTGGCTGAGGGTCCAGATCAGTCAGCCTCGACTTCAACTGCACAGACCGCACTGACCATGGGGTGGACACGCTGAGACCTTACAAAATGGCAATGGCAGCAGGAGAAGCGCGTCTGCTGGAGTCCCAGGAGATATTCCTGAGACAAAGGAACGTGGCTGATGAATTCACCCAGGTTCTTGGGCAGGGCCAGCAGTCAGACCCCACCGGTGTGAGGCAGGAACCCTTGGGGGTCTGGCCAGCAGCCCAGGGCTGAAGGCAGGCTTCTAAGCCTGGAAGCTTCTTTCTGGGTAGGGTGGGAGTGACCCCAGTAGCTTCCTTTCCTGTCCTGGACACCTCACCACATGACTTGGGGCCACAGGGCCATACCTAAGACTCCAAAACTGGGGCCAAGGGCAGTATGACAGCCTCAGGCCCCAGTCCCAGGCTAATGTCCAGGAGTAGCCATACAGAAACAGCAGGGGGCCGTGCCCAGGCAGGGAGCAGCCGCGGGTGGACCAGGGTCAGTAAACCCAGAAGCCGAAGGTCAGCACACCTTCCTGCCCGGCAGCCACAGGCTCATGGTACCCAAAAGGGAAGAGACAGGCACCTGCATCTCACCAGTCCCACTCCCACTGGGGGTGCTGGATGCTGTTACTCGCTGTTACTAACCCGAGAGAAAATATTCGGATTTACCAAGGACCAGGATCCATTTGCTCAATGTGGGTGTCTGGAGCTCTGCCTCGCTCCCCTGCCTGCTGGGATCGGCCCTTCTCCAAGCATGGTTTCAGTGTCCTTCAGCATCCTGGACTCCTGAGAGCCCCCCAGGGCAGCTGAGCTGGCCTGGAGAAGACCCTCCCCATGGAGGCTGGGGTGGGGGGCACTGGGCCTGTCCCTGCGGACTGCCTGGTCTCATCAGGCTGGTTCCCTCCAGAGCTCCCCCTCCCCACCCCGCCTCCATTCTGGGGAGAAGCGTCTGGTCCTGGCACAGCTACTTTTCTCTGTAGACCAAGGTCCCTAACCCGCTGACATGGCCAGGTTCCACCACCTGGCAGAGCGTTAGCTGAAGCCGGTGCCTCCCCAGGGTTCGGGACAGGCTGCGAGGTACCAAGTGCTCAGTCCGGGAGCTGAGCAAAGGCGGGGTCAGAATGGAGGCAGGTGGCCTCTGCCTAGGGCCTTGGGGAGGCTTCCGGGTCAGAATCAGGGGCAGGGTCCAGCCCGGCCTGGGGCTCCAGTTCAGAGCAGCAGGAAGGAGGCGGCAGGAGCAGCAGGGCCCCTGACCCAGGGCTGTGGGGGATACGTCTCCAGGGCTGAGGGAGCTACCCCCCAGCCCTCCCTGGGCGGCCGGCTGGCTCCTTTACAGCAGAGGGGAGCAGTGCCAGCCACACTCGGGTGGGGTCCCTTCACCCCCTACACATCTGGGGTTCTTTCTTCCAAGATCCCAGATCCATCCGCTCTGCTGGTCTCTCAGCTGCCCCAGCCCCATCCCCAAGTTCTTAACTGGCCTCCCAGCTCCTCGCACACCCTCCCGTCTGGCTCGAAGCTGAGGTCCAAGGCTGCTTTTAAAGCACAAGCCAGAACTTGTTGCTTTCCCGCTTAGAACTCCTCACTGGGCTGGCAATGAATCCAACTTCCCAGCTTGAAGCTCCCTCCCGAGGCCCCCACCCACCCACTCCCAGCCTCAGCGCCCTCCACACCACCCCTCATCTTTGCTTTTTGGGCTCAAGCCACAGAGACCCGCTTTTAGGTCCTCAAATGTCCAGAAAATATTCAACTTTGCCGAGGGTCGGGCCTGCCCCAGGACCTTTGCATGTGCTGGCCCTGCTCCCGAGGAAGCTTCTCTTCTGCCCTCCAGGGTGAGGTGTCCCTCAGCCTCAGTCCTGACCCCAATACCACTTCCCCGAGTGACTTCCCCAACAGCTCCCCGCTCTGGCATAGCCTTCTGTCATTTTCTCTCACGGGTCCTGCTCTTTCCTCTTGGGGACACGATTCCCACTCCGTGTGCTGGGTGGGGATTCCCAGAAATGGCACACAATGTCCTGGTAACGTGTGACGTTTCCAAGCCTCCATTACTTGCAGGCCTCCCTGACTTGTGCCCAACACACCCCACAGGTTCTGGAGGAGGGACCACCCCGGTGTCACCACCTGTTCCGGCCCCAAGACCCAGCCTCGCCCAAGGAGAATCCAGCAAGATGTGGGGAAGGGAGAGTGGTTGGGAGGGGAGCTTGGCCGGTTCTCACACAGTGCGTCTAGCAGGGAGGGCAGATGCACTGACCAGCAGGCCGTGCACGGAGTGGAGGCAGCCAGGGACTTGGAAATTCAGTGTCACAGCCCTAACACGGTGATCAGTCCACAAACCCGACCGCCTGCAGGGACCTCCACCCAGCCCCTTGCCAACCTTGCATGTGGCACGAGCCCCCAGCCCCCCGCCCTCGCGGAGCCACTTGAGGGCCGGCTCTGGCACGCCTTCGTCAGAAATACTCAGGTAATCATCACATGCCGGGCTCTGCCAAGGTGCCGGGACACCACCATGAACAGAGGGGACACCACCCTGCCCTGAGAGGGTGCCTGGGTGGGTCCCCAAGAGCAGCATGGAGCATGTGAACCCACTGCATGGGCCCGGGCTGGCCCTGGGGCCCTTGATGGGCGGGTCCACGCCCCAAGACAGGAGGAACCTGGGGACCCTTCCTCCGAGAGAGGTCACACGCCCACTGACAGCCAGGAGAAGCTGGGCATCTTGACCCACCTGAGATGGATGCTGCCCCCCCACCCCACCCCCAGCCACCTCCAAGGGACCCGATTCTCAGCCGCCTGGCCCCTCTTTCGGTCTGCCTGGCATACAGAAGGGGCTTAATCAAGGCTCACTGGATGAGCGAAGGAAGGAACCAAGTGCCCCGTCAGCCGGTGTTTCTCCCCAAAGGGAGCGTCCGCCTGGCTCAGTCCCGAATTTGGAGCCAGCTGGGGAGGGTTCAGAGACAGCCATGGGGTGTTTTCATCTCATGTCTCTGTCTTCATGTTGTGGCAGTGACTCTATCGCGTGGGAACACAGAGGTGAGACAAGTCACACTGGGCAGCCTTGCTCCGGGCAGGCCTCTTGGGCAGAGTAGGCCGAGGTGGGAAGGCTCAGGTACTTTCCCAGGTTAACTCCTAGTACCCACACATCACCTCCTCTGATCTTGGCCCTGTCAAAGTCAAGGCAGCCCACATGCCTCTCCATCCATAGGTCAGAGAGGCACTTTGGCCCCTCCCTGCACGGGTAACAGGAAACCACATTTTCCTAAATGGGGCTGCCCCCTATGCCCCTTCCTGGAGTCACTAAGCTGTGAAAGGGCAGCAGCCAGCCAGGTTCCACCACACGGCAGAGCACTGGCCAAAGCCTGGGTCAAGGTGGCCAGTCCCAGCCCAGGGACGGATGTGGACGGATGCGGACACAGGTCCCTCCTGGAGCCAGGGATGCCGTGTCATGCCTGCCTGTGTGAAAAGGCACACTCACAGGCCTGGGTTCAGAGGTCAAAAGGGCCTCAGGCAGCCGCCCCTTTTTCCACCCTGGACCTCCTGGGGTCAGGCTCTCTGTAGAGCCCAGACAAATGTGAACGCCAGAGCCCGGCCATCCTCGCTGCTCAGAGCCCAGGGGACACCTGGCTCCCGGGTCGGCGGGCGGCACGGCACCCTCAGCCTTGCAGGCAGGGCTCCTCGGACAGCGTGGCAAATCAGCCTGTCCCAGCTTCTGGAAGAGCCATGAGGCTTCCCACCTTTGCCCAGTGTCGTTCCTGATTGTACAAAGACAGCTAAGTAAACGAAACCGGCCAGAGAGTCTGACCGCTGATCTCCCATGAGTCCTTGCTGTCTCTGAGCACATGGCCCCCTGCAAGGCCAAGCTGCTGTCTCTCCAGAAACTGAAATGATGATCACATGCCCCATGACTCCATCGTACAGGCTGCCTCCCGCCCAGCAGCGACACATTCAGGTCAAGTGCAGTGTGCCGAGCACAGCTGTATCTTTCCACAGGACAAAGGCGATGCAAATCCCCCATCATCAATTTTTCTTTCTCTTTCCCGAGTAAGAAAAGAAACAAGAGGGCCGATTTCCAGCCCGGAGCAAACTGCTGAGCTGGTATTCACACGGCAGACTCCTCTCGTCCAGCCCCGGCCCCCGTCCAGGCACCGAAAATCTGCGGCTGCTGCCGATACTCTGGGTTCCCTCGGCCTCTGGAGTGGGCCTCCTTGTGCCCCGAGCTGCTCACAGACACCGAGGACGCCGGGCTGCCCCACCCACAGGCCTCCCTGCCCCGCAGGTCAGGGCCAAGGTGTCCTGCAGGGTGGGGGTGGGAGCGAGGCCACACACAGGGCAGGCCACGGAGCCCCTTGGTGACCTCTGCATTTGTTTCCCATGGCTCGCCACCAACACAACGGCTTAAAACAACACAAACGTATTCTCTCACAGTTCTGGGGTCAGAAGTCCAACCTGGGTCTCCCGGGGCTGAGGTCATGGCGTGCACAGGGCTGTTCCTTCTGGAGGCTCCGGGTAGGGGGAGACCCATTTCCTGCCTTTCCAGCTTCCTGAGGCCCCTGTGCTCCTTGGCTTGTGGCCCCCAGGAAGCAATGACGTCACTGTGACCTCTAACTCCACCCTTACGTGGCCTCCTCTGACCTTCCTGCCGTCTCCTTCTCAGAACCACACACCACAAAGTGTGGTGACTGTGCACCCCCAGATAATCCAGAACCATCTCCACCAAAGGTCTGTGACTCATCCACATCTACAAAGTCCCTTCTGCCATGGGAGGCCACATTCACAGGCTGGGGGAACATGGACACTCTGTGGGGCCATGATTGTGCCAACCACACTCTGCCTCGAGACAATCATGTCAAGCATAGGAACCAAGTGCCTAGGCAGGCTGGGAGAGTCCTCTTCGTCCACCTGGCCCGGCGTGGACTTTCCTGCCCCTGGCAGTCCTTGGGTCATAAAACCACTGGAAGCCCTCCTTTGGTGGGTCCAGGAGCCGTAAAGGAGTACAGGGTCCCTGGCAGCCCCTAGCTCCGTCTCTCTCCTCCCTACCTCCAGCTCTGCCCCCAAAGGCACCTGAAGCAGGATTCCCTGGTGCCGCCACCAAGGCGGCCCCACCAGAAAAGTGCACACCGAGCCTCTCTAAACCCCCACAGTGAACAGCACGGACGGAGGGGATGTTACAGAGTCACCCATGTGGCCCACAAATGCATGATCTGCCACAGCGCGTCCTAATGGCAGCACAGGGCACCTGCTCTCCCAAGACCCCCTGCACCTGTCTCGGGCACAGACATGTGCAAGACATGTGTGAGGAGAGTCCAGGTGGCAGCCATACACACCGCACAGGGATGGGAAGCTGCCCCGGTGCACCAGGATCATGTGATATCACACCTGCCGGGGGCCAAGTCACAGGTGGAGACCCAGGGACAGGAGCCGTGGCCCGCAACATCAGACCAGAAAGTCACGGCCCTGCAGGAGCAGAGGAGCCACCACATCAGAGGCCACAGCTTATGCAGATCCCGTGGCACTGTTTCCAGCCCAGTGAGCTGCGCCTCTTCCAGGGTCGGCCGAAATGGGCTGAGTGCACAGCAGACCTGGTCACAGCAGCCACCAAATGGCAAGGAACCCAGTGGGAGGCCAGGGGCCCAAAATGCCTGCCCAAGGAGTGAGTCGGACCCTAGAACCTAAGTCCCAAGGGAGCACCTGGAAAGAGAAATCTGTGCCTGCCTCGTGAGTTCTCATCCAGGGGTCTGCTCCCCCGATGCCTAGGAAGGCATGTCAGCCGTCTCATTGTCAGGAAGGAAAGCGAGACGGCCCCGAGTGGCACACGGGGAAACCAGGATGGCTACCCAATGGGCCAGGGTCTGCCCCCACTCCAATGTATCACAAGAGCCATTGGGCAGCAAAATATGTCAGGGAGAAGGGAAGATGGAAGGAGGCCCAGGGGACACTCTGTGTGTCCAGAGGGA